>NW_020442460.1:2593168-2598504 GCF_000699045.2 Agrilus planipennis | reverse complement strand
CATTATATCTATGTACGTTACATACATATATTAAGTCGTACTTAGACCTAATTATTTGGGAGTATGATGTTGTTAATTATAGAATATAGTCAATAAAAAGTTTAATTTAAATTGATTTCTTTCCTTTTTCTCTATATCTATACTCAAACCCTAAAGAACCTAATATGAGATACTATCTCATATTAGCAACCCTCAGTATCTCATAACAGGGGAACATTTGCCTGAGACGTCATTTCTGAACTTTTTAATATTTTTTGACATACTAAAAATTTATTATACTTAAAACTAAACGGTCTCTCAAATATAAACTTTGTTAAATGCCCAATCGAATATTGCAAATTTTATAGTGATTAGTGCAATAAATAATTTATGTTTTATGGCTAAAAATAAAAATGGTATCTCATCCTTACCCTACATAGAATGTTATTATTAAATATGAAATGATGATGGTGAAATGTCACTGTACAAGTTGCTACTCTTGTTGATATGGCTTTTAAGTGCTTACGTTACTCCATCTACCTCCACAATATTATAACAGTAAATAAGACCCTACGTTAATAAAGAGCAATTTCAATTCCCCGATAAAACGCCATGCGTTTTATTGACTCCTCCGAGGTGATTTGTAAAATAACGATCACAAAATAAGTGATTTTGAATGTCCACAGTCCCAGTTGAAATTCAATCGTTTTCCTGCTTATAATCGTACTAAGAATACAAATTTTGCTCTCACAAAAGTCTGCTCCGGTTACTCTCAAAGAAGATCGACGGCGTGCCAATTTCTATTCGCATGTTTCGCAATTTTCTTCCACGAGACCTCCATTTTACTGTTCGATAAACCCGAATAAAAACCCTTATAAATAAAATAACAATTATATGAACCCACGTCTTTCCATTTAATATGGTAAAAGGAAATCCTTTAGGGTCCGCTAACTGTTTTATTTGCATTTGCAATCGCTGCTTATCTATTTTACACAATCGCTTAAACGGATTCTTTGTTCAACAAAAGCGGTGTCTGCCGTATTGTTTATTTAAATGTATTTGTTTATTTATCTTGCGAATATTTATTGGTATTACCTAAACGACATTTACTGCAAAAAGCGCAATTAGAAGAAACGCCATTTCGATTTGCAAATATAATACATAACAGTTATTAACAAATAACACATAAAAGGTCGGATGACCGAATCCCGCATTTGTCTATTTATCTTTACTATTGTAAATGAAATTAAAAGTACAGTATTGTATGTAGGTATCTGTATTTTCTTTAGCGACTGGAATTTACTTTTAGCAACACCAGTAATTTGTTTGCAACTGTATAATATTTTGGAACCCAAGAGCCGACAAGGGAAAAATGCTGTGTTAATAACACAAGTCAACAAAATCAGGGAATGAAAATGGAAACAACAAAAAAGAGCAAAGGGCACGTGCAAGGTGCAATTTCCTTATTAAAATAATGAATAATTATAATGCAAAAGTATGGATTTATTTCATGTTTGCTTTTCAACATTCTTTTGGAAAATCAATTTAAATTGATAACTGAAATCTATCTATATACTCGTATATAAAAGAAAGTCGTCTTAGTTACACCATTTATAACTCAAGAACGGCTGAACCGATTTGGCTGAAAATTGGTGGGGAGGTAGCTTACAACCGGGAGAAGGACATATAGGATACTTTTTATCACGTTCCACGAGAAAAATGTGGTATATGTAAACGCAACTAACATAGAATGACAAAACGAAATTGACAGCAAAATGAAAAATTTATAAATCAAATCATCGATCTACCCGTTCATTTGTTAAAAATGGTATAACAAAACGCAACAGACATGGAATAACAAAACGCAACTGACAGCTAAACGTAATGTTGTCTAGGTTAAGTACGATGTTTTATTTATAGTCAGATTTACCTGGAACTTGGCTTTAATGCTTTTTCATATAAAATTAATGACGCACATACCTATTTCAACATTTTACAAAAATTCTACCTCTTTAGGAAGCTGAAAGGGGTTTGCAAAGATTGCATGTTTGTTTTTGGTCCAATTTACTTGAAATCGGTTAAAAAATTCAATCTCTGTTGGGGGGATGAGTGGTGAAGAGGAGTTGCAATGTTTAAATGGAACATATATTATTTGTGATCAGATTTATTTGATACTTTGTATTAATGGTCTCTCATTTAATTTCTGAAAGATCTATCTCGACAATTTAAAAAAGGGAAAGGTGTTGCAATTTTTGTTTGGGACATACTTTATTTATGGTTGAAGTTACTTGAAACTTGGTATATATGCTGTTTGATATTGTTAATCAAATGAAAAGAGGTTGCAACGTTTCCATGGGGTATATTTTATTTGTACTCGGATTTACTCGAAGGTTGCTCATTGTTGAAATTAAGCAAATACGTGGTTTGGCAATTTTTAAAAATCAACCTTTAAGGATGAAATGTTGTTGCTACGTTTGTATTTGAAATCTAAGATGGCGACATTACATAAAATTAAAACGGTGTAAGGGTGAATTGGGAGTTAAAAGGTTTTATGGAGAAACAATATTAATTTTTGCGAGCGAAGCCGTGAGGAAAAGCTGGTTACTAATAAATTTGATGTTGAATTTGATTCCAGAAAGGCTCTGGAATATTGAAATTTAAAGGCACCTTATCCTCAAAACTATAAACATGCCACATTAGCATCACTCAGATTCTAAGGTTAGGATATTTCAAAATTTTTATCTACTTGTTTTCTTTCTTGGATTGTTACATCAGTGAATTTAAGAAGAATGTTTTTTGTCCATAACTAATTGTTTTTAAAGAAGAAAACTCATCAATTTCTTAATCCATGCCAATGGTCATTTATACTTGTCAAAAAATGCCTGTTAATTGTTCCTTCATATCCAGTGCAACTTTTGCCAGTTCTGGAAAACTTTCTTTCCTTTTAAAAAAGCAATAGAAGTGACAGAGAAAAATGAGTGTATTGTTTGAGATTTAGAAGTCAGTAGGTACTTAATCACGACTTGTTTTTCACTTAACTTTCACCAAATTTTTCAAATAGAATGATCCATTAGCTGACGAAAATAAAATTAAAAAACTTCTGCAATTATGACCTACATTGCGCCTGTACTCTTGACCTCCTTTCTTTGACTCCTTAGGTTGGTATGAAGTATTTCTTAAATTACACTTTTGATAGAAATTTTTCAGGATTTTTGCATTATTCTGTGAAACAGAAACCTTCTCTGGGTTGGAAAAAATCAATCGATTTTCAAGAAATCGAGTTTTCTTGCCTATTACGATTCTTTCTGAGAATCGATCTTTTAAATTTCAATCTCATTCTATCTACAAAATCGATTTTTTTTAAAGACATTCTTAATTAAATTGCTTATAGAATTAACTTTTGAGAATATTAAAAATTACGTTCTCACAATACTAAGGATAGACAAAGGATCATGCATAGGCAAAGATCTAAGAATTTCGCTACTCAGATTTATTAACGCAATTTTTTTTTTGACAAGTATATATATATATAGATAATTTTTAATATATCTTATTTAAGGTTTTTATTACATTATTTCCTTTTAATGTTTTAATTTATTCTGAGAGCTCCTCAGAACGTTTAGTACCAACTTTCAGGAAATTGAGGATTGAATAAAGTATTACATTTAAAATCCCCTTAATGCTATTTAATAACGTGAACAACATCAAACTTATTTACCTTTGAGATTAATTTCTCCTCACAAGCCTCTTCAACCATAACATTTAAACGAAAACCACTAGCGGCGGATATATTTCTTTTTGAAAAGGCGCAATCAAAAGCGTTAAAACAAAAAACCAAATGTATTCACAAGTGCAGCTAATAAAGTCCGACTTAAACTGACGATAAACCACTTGCAATTCGAAAACTACTGTCGAAATATGTGTGTACATAGAATGTAGAATTGGTACGGGCTAAATAAATATAATAAAATTAGAGTAGACTATCTAATGAGCCGAAGGTGCTTGTTGTTTTTGCTTCACGTGATTCGCTATCGGAACATCTTCTGTTCCTTTCAAGCTCGAGTGTCTCTTTCGCTATCGATTCAAAAGTTTGTTGTGAAGAAATTTAGTTTGAACCACATTGTCGAAAGATATGAATTTAGATAGGTGCAAATTCGCAACTTACTCCAAGTGATTTTAAAACGGCTTGGGACTTATCTTTCTTTACTGAAACATTTTACCGATGAGATGACGACCTGAACGGCATTCGTCGATGTGCGCATGACCAACTCATCGCAACAACTGAAAATAGCCGCCGAATTAGCAAAAGTTCGGTGAAGAGCTAATGGCGTAAACATTTTGGTTCAATGAGGAAAATAAATAAATAAAATACTTTTCGGCAACACGTCAACATACAAATTAAACTTTAACATCGGATCGTTAGTAGACATTGCTGCTGGGTTCACGTGGATACATTAATCTATATATAATTTTTAAGTGCTTAATAACCTTGTGGGTACTGTCAGTGGTATACTTACGTATGGGTTAAATAGGTTACAGCCCAAAGCGGCGGGGCGGCGGAATTGTAGGGGTGGCAGAATTGTAAGGCCGGTAAATATTTCATCCAAAATGCAGTGCAGACTAGGTATATGTAGGTATCTGAGTTGCAATTTCATCAGAATTATGATTTTGAGGTTAGTATAGAACCCAGATTGGTTCAATTATACCTATAAAACTAATTTACCTGCTGATACGACTAACTTCATAGATGAGTGACTACATTTTCAGGAATTTCTCGAGACTGTAGATGTTGCTTCTTCTATAACCTTTTACTTAAGTCAAAAAGTCAACAAAAAAGTCGTCGAAGATATACCTACACCCACATAACTCTATTACATTGCGAATAACTAAATTGCTTTTAGCAGAAAATAGTCTGGTATGAACTTCAAAGTTTTCGGATTTGATTAATTTTCTGCGTCAATACCGATGAAAAATTCGTAGAATGTGGCCAAATAAATGCCCTTTGCAACAATTGTGTTATTTTTAATTGTTACTAATACTTTATAGAGGAAGGTTGTGAAGAAATACTGATAAGGTAGGGGACGTCAGATATAAATAACCGGGGGCAACCTATCCAACCAACTCAGATAACACACACACACACACCCACACACACACATAAAAAGTCATGGGGGTTAGATGGAGGTGGGTGGGGGGGATCGAAAGTAAAACCCCATAAAACATTTGCGGCGGTCTCACTCCCATAAGAAGTTATGGGGATTGAAAATTGATTATTTTGACAATTTTCATATACTATAATTCAAATAAAATTCAATAAAACAATTATTTTCAAGCGAGTGGAGGTGGGATGACCTCTT
>NW_020442460.1:2586198-2593031 GCF_000699045.2 Agrilus planipennis | reverse complement strand
TATTTTTCATTAAACAAAATAATTCGAAGTGGTCTGTATTCTGTCGAAACTGCCAGATCTTTTTGGATTTCATCAGCGCGTCGCAGGCAGCTCCGACAGAACACAGACCAACCTTTACTTGCTGTCTTAACAGCGCGTTTTATAAAATACTACAAATGGCGTGGTGAGCGAGATCGTACTACCCAAACGGTAGTGTTGCTGCTAGGTCTGCACTTGAGATTTGTTGGTTATTCCCTTTAAACCATTTCAATAAATACCAATCAA
Organism: Agrilus planipennis; assembly: GCF_000699045.2. Taxonomy (NCBI): domain Eukaryota; kingdom Metazoa; phylum Arthropoda; class Insecta; order Coleoptera; family Buprestidae; genus Agrilus; species Agrilus planipennis. The sequence goes on along the minus strand of NW_020442460.1, from coordinate 2,592,767 downwards.
AAACTGGCTGTTTTCTGCATAATCTAAGTATTTCAATATAGATTTGCCTACAAGGGCATGATAGATCACGTGCATCGGTTTTTGTTTTAAATAAGTCTCATCATCATCATAAGATCGTCAGTCCTAACACTGGTTGGACACGCACCTCCACTGTTACCTTAACTATTTTCGAACAATAATCTAATTTAAGTTTACCTCTACTCCTCTTAACTCCTGTTTCTGCCTCTAATATGTCTCTGACTAAACCTTCATGCCTGATAAGGCGTTCTACCAACCTATCTCGCCTATTTCTTATCGACTTCCATAGAGTCCTCCGTTCTCCTATTCCTTCTAATACCTCTTCATTTGTTACCTTCCTTTTCCACGGTAATCTCATCATTCGCCTATAACACCACTTTTCGAACGCTTCTAACCTTTTCTTATAGGCCGCGCCTACCGTCTATGTTTCACACCTGTACAGCAACTCGCTCCAAACGTACACCTTTAACAACCTTTTTCGAATTTCTAAATTAACTGTTCGCGAGCATAGAAGTGACTTCTTTTTATTAAAGGCGACACGACTCTGCGCTATCCTCTGCTTTATATCCCTACTGCTTCTTCCGTCCTGATATCTGATTTCCTAGATACCTGAAATCAGCCACTTCTAATTTTTCGTCTCCTATCTTTATATTCGCTCTTTTCTTACTTTTTTCTCTCTTGCTACCAGTATTTTTGTTTTACCTTTATTTATTTTCATACAATACTGTTTTGTCAGTACCGCTTTCATTTTATTTAAAAACTTCTCCTTGCTAGATGCTAATACTGCTATATCATATGCAAATCTAAGCATACTAATGTTCTGCCCCTATATATATCTATCCCTACGGGTTAAATTGCAAGATTTTAACTATTACTAATAGCCAATGATGGTTCAATTCAGTTTCAGTGACATAATGTTTGAAAATTGTCTTTCGCCAGACGTTGCGGTTTATGGATCGACTTGCTATAATTGAACTTTTGTTGGTGACAGGTTTGGTTGAAGCAGGTACCCATGTAATAGCAGACATTGAGATTACACAATTTTTTATTAATCGTAAGCATAAAAATGTGAAGTTATATAAAATTATTTCACCGAATTAGTGGTAAACCAATATACACTTCATATTAAAACGAGCAGATAAACTGGAACAATTTTTGAGCAGCATATAAAGTCAACTATGACTTATGTTCACCCCAGTAATTTACCGAAGTAACCTACAATTTTCGGTCGTGGATTATGTCATATTGTTATGATTATAGAATCTTGAAGAAAGAATCCGCTGCTAAGTATTAGCTATAGTATAGTCGAAATAAGAAGGCAAAGTCCCCAATAAATAATGCACACTAAAGGCATATTGTTTTTCTCGTTCTTACAAACGGAAGACATCGTGTCTTTATTCTCTAGACACGCCTCCTCCACAGCTGCATCGAGGCCTGCACCTACGTTTCATAAGAATCAATCGAATAGAATGAGACGGTTGAAAACGTGCTTGTCTTGTTGTCTGTATCTACATAAAATGGGCAAATTTACAGGATCGGCTTAAGGTAGTAGTCGTGCTACAGTATGGTGAAACGTTATTGTAAGATCTAAGATAATTCAATGCAATAATATTTTTATAATTTCGAATGTACATCAAAAAATTTTAAAAATAATTTTTTACAAAATAATATATCTGTTTTTACATTAAAAGTTCCACCTTCTTTTCGTATCCGGGATACGGTTCTGCAACTAATCTCCGCCGCTATGTTTATAACGGAGATGTTTTCTCTACTTGTTTCTTTCTTTCTTTGAAAATAATTAATAACATTCCAAACAAGTTTTCTACTCTCAGAATTTAAAACTTCTCGGACCATTTCTTTGAAAGTTTTCAACAAAAATAACAATAACAAAAACAATAACACCAACAAAAACAACGACAACAATAGTTACAACCAAATGATAACTTAAACGATATATGTAGAGAGATGAATATTCGCACAAAAACACCAACTAAATTAAGCCGACCCTGTAAATTTGCGCATTTCATGTAGATACAAATGACTAGACAAGCATGTTGTCGATCGTCTCATTTTATTTGATTGATTCTTATGAAACGTAGGTGCAGGTCTCGACGCAGCTGTGGAGGAGGCGTGTTTAGAGAGTAAAGACAGGATATCAACGATATGCCTTTAGTGTGCATTATTTATTGGCGACTTTGCCTTCTTATTTCGACTATACTATAAAAACTAATGTCCACTTGCGCCTGCAATATATACACATTTTAATATGAAATATTCTCAATTTTTACCCACTACACACTACCTCAAATTAATGAGGAAAAATTGTTGCTGTTGTCACACCCCCGCCGGGAATCGAACCCGGGCTCTTTGGCTTTACGTGCCAATGCTCTGACCACTAAGCTACGAGAGATGACAACAGCAACAACGACAAACCGTACTTATTAGGTCACAGATCCGTTGAACTAATGTATATATATTTATATTCAGTACATAGTTACATTAGTCATCTACATCTGTGACTAATAGTACGGTTTGTCGTTGTTGCTGTTGTCATCTCTCGTAGCTTAGTGGTCAAAGCATTGGCGCGTAAAGCCAAAGAGCCCGGGTTCGATTCCCGGCGGGGGTGTGACAACAGCAACAATTTTTCCTCATTAATTTGAAAATAAAACTAACTCACTTCGGGAAGATTTCTACATTGTATGTGTATATACACATTTCTTAACAAAAAGCAAACCGGGTACAATAAACTGTAAATACCAGGTAATAAACCCCTGCATATTGGATACAAATACCCCAGGACACTGGAGTATGTAAATAGTTATATGTTTAGTAGGTATGTAATATGTTCACATTGAAGCAAATACCCCGAATGCATTTTACTCGTAGCAATTCTAAATAGAGCACCTTCTCAAACAGCGTAGGCGTGTTTCCGTTCATATATTGCAATATATATACATATATATGTTTGGTTTGTTACCAGGAAAATCATCCTTTCTTATTCCAATTTCAAATACGAGTATTTCTTTGTTAACCTAAGTAGCTGTTTGGAATATTATTTGTTTTCGGTAAAGGTCGACATCCCCTTTGAGCATTAGGGATCCTCATGTGTCATATCCACAAGTCACAGATGGCATCCAACAACTTTGGTGTATCACATGGATATGCATAAGGTCCTTTATTATTTTTAATCGAGTTTTAATTTCGCAACCTCCCTACCACACATTTCTTATCAGTACTTATCCCATATTATTAACAACTTTCTCGTCAGGTAGTAAAATAAAAATTTAAAGTCTCCTTTTTGAAAAATTTCAGTTTTTAATTAGGTTTTATACGACCAAGGATCAATAACGCTTATTTGTAATTCCTCTTTTATACTTATCTATCAACATTTAGGAAAAGCTAAGATATCAAACAAAAGATTTTCTTTACTAACTTTCACGAATTTAATTCAAATCAAAGATCAAATCGTTGCAGCTCAAAACCATTACACTAAATTATCCTCGAGTTTTAAAAAGGATTGTCACAGTCACTTGCCTTTCCTTTTAGTTGAGTATTGTTCTCTATACTTTAGGTCTGAAGCAGAAGAACACCAACGGAAAATGATGTTTTGCAATTTTTTCAGTTGCAACAGGTACAAATTTAAATTTTTTGTCAAATACAGAATACTGATCAGTATAGACGTTGTAACGGAAATATTGGCAAATATACAATATAATTAATTGTTTTAGTTAGTAACTTTCGCAATTCTAAACAGGGAAACATTCTGTACTGACCACAAATCGAAAGGAAAATATTGCTAGATCTCTGTACTAATAGATATATGGTACGGTCATTAGGGTGAAGAAGGACCACCCTACGTTGTTGAATTGAACTATACTGATTATTTCATAGGAATATTTGTGTATAGGTACTAACAATTAACACTGTACTACTATTAGGCACGTATTTCAACAAAGTATTTTCCTGTATTAAATCGTCAGGTTTTCTAATTAACTACATGAGGCATATGTCAAGAATCTTTTTGTTTTGTTTAACTAATGCTAAAAAAGCTTTTGACAGTGTTAAATGGGACAACATGTTAAATATACTTAAAAATGTAGGAATGAGTTACAAAGATAGAAGAGTGATACTTAGTTTGTATAAAGAACAACAGGCAGTTATACAGCTAGGATTGCAACGTAGAGAAGTAAATATCAGGAAGGGAGTCAGACAGGGATGCACACTGTCACCGCTAATTTTTAATCTATACATCGAAATCGCGATCAATATCATTAAAGACAGTACAACTGTAGGGATAGATATACAGGGGCAAAAAATTAGTATGCTTAGATTTGCAGATGATAAAGCAGTATTAGCATCTAACAAGGTGGACTTAGAGATAGCTTTAAATAAAATGGAAGCGGTGCGGACACAAGAGTACCGTATGAAAATAAATAAAAGTAAAACTCAAATAATGCGCAAGGCAAGAAAAAGTTGGGAAAGAGCGTATATAAAGATAAGAGACGAAAAATTAGAAGAAGTGGCCGATTTTTAGATATCTAGGAAGTCAGATAACTCAGGACGGAAGGAGTAGCAGGGATATAAAGCAGAGGATAGCGCAGGGTCGTGTCGCCTTTAATAAAACGAAGTCACTTCTATACTCGCGAACGGTTAATTTAGAAATTCGAAAAAGGTTGTTATAGGTGTATTTTTGGAGCAGGGCGCTGTACGGGTGTAAAACCTGATGTTATAGGCGAATGATGAGGATACCGTGGATAGAGAAGGTTAGAAATGAAAAGGTATTAGAAAGAATAAGAGAACAGAGGAGTCTATGGAAGTCAATAAGAAATATTCGAAATAGGTAGGTAGGACACCTTATCAGGCATGAACGTCTAGTCAGAGACATATTAGAGGCAGAAACGGGAGTTAGGAGGGGTAGAGGTAGACCTGGTACTGTTCGCAAATAGTTAAGGGTTGTTCTAGTTTTAGGGAAATGCGAAGATTAGCTCAGGATAGGAAAGAGTGGAGGTACGTGTCCAACCAGTCTTAGAACTGACGACCTTCTGATGATGAACTACTGTTAATTAATTTCAGATACATATTTTTGGTCTAATGTCAATTATTTCAGCTTGACTAGAAGATTTCTTTCCACATGAGTAATTTGAGTTGAACAATTTTTTATATAAAGGCAAGTACAAAGGGAGCGATCTTAATTAGTTCATTGTACGTACATTAAAACTGACAATAAAAGTTTAGTAAAAGGTAAAAGGTTTTTAATTGATGGTCCCAAGGTAATTATTATTAACCTTTTGAACAAGTCCAAGTGCGAAGGTAATTGTATGACGAAGGGAGTTGTTTGATCTTGACATTTTTATTTTATTTTGGTTGACTGTGGGCAGATATTATTTTGTGTCCTGGTTGTTTTTGTTCTTTCATTTCATCTGTGCCTTTTGCATACGGTTCCCTACGCAATACTGACAGTGGAAGTCGAACAGTAGTGCGAGCTTAATCACAGAACACAGGACATTCACAAATTCCCCGTATAAAAGATATTGTGCAATACACTGTGTCAGTGGGATCCTGAAGCCCGTTCAAATTAATATTCCTACGGTCCATTCTAGCGGGTCTGAAGGTAAGTGGATAAGTGATTTGATCAGTTTTAAACAGTTGTTTCAAGAATAGGACACACATCGAAGAAAACAGTTCAGTTTAGATACTGATTGCTTAATATTATTTTCAAGTGAGCCCTCTCCGGATTTTTGAAGTTAGGGAACATTCATTAATTACGTAAGAGTACCGAGGCATGTATTTATGTTGGGAGAAGGGGGGCGGGAATAAAACTCATTCTTACATAATATTTTGTAAATCGATATACAATATTAGGAATTTAATTCTATTTTGGATTCCAAATGGTTTTCTTCATTTTATAGTGTATTTAGAAGAACGATATAGAATTTTACGTAAGAAATGAGAGGGAATTGGAAAATTCTTATGTATCCTTACATGGGCGTAGGGGGGACAAAAATTACCAAAATTGTCCTTACGTAAAGGAAAATTTTACGGTATGAGATTAGCAGTCCATTGCAGGCAGCACTGCTCGATAATATTATTTAAATACATAGTTGAATATATTGTTTTCTTCAATAAATAAAGAATTATTACTTTTAAAAAGCTAGGTATAACTTCTAACGAATTTAAATGTTACTGTAAATGTATGAAATCCGTCATTGTATGCAATTCCTAGGAAATTCCTCAATTAACAATAACGCTACCAATGCATATACATCAGGCGATAGCAGTAGAACCGCGTGCTTAGATAACTCTGATTCTAAGTTCACTAACCTGTTTTATTCATTTTATTCACAGAAACCATTAGTTTTATACATTTCCTAGTACAGCATAGGAATTTCGTACAATTCCTAGGAAATGTATATATTTCCCAAAATATATGTGTATTAAAAAATCTTTAAACAATATTTTATAAAATAAAATAATTCGAAGTGGTCTGTATTCTGTCGAAACTGCCAGACGCGGATCGCGATTTCGATCTTTTTGGATCTCATCAGCGCGTC
>NW_020442460.1:2579754-2586177 GCF_000699045.2 Agrilus planipennis | reverse complement strand
GATCCGCGTCTGCCTGCGACGCGCTGATGAGATCCAATTCGAATTATTTTATTCGATTAAGCTAACGTGCCTATCACTTTGAGGTTGGCTACGCCGGGATTCGTTTTCAGCAAGTAGATATCCACACAAGTGGACATTGTTGGAGCATACGTAATCCTAAAATGTAGCATCGTGCTACAGATGGCGTTTACTGCGCGATTTGTAGTATTTTCTAATATTTTCACGGCCGGCGTCTATCGACGCTGTGTTTTCTTCCGGGCTTTTTGGCCGTGGTCCGTGGAATCTTACTTTTCCAAACGTTTTCCCATTCTTTGCTGACGACATCTTCAGTGGTGAACGCCGAAACGTTTGGAAAAGCAAGATTCCACGGACCACGTCCGAAAAGCCCGGAAGAAAACACAACATCGAGCCTCGGAAGTGTATACATTTCCTAGGAATTTTATACAATTCCTAAATTTAAAACATTTCCAGTAACATATATATTAAGTGCTTGACTTTAAGATGTAGGTATGCCAGGATTTCCTTTTTTAAAAGAATCGTCTTGGCCTGTTTTGTGTAGTTTGGGTGAAACGTCGAATAAACGAGTGAATAACATATAAGTATCATTTTAAATACTTAATACATTTCGATGCAAATCCCACAGAAATTGTTTTTGCGAGACACCTATCCAGGAAAGTGCGAATGGCAATAAACTAAAGTAATAAGATAATAAATATATCACAGATCCCACAAAAGCCCAATAGGCATGTGTAGGCAGGAAAGATATATTGGTATGTTTTACATAAATCTAAAAATAGTATTCTGTTGTTTCCAACATACGGTAAAAATACTCTTTTTTTTTCTTCCGAAACCAATTCGGAAACTGAAAGAATTTGGAACAGCATGACTTTAAAACAAAACCAAACATGGGGTTTATTCAACTTTAACGTCTCTCTTTCACGAAGAAAGCCGTATAATCAATTTTTTAAATATTTTAATTATTCAGGGCAAATTAGGAAGGCGATTTCCAAGATTGCATTTTCTAAAAAATTGTGAATTGATTAAAGAACCCGACAATTCCGCCCTTAGTTCGTACTTTGAACACATGGATTCGATTTCTTTCGGGTATCATAAGGCTGCCTTCTCCAGAAAATCTAAAACAGGCGCTACTGGGAATGAAAGACCCATGATTTTGTATTGTAGCAAGTGTATATCAAGGTTGGAAAAGAGGTATCCTGTAGTAGTCCAAAGGCCTTTTTTAGATTGACCCACATTCATTTTTCGATCAAAATGATTTTCTATAGTGCATGTGGCTGCGTTGAAATTGAAAAAGCTTCAAAAAATCTTTATATATATGATGATATAAAGAAAAAGTCTTTCAAATAGATATAGATGAAATATTTGACTTGTACGCAGCTGTAAGCCTATTTTGGCGTAGAAATTAAATAAATAAATAATGTACAAAAACATATTTAAAACACCAAGGCGATTGTATATTTGTTTTTAGTCTACTGATACGTGTAAGTGAATAAAAGAGTCAAATCAAACGGCTACTAAATATACTTAAATAAAAAAAAATATTTGGAATAATGTCACTGATTTTGAGAAGTGGGCGCAGGCGACGCAATGCGTACGTACGGAAGAAAGAGCAGGTTTCTACTTCTGCCTCATCGTTAAATAAGCGATAGCCGCGTATCATTGATCATCGCGAATGACCTGATGCTGTGCAGTTTTGTTCCGACGTATACTCAGTGAACAGTTCTTGTTAACGACTCGTTCATGACTTACACAAGTCTAGAGGGCGCGTTGGAAGAGGATCATCGATCGACACCACGAAACCTCTTGCCAACACGAGTAGACATCATAGTGTCCAAGAGTGTAGACGCATTCTGTTCTATTAGACTATCTTTTGTAAAGTGTTAGAATATTTTTCTCTATCCTGATAATCATCTTCGGACAGGGTCCCGAAGACTATATTATAATACAGCGTAGGGGTATACCCATTTTAATTTTGTTTTTTTGTAAAATCTTTGTATCTACTTAATAAAATAATAGAAGGTGGTTTTTGTTTATGTTATTAAATAATCATGACCTAGACTTGCTAGGCCCGTTATAATGCCATTATGTAACAGTCTTTGGTTTGTATGAAGTTAATATGGAGTAGGTATATGACGTAATTACATAACGCAGCATGTCAAGTAAACGTGCCTTCAGATTTCTCAGAAAATTTTAATATATTGTAGAAACGGTTAGGTATTAGGACACAATGGTTGATACTCTAAAATGCCAAGAGCAGCGTAAATTTATTAATGGAATTAAATTGAGTTGCGCCGAACAAAGATTTCCGTTACACGGTTACGATTCTGATCCTCAATTAATGCTCGTTATTCAAGAGGTCCTTTCAATGAAAATAAGCAAAAGTCACAACAAACTTTTCAATTGAAAGGAAACATTTCAATTCAACAGCAAATTTTTTTCGTTTTCTTGTAAATGGCGTAGCAATGAAGGATGCTATCGAAAAAAACATTCGTTTTTGTTCCCATAAGTTAGAGTATGATTCTGTACAGATGCGAAACGTGGAAGGTACGCGTGGCGAAAAACAAAAAAATCGGAATTTTTTGAGATGTAGTGTTATTGACGGGTGATGAAAATATTGTACTCAAAAAAAGGTTTGAAATGAAGAAGTACAGGAAAGATAGGAAGACAGAATGTGCTATAGAATACAATACGAAGAGTGAGAGAGATTATTGTAGAGCATCCCCTGTAAGGACTATATAGACATATAAGAATCAGAAACAAGAGTAAATGCCGGAAAAGAGCGACCAAGATTAGATTATTGTCCGTAAATAATTAATGATGTCGAATGGATTATCTATAGTTTTCGGTAAATACGAAGATGGATTCAGTTTGAGAAGGGTTAAAAGTATAAGAACACTTTGTTGTCTGCTGTCAGTTGGTGAAGAAACGGTTAATTAATTCGAAAAATACTAATCTACTGCTTCATAGTCTTAAAAAAATTCGAAGTTAACTATTTAAATGACATATTGACCAACATATCAAATCCTACAGATTACTTCCCGTTGGGCTAGAACAAGTCTCTCTCTCAATATGACTCTTTGGATTTCTGACTGGGACTCTGCTGCAGATGATCACGTGTGAGCTCTAACGGTGTTTAAAATGATGTTTAATGCATGACCTTTAGCTAAAAAAATAACATACGCTATGTTAAGCTGTCGGAGATGTGGTATTATATAGGAATGATGAAAATACGTGGATGGAAAAGGTTAGAAAACTGAAAGTATTGGAAAGGTTAGGAGAACATAAGGGTGCAATGCACCTCAACAAGAATAAGGAGAAATATGGTGTAGAGCACTTTCTGAGACATGAGGAAGACCTAGAATAAATGACTAATCGCAAATAATTAAGGATCTATGATGTTCTAGTTTTTGGGAAATGAGAGGCTTAACTCAAAATTGAAAGGTGTGTATCTAACCAATCTTCGGACTGATGACTCCATGATGATGATGATGTAATATCTCTTAGGTACCTTCATTACTTTGGTTTCATTGAGAATTTTCATACCAACGGACTACCACAGCTGCCAGGGGAGGTAAGCCGTCGGAGATATGGTGTTATATAGGGATGATGAAAATACATGGACGGAAAAGGTTAGAAAATTGGAAGTATTGGAAAAGTTAGGAGAACAAAGGGTGCAATGTATCTCAAAAAGGAGAAATATAGTGTAGAGCACTTATCAAATAATTAAGAATGGGGGATGTTCTAATTTCTGGGAAATGGGGGGATTGATTCAAAATTGGAAGGTGTGTTTGTAGCCAGTCATCGGACTGATAACTCCATTATGATGATGATGATGATGTAATAGCTCTTTGGATCTTTGTTACCTTATTTTCATTGAGAATTTGGTTGTACCATCTTAAAAGTTTATCGACTCCTGGTGTAGAATAAAGTTAGTATGAAGAAAGGTCTTATAAAAGAAAGTAGTAGTACTACTACTAAAGAAGTTAAGAAAAAAGATCGAAAGCAATTAATTTGTAAAGGCTTTCGCGGTCAGTAGGTGAACTGATGTTGTTCTGATTAAGGTCTAAAGGTCACCGTGTGTTGGAGTTTCTTCCTGACGTTTCGCTAGCATGAGTGGCGTGCTTCTTTAGAGGTCTTTCCATCTCCGATGCTGGATGCGGACTCAGTCCACTCGACATATACTTAATTTGTTAGAGGTTTCTTTTAAACAGCATACAACAAAAATTGTTCTCCAAACAGGGAAGAAATATGATTTATCTACGGCACTTTCTGATGCACGAAATATTACATCATCATAGTAAAATCATCAGTTCAAAGACTCATCAGACACACCTTTCTATAGAAAGGTACGAAACTTTCAGGGAGCTAGTTCTAGTTGCGCGTTCAGAGTATTCTTAAAATAAGTTTCACGAGTGTTCTAAAGCTGTATTTATTTGAAGCGCAAGCAGAATGCAGTTTCGAAATTTAAAATATATTTTTTGTAGCCTTGATAATGAGTTTATTTTTAACATTGCGAGGCATTTGTTATACCCTTAGACATGTTGTTTAAAGTGAAAAATTAGAACTGATTCAATAAAATAAACAAACCAAGTTAAAATAGACATGGAAAAATCCGAATCGTCAAGAAATAAAAATTATTCCCAGTGTTTCTATAGAAACCAGTTAACATATAATGTAGCTAATTAACATTATTCTATTAGCAGTTATAATTAAATGGCCAACAAATGACCACCACTAGCAAAGTGATAATAACTTCACTTAATAGTATTTATTGCAAAACGCTAATGCTTTAATACAGACGTTGCCAAATTTTGACATACAAATTAATGTTTGGAAATATAAATAGAAGTCAACAGAAATGAAAATCGTGCGTTTGTTTACACTCAAAATGAAACACGAATCAATTAAAAATGGAAAATTCGTTTCAATGTTTAATTAATAAGCAATCGAAAAACACATCGTGTGCCATCCTACACGATATTAAAACAGAATGTTTATTTTGCGTTATTATAAATTTTTGCATCCATTTCGCATAGAAATGCGTAACATATTTAGCAAGACTTTTTGTATATTTATTTTAGAACTATCCATACATACTAATAATAAGAGCAATTGTGCAAATATTTTCAAAAATTTCCAATTTTTATTTGACGATCTTCAGTAATATGCAGTAGAAAAATTGTAAATTGTTTACGGTTATTAAATTCTTTCTCAATATACGTACCGATAGATATTACGGTAAATTTAAAATATTAAAACAAACAATAGATAATCATAAATCATACATCACTTTTAAGTATGTAGAAAACACTCTCTTCGTGGTGTCTTCTTGCATATACGAGGTGTGTTTCAAAATAATCTCTAATTTTGTTTTTTTCAAAAATTATTAATTTATTCATGAATAACTATATTGTCCACTTCATAGTAATCCCCACGATATTATAAACTTGTGCCAACGTTTTTTCCAATCCTCGAAGCACTTCAAAATTTTTGTGATCATATTCAGCTCCTCCTTCAATGCCGTCTTTATGATCTCAATCGTTGCATAGCGTCTTCCTTTCATTGATCTCTTCAGTTGCGGGAACAAGAAAAAGTCACAGGATGCCAGATCTGGGGAATACGGTGGCTGCGGAATTATTAGTATATTGTTTTTGGTCAAAAATTCGCGCACAAGCAACGATGTGTGAATAGGGGCGTTATCATGGTGCAAAAGCCAATTTTTGTTCTTCTACTAATCCGGGCGTTTCTGGCGGATTGCTTCGCGCAAATTGAGCATACCTTGCAGGTAATATTCCTTATTGACCGTTCTACCCTGTGGCAAGAACTCACATTCGACGTAACTTGGCGCGCAGTTTTCGGTCTTGGCTCGTGAGGCTACTTCAATTGGGATGATTGAGCTTTGTTTTTCACGTCATAACCACAAACCCATGATTCGTTACCAGTTATGACCCTCCAACAATGTTAATGCTATGTTGTTTTTGGTCGAAATTGAGCAATTTTGGTACGAATTTCGCGGCGACCCGTGTCATGCCCAATTCATTGATAAAAATCGAATGGCAGGAGCCAATCAATATGTTTAGGGCCTCAGCAACTTCTCTATCAGTGGTTCAACGATTTTATATATCCTTTTTTGTATCGCTTCAATGTGGAATCAGAGCCAATATTTCTTTTAGATATATATTTATGTTTTAATGTAACCTAGACCGAGCGGCATGACCTGGAGGTCTAGACCATTGCTTAGCATTCGGGAGGACGCCGGTTCGATTCCGGGTCCGCCTGCCTTGGTCCAAGTTTTTCTGTGGTTTCCTTGGATAACTTAGGCAAATGCTGAGGCAGTAATATTCCACAGATAATCTTTCATTCTCTTCTGTCTTCATTTCGTCCGTCTCATCTTTCTCACCCGAA
>NW_020442460.1:2573221-2578971 GCF_000699045.2 Agrilus planipennis | reverse complement strand
AATATCATTATATATATATATATATCTAATCGTAAGTATATCTTACATGAATCACTACTAAAAAAATCAATGAATTATTAAATTATTACTTATACATAGATCGTAAATACGAAGACACATCAGTTGTGATTGTCTCATTAAATAAATTAAGCCATTAATGGTTTTTAAGTGGATATGGTTATTTGTATGGTAATACTAAGACACAAACGTCCCTTACCAAGATTTTTATTTGTTTGTTTGTATGGACGGGATAATCTTTGAAATTGCTAAACGATTTCGGGTGATATAGGCTACGCCTTTTTGATTATAATACACTAGAACCTTGATAACTTAAACCTCGATAGCGTAATAGCTTCTATAAATTCATAAAATTTTGTGTTCCCTTCCCTTCGGAATCCAAAACCTCTATTACTTAAAATAAAAACCCTCAATAACCTAAACGAATAATTTGGGCATCGCACCTCAGTAAGCAGTGAAAAGTGGTTTGAATCCGGGAGAAAGTGTTACATGTAAAAGACGAGGAATTGCTGAATTTCCTAATTTAGAAAAATGCTTGTTTATATGGTTTAGACAGTGTACAAATAGGTAAAAACATTAGTGTTAGTGGACCTATAATAAAGGAAAAAACTGAAGAGTTTGCCAAGTCACTGGAAATCCATAATTTTAAAGCTTAAACTTTAACTCTTAATAAGTAAAAACCTCAATATCTCAAATTATTTTACGTTTCCCTTGGTCTTTATCTTATCTAGGTTCTACTGCAATTGTATTTACTTTAAATAATTTTAAATAGAAACTACGTTTAGTGATCAATGATTCGTTAAGAAATTTGTCATATTAGAAAAGTTGTTCAATTTCAAATTTAAAAAAAGAATGAGCTCACAAATAAAATAATGTTAAGAAAATAAACCTGAATGTATTAGGCGTTCCATAAATAGAACCGACAATGACAATCCAATGTTTCAAATTAAAGCAATTAAAAAAGTACCTGAAGCAGACTAATTAGCATTTTATTTGTAGGTGCTCAAAGTGGATAAAAGACAGCATCTTAAATAACAACCTTGAAGTGAAATTACTAATTGACTTACTTTTTTTAAACTTGGTGTGAACAATTTCGGGAGTTAATTAAAGAACAAACAGATAACTTTAACTGTCCTTCTGGAAAAAATAACCAGTAGTTAAAGGCATTCTATTGCCCAACGGACTTCAAGTTCGAATTCGCGATCATCTTTCGCAATTTTACAGACGAGAAAACGCGTCCGTTTCGAACAAGGCGCCGCTTTTGATTGAACTAAACTGCGAAAATACCGGCTTTTCTTGCTTCATGTTCTCAAAGCGTGCGCAAAAGTTAGCCACGACTTACAACCAAACTACTATAATTTTACAGTGAAATACTACCCTGATAATAGAAATTTTGTCTATTATAACTATAGTGCAACTATTTTATTTAATAGTTTTAAATATTCTATCTAAAATATCTAAACTTTTAAGTTGCATACTTCAAATAACCCAAAACGCCTGAAACTCCGTTACAATACGATTACAGTGGAATCTTCCCTTACGGACACCTCTCATGAGCGGACGCTCCTTGCGAGCGGTCCGGCCGCTGTCCTTAAAAAAAGGATTATGACTCTCCCATAAGCGGACATTCTCTTGTACCGACATGGACAGTATTTTCTTTTTTTAAGATTTTTCTAGAAAAATCACTTTTGAACGGGCAACCCAAAAATAAATCAAATTATGTCCTTTTATTTGAGAGCTACAGGTAACATATCAGCTCATTCAAAACATCCTGAACACCTGCAATTGACTAAACGAATATGGCTGGATAAGTTCTCAGAAGTGTTACAATCCCAATTGTTTTAAATGTATACATCCGTAACAGTCTTGTTGATTGATTTATTCTGATCATCATCATAAGGTCGTCAATCCTAAGACTGGTTGGACACGCACCTCCACTCTTTCCTATCCTGAGCTAATCTTCGCATTTCTCTAAAACTACAACAACCCACATCTTTAACTATTTGTGAACAGTAGTCTAATCTAGGTCTACCTCTACCCCTCCTAACTTCCGTTTCTGCATCTAATATGTCTCTGACTAGACCTTCATCCATGAGAAGGTGTCCTACCAACCTCTCTCGCCTATTTCTTATTGACTTCCATAGAGTCCTCTGTTCTCCTATTCATTCTAATATCTCTTCATTTATAACCTTCTCTATCCATGATATCCTCATTATTCGCTTGTAACACCACATTTCGAACGCTTTTAACCTTTTCTTTTCCGTCGCGCCCACTTCCATGTTTCGCACTTGTACAGCACCGTACTCCAAGCATACACTTTTAACAACCTTTTCCGAATTTTTAAACTAACCGTTCGCGAACATAGAAGTGACTTCTTTTTATTGAAGGCGACTCGACCCTGTGCTATCCTCTGCTTTATATCCCTACTGCTTCTTCTGTCCTGATATCTGACTTCCTAGATACCTAAAATCGGCCACTTCTAATTT
This sequence comes from Agrilus planipennis, assembly GCF_000699045.2. Classification (NCBI taxonomy): domain Eukaryota; kingdom Metazoa; phylum Arthropoda; class Insecta; order Coleoptera; family Buprestidae; genus Agrilus; species Agrilus planipennis. Next base: position 2,576,467 of record NW_020442460.1, on the reverse strand, counting down.
TGCGTCTCCTATATTTATATTCGGTCTTTCTCTACTTTATCTTCCCTTGCATACCAGTATTTTTGTTTTACTTTTATTTGTTTTCATACAGTACTGTTTTGTCAATACCGCTTCCATTTTATTTAAAGCTATATCTAACTCCTCCTTGCTAGATGCTAATTCATTCTGATAGTGGCACAAAAATTATATTACAAATTAAATAAAACACCTCTTTTCCTTACGGTGGCTCTAATTTCCCTAAGTCTAGGAAAATTTTCCTAGGTCTGACAATGCTGCAATATTATAAGAAGAACAATTTCTTCAATACATTCCATAAACTAATATTGATTAATATTTTGGCGAATTTATTACTTTTAGTAGAAAAACCACCACAAACATTCTGAACTTCTAGGAGGAAACTACCGCTGAAAATAAGGATAATGAAATAGTAGGATATTTCATAAGTATATTATAAATCAAAGGGAAAATGAGCGGTATATTTTTTTGAAAGCATATATAGAGCATTCACATCATCACATTTTTCACATCTTTTCACCAATTTTATAGAACAACCCCTCAGCAAGGTCCATTTCGCTCATAACTCATAATCTTTTCTTGCAGTCTATTTTAGCTCGTCATTTTTTTTTTCGTGCCGTCATGTAGCCTGTCCCTACGCCAATCATTTCGCCATTGTTACGGACATTAATAATTCTTTCCCTTTTTTACAAAGTTCCTTTTCATTGCCACAATCGCATTCCATCTCGTCAAGTAGCAAGTTAGTTATGAAACAGAAATTTTTATATTTGTCTGCTATTCATTTCTTCCTTCCTCGAGGAAATTATATAAAAACGTCTTTTCTGTTCGGAACATGTAGCGATTTGGTAGTTGGCTTTCGTTTTATTGATGACGTTGACTTCACACAGAAGTATCAAATATAACGAAATTGTGCACAAACGAGGAACTATTGTCAGATAAAAATGGTAAGAATTATTGCCTTTCCACAAAAATAAAGCGAAAAGATCTGCATAAAATGATCAAATATAAAAATGGCAGGGACATAAACCAGAAGATAGCACAAGGTTGAGCAAGGTTGAGTCGTCTTCAATAAAAAGAAGTCACTTGTATGCTAGCGAACGATTATTTTAAAAAATCGAAAAATATTGTTAATGGAGTATGTTTGGTGCGTGACGTTATACGGGTGCAAAACATGGACGGTGGGTGCGGTGGAAAAGAAAACGTTAGAAGCGTTCGAGTTGTGGTGTTACAGGCGAATCATGAAGATATCGTGGATACAGAAGGTTAGAAATTAAGAGCTATTAGAAAGAATAGGTGAACAGAGGACTCTATGGAAGTCAATGAGAAATAGGCGAGATAGATGGGTAGGGCACCTTCTCAGGCATGGAGGTCTAGTCAGAGACATATTAGAGAAAGAAACAGGAGTTAAAAGGAGTCGAGATAAACCTAGATCATATTACTGTTAGTAAATAGTTGAGGACGTGGAATGTTCTAGTTTTAGGGAAATGCGAAGATCAGTTCAAGATAGGAAAGAGATAAAAGTAGAGTGTCCAACCAGCCTTAGAATTAACGTAAAGAAGTTTCTGATGATGTAAATTAACATCATGCGGACTGACACTAATATTTAAACTTCGACACATATCGTTTTCTGTGGGTGAAAACCGGCGATCAAAACAGAAATGCGTTTACCTACATGACATAGTTATTACAATATTCAAATAAGCATTCTTTATGTTTGTATATTGGAGGAAAAGCAATGTATCCTAACGAGGCAATTCAAGTATTGTCACAAATGCTGTACCTATACCTATTTCCTCGGAAGCAATCTTTCCAAAGAGTTAGAACCTATTACCGAGTTAAGACTAGACGTACAATTTGTGTTCGTAGCATCGGTTGTCCTTCAGAGTGAGACAAATGCTAGTTAATACTTCGCTTTTACTACTTAGATCTGCATATTCGCCAAATATACTATAGTTTCTAAACCGATTGTAATACAGTTGCAACAAAACAAATTCCCAGAAAGCTTCAATTATAACTAAAATCTCTATAGGATTCTCAGAAAGATTCAAAAGCCTAAAAAATTGATACATAACCCAGATATCCCCATGCCGCTAGAAAACTTTTGTACCTATACACTCTATCATAAAGTGTGAATAAAATACTAGGGAATTTACACATCAAAGAGATCCTCAGTGACAAAATTAAATGTAGGTAGGTTTTTCCAATATATTTAGGTACTATCTCGGGTTCTCACCGAATTGGGATCCACATGGACAACCGCTCAAAATAAAATAAAAAGTGAGTAAGTATTTAATTTCCTTTTGTTTTTCCGAACCCATTATAAATATTTAACTTTCCTATGACTGGGAAGTTAATAACTAATAATAAGAACATGATAAGAAATATTTAAACTGATGCTGTTGTGATTCGGATCTAAAGGCTATCGTGTGTTGAAGTTGCTTCCCAACGTTTCGCTAACACGAGTGGCGAACTTCTTCAGAAGTCCTTCCATGTTCGATGCTGGATGCGTTAGGAAGCAACTCAATGACGGAAAAAGAAAATTTCATCATAAAGTAAACGTAGGAAAGGTCATATTCCTTTCTATTGTAAAAGAATACATTTTATACGAGACTATTACCTAAGCACCTAAGGGATTGTAGTTTCAACATTCTGACACCACATTACATATCACAAATATTTCTAAAACGAAGATTAAATGTTCAAGTTCATTTTTGTCTTAATTTTTGGAATTCCTTTTGTATATTTTCACCCTATTTCCTGTAGGTAAATGCGGTATTATTATTCATTTTTCTGCAACGACAATCCAGATCGATTTACGTTGTTTAGGTAGAAACTTATCAATCATCAATTTTCCACACTTGGTGGGCTACCTTTATCGAAACGTAATATCCAATAAGAAAATATTAGGTGTCTAAAAAGGTCTGTAAAAAATACGGAAAACTGACCTGGCCTCGAACAAGTCATTGATCACGGCAGGCGCTTTCTGACATGAAACCGTTTTGGTAGGATGTCACGTTGACGATGTTTCAGCCATCTACGAGGGTGGATTGATAAGTTTCCGGCCTGACCAAGAAAAACAAGGTTTTTAAAAAATTTTTTTTTTTATTTCTCAACATAATCTCCTCCAAGGCTGATACATTTCTCATAGCGGTGTTCCAGTCTATTAATGCCATCTCTATAGACTGATTCGTCAAGCTCCTCAAAATAACCATTTACAGCTTCGATTACTTC
>NW_020442460.1:2566034-2567393 GCF_000699045.2 Agrilus planipennis | reverse complement strand
TAATGACTTATTTACGAAGCGATTGTAAGCAACACAGCATTAATTCTTATTCAATTAAGTACCTTAAATACATTGTGCATTTAATATAGATCAATATGGCCCTTTACAGCATGTAATTTAAATGAATATTTTTGAAGATATTACAGATTTAAACTGCAGGGGCATAACGGTTGCAGCGGTACCGGCCGGTTTGTATTGTCTAATGACAAAAAAACTGTGAATGTAATAATAATCTAAACAAAACAAAAATACATTTAGTATCATCATTCCACCCCTGCGAAGCTGGGGCGGGGCGCTAGTTTTATAATAAATTGATACTAAAACATACTGAAAAATTATGCAGCCCGCCGTATGGCTGCCATCTTGCCGACTTTAAGAAGAACATGGCTGTACCTAATAACTGGTCATCGCAATACTTTTGCTTTCAAAAGAGCATTGCTATCGTTTTTTATTACCTATTGTACTCATGGGACTTCAATTAAGAACCAGAAAACAAAATGTTGACCTTTAAAAATAAATATATTAACACTAACTCTGAGGTTTCATTTACTGATTGTTTACACACCTTATGAATTAAATCAACTGAAGTTAAAATTTACTATAATAAGCATGGTAGTGTTAACTAATTTGAAAGCCTTGTTTTTAGACCGTATTTGTACAAAAAATTTGTTATGAACTACTAAAACCTAAATTGTTGTTTGTGCTCACTAGGAAACAGGAATTCGGCAATCTATTTTTAAACAGTTTTAANAAAAGTATCTTATGATGCGGACCTTTGAAAAATTAATAGAAAGTCTAATTTTACTCGACGAGGATGCTTCAAATTTTTATCTACAGGGAATTTATAATAAACCATTTTATAGTATGTAGGTGCTACACGAAAAGGATAACTAACAAAGTTAAAAGAATATAGAAAAGTAGAATTACTAAGCAACATGTGGAACTTATCATAAGATGTTTACACATTGCATGAAGCAAATATCTAATTAATGTGGACGTGCACACTTTACCATTACTTATCTTTCAACATGCAGTAAAAACTATGTTTTTCTCAAACTTATTAGGTAGACATCTGATACGTATGTGTTAAGTGGTACGATGAGTCATGACATAAAAACAAAAAAAAATGTAGGTAAGCAGTTACAATAAAATCATAACCAAAGTTTTTTGTGTATCAGTAACCAGTCATGAGACCAAAAATAGAAAAGTAAAAACCTCCTAACCACACGTTAGATACTTTTATTTTGTGGAATCGTTAGGTGCCTGTTTTCCATCATGCACGTAAAGAATGAACGTAGTAATTTGTTTACAGCCGATGGTATATATATTAAAGGCAATTTAATAATATCATTATATATA
>NW_020442460.1:2560321-2564127 GCF_000699045.2 Agrilus planipennis | reverse complement strand
ACGTACCTCCACTCTTTCCTATCCTGAGCTAAACTTCGCATTTCCCTAAAACTAGAACAGCCCACATCCTTAACTATTTGCGAACAGTAATCTAATCTAGGTCTACCTCTACCCCTCCTAACTCCTGTTTCTGCATCTAATATGTCTCTGACTAGACCTTCATGCATGAGAAGGTGTCCTACCAACCTCTCTCGCCTATTTCTTATTGACTTCCATAGAGTCCTCTGTTCTCCTATTCATTCTAATATCTCTTCATTTATAACCTTCTCTATCCATGATATCCTCATTATTCGCTTGTAACACCACATTTCGAACGCTTTTAACCTTTTCTTTTCCGTCGCGCCCACTTCCATGTTTCGCACTTGTACAGCACCGTACTCCAAGCATACACTTTTAACAACCTTTTCCGAATTTTTAAACTAACCGTTCGCGAACATAGAAGTGACTTCTTTTTATTGAAGGCGACTCGACCCTGTGCTATCCTCTGCTTTATATCCCTACTGCTTCTTCTGTCCTGATATCTGACTTCCTAGATACCTAAAATCGGCCACTTCTAATTTAGCGTCTCCTATATTTATATTCGGTCTTTCTCTACTTTATCTTCCCTTGCATACCAGTATTTTTGTTTTACTTTTATTTGTTTTCATACAGTACTGTTTTGTCAATACCGCTTCCATTTTATTTAAAGCTATATCTAACTCCTCCTTGCTAGATGCTAATTCATTCTGATAGTGGCACAAAAATTATATTACAAATTAAATAAAACACCTCTTTTCCTTACGGTGGCTCTAATTTCCCTAAGTCTAGGAAAATTTTCCTAGGTCTGACAATGCTGCAATATTATAAGAAGAACAATTTCTTCAATACATTCCATAAACTAATATTGATTAATATTTTGGCGAATTTATTACTTTTAGTAGAAAAACCACCACAAACATTCTGAACTTCTAGGAGGAAACTACCGCTGAAAATAAGGATAATGAAATAGTAGGATATTTCATAAGTATATTATAAATCAAAGGGAAAATGAGCGGTATATTTTTTTGAAAGCATATATAGAGCATTCACATCATCACATTTTTCACATCTTTTCACCAATTTTATAGAACAACCCCTCAGCAAGGTCCATTTCGCTCATAACTCATAATCTTTTCTTGCAGTCTATTTTAGCTCGTCATTTTTTTTTTCGTGCCGTCATGTAGCCTGTCCCTACGCCAATCATTTCGCCATTGTTACGGACATTAATAATTCTTTCCCTTTTTTACAAAGTTCCTTTTCATTGCCACAATCGCATTCCATCTCGTCAAGTAGCAAGTTAGTTATGAAACAGAAATTTTTATATTTGTCTGCTATTCATTTCTTCCTTCCTCGAGGAAATTATATAAAAACGTCTTTTCTGTTCGGAACATGTAGCGATTTGGTAGTTGGCTTTCGTTTTATTGATGACGTTGACTTCACACAGAAGTATCAAATATAACGAAATTGTGCACAAACGAGGAACTATTGTCAGATAAAAATGGTAAGAATTATTGCCTTTCCACAAAAATAAAGCGAAAAGATCTGCATAAAATGATCAAATATAAAAATGGCAGGGACATAAACCAGAAGATAGCACAAGGTTGAGCAAGGTTGAGTCGTCTTCAATAAAAAGAAGTCACTTGTATGCTAGCGAACGATTATTTTAAAAAATCGAAAAATATTGTTAATGGAGTATGTTTGGTGCGTGACGTTATACGGGTGCAAAACATGGACGGTGGGTGCGGTGGAAAAGAAAACGTTAGAAGCGTTCGAGTTGTGGTGTTACAGGCGAATCATGAAGATATCGTGGATACAGAAGGTTAGAAATTAAGAGCTATTAGAAAGAATAGGTGAACAGAGGACTCTATGGAAGTCAATGAGAAATAGGCGAGATAGATGGGTAGGGCACCTTCTCAGGCATGGAGGTCTAGTCAGAGACATATTAGAGAAAGAAACAGGAGTTAAAAGGAGTCGAGATAAACCTAGATCATATTACTGTTAGTAAATAGTTGAGGACGTGGAATGTTCTAGTTTTAGGGAAATGCGAAGATCAGTTCAAGATAGGAAAGAGATAAAAGTAGAGTGTCCAACCAGCCTTAGAATTAACGTAAAGAAGTTTCTGATGATGTAAATTAACATCATGCGGACTGACACTAATATTTAAACTTCGACACATATCGTTTTCTGTGGGTGAAAACCGGCGATCAAAACAGAAATGCGTTTACCTACATGACATAGTTATTACAATATTCAAATAAGCATTCTTTATGTTTGTATATTGGAGGAAAAGCAATGTATCCTAACGAGGCAATTCAAGTATTGTCACAAATGCTGTACCTATACCTATTTCCTCGGAAGCAATCTTTCCAAAGAGTTAGAACCTATTACCGAGTTAAGACTAGACGTACAATTTGTGTTCGTAGCATCGGTTGTCCTTCAGAGTGAGACAAATGCTAGTTAATACTTCGCTTTTACTACTTAGATCTGCATATTCGCCAAATATACTATAGTTTCTAAACCGATTGTAATACAGTTGCAACAAAACAAATTCCCAGAAAGCTTCAATTATAACTAAAATCTCTATAGGATTCTCAGAAAGATTCAAAAGCCTAAAAAATTGATACATAACCCAGATATCCCCATGCCGCTAGAAAACTTTTGTACCTATACACTCTATCATAAAGTGTGAATAAAATACTAGGGAATTTACACATCAAAGAGATCCTCAGTGACAAAATTAAATGTAGGTAGGTTTTTCCAATATATTTAGGTACTATCTCGGGTTCTCACCGAATTGGGATCCACATGGACAACCGCTCAAAATAAAATAAAAAGTGAGTAAGTATTTAATTTCCTTTTGTTTTTGCGAACCCATTATAAATATTTAACTTTCCTATGACTGGGAAGTTAATAACTAATAATAAGAACATGATAAGAAATATTTAAACTGATGCTGTTGTGATTCGGATCTAAAGGCTATCGTGTGTTGAAGTTGCTTCCCAACGTTTCGCTAACACGAGTGGCGAACTTCTTCAGAAGTCCTTCCATGTTCGATGCTGGATGCGTTAGGAAGCAACTCAATGACGGAAAAAGAAAATTTCATCATAAAGTAAACGTAGGAAAGGTCATATTCCTTTCTATTGTAAAAGAATACATTTTATACGAGACTATTACCTAAGCACCTAAGGGATTGTAGTTTCAACATTCTGACACCACATTACATATCACAAATATTTCTAAAACGAAGATTAAATGTTCAAGTTCATTTTTGTCTTAATTTTTGGAATTCCTTTTGTATATTTTCACCCTATTTCCTGTAGGTAAATGCGGTATTATTATTCATTTTTCTGCAACGACAATCCAGATCGATTTACGTTGTTTAGGTAGAAACTTATCAATCATCAATTTTCCACACTTGGTGGGCTACCTTTATCGAAACGTAATATCCAATAAGAAAATATTAGGTGTCTAAAAAGGTCTGTAAAAAATACGGAAAACTGACCTGGCCTCGAACAAGTCATTGATCACGGCAGGCGCTTTCTGACATGAAACCGTTTTGGTAGGATGTCACGTTGACGATGTTTCAGCCATCTACGAGGGTGGATTGATAAGTTTCCGGCCTGACCAAGAAAAACAAGGTTTTTAAAAAATTTTTTTTTTTATTTCTCAACATAATCTCCTCCAAGGCTGATACATTTCTCATAGCGGTGTTCCAGTCTATTAATGCCATCTCTATAGACTGATTCGTCAAGCTCCTCAAAATAACCATTTACAGCTTCGATTACTTC
>NW_020442460.1:2556812-2558656 GCF_000699045.2 Agrilus planipennis | reverse complement strand
TTTTAACTGACAAAATTTTCGGTGTCTATTGTTGTATCAGTTACTATTTTATATATAAGCAGATACACTAATTTCGTCAAGGTATTAAAATAACTTCTGAAGACTTAGATAACAGAGGTCTAAACAAAATTTCCAAAAAGTAATGTCGATTATTATAGATTTCTCTCCATTTCCAAGCATTGATTAAAGCGCAGGAAGGATACCGAACTTTGCTATGAAAATGCTGTTTTCCAGGAACGCCGGGAAATTGAAGTTGGTGCTGCCATCTGAGCATCAATAGTGCAAACAGCCAGTGGATATATAAAATAAATTTATCTATAATATGTCTTTGGTCACATTCTACATTTATTTTGAATCAATAAATGCATTAACGAAGAAGTTCTCTCCCTCGATATTTATATAAAATAATGGGATAATAAAGTAGATGTCGCGAAAAGAACAATTTGCTATTTTTTCAGAAAATATTGTTTTACCTTTAGTAAATACTACTAACAGTAGCGGTTTTGTTAAAATTTGTTTAATAAAGAATTGAATCTTTCATATAATTAGGCAACAACATGAATCATGTGAAAGAATAAGGAACATAACTTGAAAAAGCTTTACCAATTCTATAACAATTAAACTTGGTCATTTATTACAGGTGTATTAATGGCAATTAATCATGTAAATATTATTTCGGAAATAAATTTTACTTGAATGACCAAATGTCACGAAAACTAACCCTTGTGAAACAAATCTGAAACCCAATTCATCTCCCTGATGAGTCTGAGAAACACATAGTACATTTAGTGATCCAAGTAAAATTCATTTCGACACTCAAAAATTTCCAAAAAAATTCAGAAGAAAATCTAGACCAGCTAGGAAATCGTATGTAATAATAGTGGTAAGCGCCTCCACCACAAATTGAGTAAATTTTAAGCACAAGAACAAAATTATAGTATAGAAACAAAAAATAAGATGTCGTTTTTATAGTGTCCAATCTATTTTTAACAACTACGTCTCGTTCAATACTTCTTAGCTAAAACGTGAAGGAATTATTTACGTAGACATTCCCGAAAGGGATATACACTTTTCTGATATCGAATATTACTACATTATTCAAATGTATTCAAAAAAATACAATAAAGAGTTTTCTGTTGGTTTTTATTATCATGCACAAACAGTTTGATAAACTGTAGCAAAGCCGCTTTTTACTTTGTACTTACCTAATCAAAAATTTATAAGTTTAAATTGATAAAGTAGGAATAGGTTTTATAAAAACAGAACTTTATCAAAAATAACAAAGAGGGAGCAGCTCTTCCATCTAAACTAATATAATTGAAGATGAAACAGAATCCGCTTTTACTAGATGTAAAGTTCAGATTCATAGTAGAATTATACAAAAGAAATTAAAACTACTATTCATCTGATAAAGCTACAGTGTTAGCGAAACAATTGTTTGTACTCGTATATTAAAAAGAGAAAGAAATTATATCATTAGACAATTGACTTCCATTACAATCCATCACTACATAGTATAAAACAGAGTCGCTTTCCCGCTGTCTGTCCTTATCTATGCTTAAATCTTTAAAACTGCGCAACGGATTTTGATGCGGTTTTTTTTTAAAAGATAGAGTGATTCAAGAGGAAGGTTTATATATATGATACATGCATAATACCTATAGTAGGGAAACACTGATAATTTTAGAGGTTTCTAATGTGATGTCGTAAATAAACACATTTTTTGCGCTTAGATTGCAAACGCTGGCTGAACCCTACGAGATAGATCAAAATAATGTACTACAATATTGTACATCTTAAAAGGGTCTACAAAAAAGTCCGGGATGGTATATGTCTATCTCTTA
>NW_020442460.1:2554732-2556464 GCF_000699045.2 Agrilus planipennis | reverse complement strand
TTTTTGAGTGAAATTTAATAGTTAATAATGGATTTTGATACTATGAAGGATTCTGGAGCAAGGTTTTCTTCAAAAAAAATCTTTCTTTAAAGTCCGAAGCTGACAAAATACTGAAATTCTGCTTGTCTGCATCGGTTTCTGTTACACATTAATGTTTTCCTTTTTCTTTATTAGTGTCTGCTGCATTTCCTACCTGACATCTCTTTTCTATATTTACGATATTTCCTACGACGTCTGTCGTGAGTAAAAGTAGGCGCTCTGTTTGCAACCGCTCTAGTCTAGTTAGTACAGTAAAAGTTCCTTATTCAAGGTTTCCTTATTCGCGGGCGAAAAAATTGCAACCCAGTTCCTGTATTCGCCGTTGAAATCGGTCAACAGAAAAGGATTCACTGTCATTTATTAAGGGGATTGACCGTAATAGACCGCTCGTGCTTTTTTCCAAAAACATGGGTATCTATTCTAAACATTGTAATTTAACCCCGCGAAATAAATATATAATTTTTTGTATGGTAACAGACAACGGTTCACACTAACTCGGTACGTTTTTGGTTTTCAATAATATGGTCATTAAAAGCTTTTACGAGTGCTTAAAGTTGATGCTTCTTGGAGGGCACGTATTTTCAATAGAAATTAAAAAATTAAAAAATGGCCTTCGACAGGCTTTAGCAAAAAGCTTTATCTATCTTACTACAAAGTTTCAAATCTCTGTTCCAAACATTAAACTCATGATATCTAGGACCGATAAGCATGTTTTTACTCTACGGCGCATGCACTACTAAATCTCCTGAATATATCGGCATCTTTTGAGTATGTACTGTTGGTACGTACCGAGGCAGCTTTTATAAATAAAAGATGTAACCGAGTGGACAAATTCAAAATTCAAAACAAGAAAAAACCACTAAATTTTTTAAATCCTTATTATCTAAAGGTGATTATAACGATTAATTTTAATTGNTAGCAAGGAGATCGGGCTGAAACTATAGCTACAAGCTATCCAAGGATGGTACTATAGAATGTCACCTCAAGGTAGGCCTAGTGGCGTCATCTCTTGGTTAGGCCGGAAACTTATCAATCCACCCTCGTATTTGTCATGCTCGTGCGAGAATCTGGAATAAGAACGTTAATATTAATACGAAATACGTTCAAATAATTAAAGGTACCTACTAACTAATTGTCTTTGTGTATTTGAAAATGCACTATGACCAACATCTAATTCATTAGCACCTTTACGTATACGTATGGAATCTATGTGAATCAATTTGTGAAAAGTTGTTTAATCTTTCACTTCAATAAAGTGAAGTAGGACCAAGGACTCGAGTTTGATTTCTGGTGAAAACGTAACAACAGCAGCAATAATCTTGTACTCATTTGTTCAAGGTTATCTGTAGTGATAAAAGAATAACTCAAAAATTAATTCACTTTAACGTATTGAAAATTTTCTAAATGTTTAACCTTTTCTGGGTTTTCTTTTCCATTAAAGATTTGGGTTCGCGCTGTACGGGTGCAAACATGGACGATTACCGGCAAATGATGAGGATACCCTGGATAGAGAAGGTTAGAAATGAAGAGGTATTAGAAAGAACAGGAGAACAGAGGACTGTATGAAAGTCAACAAGAAATAGGCGAGATAGGTTAATAGGACACCTTCTCGGGCATGAAGGGCTAGTCAGAGACATATTAGAGGCAGAAACAGGAGTTAGGAGGGGTAGAGGTAGACCTAGATTAGATTACT
>NW_020442460.1:2542913-2549110 GCF_000699045.2 Agrilus planipennis | reverse complement strand
TCATATTGGTTTTTTTTTTTTTGGAACCTTAGAATGTATCCCTTATGATTCCATATCCACGGTTTCTGTATTCGCGGCATATTTATGGAACGTATACCCCGCGAATGAAGAACTTTTACTGTAATGGTAAGTACATCGAGATAGGTATATTTCACCCCCATTCAGACCGATAATAATGTGACTTTATACATCGTTGCCTGCTTGACATTAATTAATTTGAAGTCAAAGTAATTTCAAGACGATAGAATGCATTCAGTACATATTTCTCCAGAGCATTCAAGATAACTAACGATTTTCGATTATTCGGTCCGTTTACTTGTCTTACAAATCATTAGTTACAACGTGTAGCTGATCCCTAAAGTTCTGACAATCTAATTTACATAATTCAAGAAATGACGCCACTGATTTTCATCTAATTTACCGCAGAATGTCTACCCAGACAGTGAAATTCTTGACGAAAATCGAAACAATTCGAAAAAAATTAATTGTCACTGTACATCTGAGTGTTTTACATTTTTAGAGTTAATAAACAATTTTTCAAGACGCAGACATAAACGAAAATGCCAAGAAATTGGAGCCCGAGGGTTATAAAAATTAAAAACTCGTTTGGTTTTGACGTCTTAACAATTTTTCCTCAGTAATTTGGGGATATCTGTAGTGGGTAAAATTAATTCACTAATAACTTGAATTAACTCTACAAAAATTCAAAGTATCTCATTAGTAATAGTGATTATACATTAGTTCTACGATTCTACTACCTATACCCTTAGGTACGTATCGGAGGGTTGCTGCTGACACCTGCTTGTGGCTTAGTGACAGAGTACTGATGTGTAAGAAAAAAGAGAACGGGTTCGATTCCCGGCGGGGGAGTGAAAGCTGCAATAATTTTTAACCATTAATTTGAGATTATCTGTAGGTGGTAAAATTATTTCAAAAATTCATTCAGTAATACATTGAATTAACGCTAGTATCTCATTAAAAGTAGTGATTATACATCAGTTGGACAATTCTACAACCTATACCCTTATGTAGGGGAGACCGGGGATAGTTGACTATAGGGGTAGGTAGACTAACTACCGAAAACTCTTCGACAGTGTATGAACTATGTCATCTGATCATAACCAAGCATTACATTTCGCGTCCCGCTCAGTTGTCTGAAGCGTCACATCGCGGTCGTGCGTTGTTTTCGAACACTGACATGTTTTTCATATTTCAATTACATAAGTAATATTTTGATATATTGTATTTTTTGATCTGATGCCTACTCGTTTTATGTAAATCATTTTTCTATTAGTCCTAGCATTTAATGAGGGCACATTTATCATATTTCATATCTTATTTTTCAAGTCAACGGCAGTGTTTAGGCTAGCCATGCGATCAAAATTAAAAATGGCGTCTGGGGTTGGTAGACCAATTTTTTTCGGGGCTGGTTGAATAATTATTCAACCAACCCCAATGAAATATGTAGTTGAAAACAACACATAAATTAACTTTTTATTGGACTTTTAAATCGTTACGTGGCCAAATTAAAAGAAAAATTAGAACAGAATCCGAAATTGACGAGAGCAGAATTAACCCTGGACACAGTGGAATATATAAAAAATGGACAAATTTTTACTAATCTAGAAGAGGAAATTTTAGCCAGTTTAGTTTTTAACAAAAGGCTCAGTTATATCAAAAAAATGTTTTATTATTAGCTCCTTCTCATGATTTGACTTTTATTGGTACATGAGTCAACTTACCCGGGCCAGGGGTACATTGACTAAGATTTAATATGTTGTAAAATGCATTAAATCATCACTATTATACTAAACTAAGAACTAAATATTACATATTTTTATTAGGTTAATAGATTTTCTATCAATTAACATGCTTTTCTTGTCTATATTCATTAAAACACAAAAAATGTGAACTATTCAGTAAAAAACTAGTCAACCATCCCCAGTCTCCCCTACGTATCGGAGGGTTGCTGCTGTCATCAGCTTGTGGTTTAGTGGCAGAGTACTGGTGTGTAAGAACAAGGGGCCCGGCTTCGATTCTCGGCGGGGGAGTGACAGCAACAATGATTTTTCACCATTAATTTGAGGTTATCTATAGTGGGTAAAATTAATTCAAAAAATAATTCACTAACACCTTGAATTAACTCTACAAAAACTCAAAATATCTATATCTCATTAATATCAAAGTTATTTAGGTGTAGTTCTCCATTTTCAGAAACAGTGTTTAGTAATAAGTAATTTTGAAAATCCTGTCATAAGTAAATAATTGCACTGTTAAATTCTAAGAACATCAAAACAAAGGAAAGTAAAGTGCGTGTAAAAGCAAACAAGACAAAGACCTTGGTAGGCGGTGTAGTGCTTCACAAAATATTAGGAAAAGGGATTATTCACAGATCAAAGTGGCAGAACTAAGGATGCCTGCAAACAATAAGTGTCTGATTATTCATAATAATTATCTGGGATAGTTCCTGAGTAAATAAAGCAGTTAATTTATTTAATTATTACGATTAAAGCAGTTCAAACAGATCTTTGCCATTTGATGGTTACACAGGCTTAAAATCTATTAAAATTCTGTCAAAGAATTAGCAATTACCGTTACGAAATTTAACGACACGAACTAAACTGTTTGATATATCTAATTAAAATTCTGCTATTTTACCATCCAATTAATAACAATTCAATTGTACATCTCCAACATTCTGTGCGTAGTTACATACAAAAATTACCATTTCGAATAAGAGACGTAAAATTAAAACAGAATTTTTTACACTGCACATAAAACAGGCCAGTAAAATTGTTAAAAACTGCATTTCACAAACGATAAAATGTACAATTTGTAATTCAGGAACCGTATCGAGGCATCCTTTTTCACAAAGGGTTAGTAATGCGGGACCGGTCGGCGTATTTCCATGGCAAACTTTTCATGACAACATCCTGTTAAAAAGAAAAGTTTTCCTCAAAATCAACGTCAAAAACGTATTAGAAATGGAATAAATTAAACTTCATAATATACAGCAAAACTGAAACTTTTAACTTTATTTGGTGATACAACCATAATTACAATAAGTACGAGATGGGCCGTGGTCTACACTGTTGAAATAAAAGAAACAAGTTTCACATATTATAAATATCTTCAAGCCTAAAATGTGTACAATATCTTGGTACCGCCAATATTTGTTCTACATAAATACCTAAAGACCGTTTCACATCGAGTGGTTTACAGTGCGTATGAACGCGTGCGTATAGATGCTGGTTAGTCTACAGTGCACCGAGCGACATGGCCTGGAGCAGTGGTTCCTAACCTTTTTAATATTGTTACCCCTGTGACCTATTAGGAAAACTGATTTTACCCCGACATTGAAATGTTATCAATACAAACAACACAAGCAAATACAAATATATTTAATAATCAGAAATTGCACATCAGTCTTACAATTTTATATACTTATCTAAACAATAAATTAAGTACAGAAAGTTGGTGTTTTGATTGGTATATTTTGCATTTTTGAAGTTTTTTTATGTTAGCTTTAATTTCACTTAAAGCGCATCCTAAGTCATGTTCCACATTTAGGAGGATTTTGGTCTTTGTTTTCAGTGTATGAAAAACCACTCTCACATTTATAGGTGGTGGCAACGAGTATTCATAATTTTGAAATTCTACTCTGCAAGTAGTATTCTGGCGTAGTCCAAGATATTCCGCTTGACCGCCAGGTTTTCATCTTTAATAATTTTATCATCCGTAGTAAATGGTCTTAATGTCCAAGAACTGGACTGACGATTATCCATATCCGGAAAATATTGGTTCAGTGAGTTTATTACTGCAGATAAATGCCGAACCACAGAATTTTCAAATGTGATCTTGCTTGGTTCAATATTTACCAATTGTGCATACAGTTGTATAAACATCGACACATCTATAATTTTATACTTTTAATATCTACCTACGTATTTTAAGTCTTAATTATTAGGTTCCTTGTTACCCCCATAGAATAATTGATTTATTCCCGCGGGGGTAATTACCCCCAGGTTCGGAATCACTGGCCTAGAGGTTTAGACTATTGTTTAGCATTCGATATTACTTCGGTTCGATTCCGGGTCCGTCTGCCTTGGTCCAAGTTTTTCTGTGGTTTTCTTGGACCACTTAGGTAAATGCTGGAACAGTAATATTCCACAGATAGTCTTTTATTCTCTTCTGTCTTCATTTCGTCGGTCTCATCTTTCTCACTCGAACCATCACCCACTCATTCCCACGATTCCTGAAAGCAGACTGAAGAGGGCCTTCCGCCCTACCTTCCGGCGTAGTTCGGAGGGACTGTCCGCCCACCAGCATTACTGGCTGGTGGGAATAAAACACTCAAAAGGAATTTCTACAGTTCTACAGCATCTCCAAGACTTCGTTTGGTCGCATTCAAAATCACTGTAATTCAACTACACTAAAATGTGGAGCGCGTGTTTATCGTCAATGAGGTTATATTTATGTAAAGAAATGCATTTCCTCTAGATCATCGATTAATAACCAAGTTCGATAAGTCGCTGATGGCTTTAAGTTCGTTTACATCAAATTTCTGTATGCAAAAACAAACAACTAAGTCACATAATAAAATAATTCGAAATGGTTTGTATTCTGTCGAAACTGCTAGACGCGGATCGCGATTTCGATCTTTTTGGATCTCATCAACGCGTTGCAGGCAGCTCCGACAGAACACAGACCAACTTTTACCTGCTGTCTTAACAGTGCGTTTTAGAAAATACTACAAATGGCGCGGTAAACGCCATCTGTAACACGTATGCTCCAACATGCTACGCCGGGATTCGTTTTCAGCAAATAGATATCCACACAAGTGGACCTTGTTGGAGCATACGTAATCCTAAAATGTAACATCGTGCTACAGATGGCGTTTACTGCACCATTTGTAGTATTAACTAACTCACACTTTAGCCGTATTTCAAATATTTAAACTTCAGACATCTTTTGCGAATAATTTATCATGCTGCTCACGCATTCGTTATGACTTCTCATTCTAAACGGTTAAACTGTTGGCTTGTGTTTGTGGAATTAGCTGGTTGACAATGGCTACAAAGATTCGAACTAAATATTTTCAAAAGAAATTAATTTAAAACGATGACAATAATTAAATAATGATTCTTTCCAAATGCGCGTTGGACATAAGCAAAAATATCTCTCTGTGGATATCTCGGTCCAACTAATGAGAAAAGTTTTTCTGCCCAGAAAACTTTCTCCGTTTCATGAACAGTTTCGTTGCGGGGGTTAGTCGAGATTCTTATAATTAGTAATGGTTTTGCATGAGTTATTCAGTCAAACAAAGTTGCGAAAGTTAAAATTAAAGATGCTTTTGAAAATTTGGAAGACAACCAACTGTCCTTTTAATACCCATGCACTGATCATACTTTTATGAAATTACTGAAATTGTTCAATGATGGGAAGCCATAAACGACCACATTTTCGTATGAGTAAATAAAGCATGGGCCACTTTCATTATTGGATTATGACGTATTCGTTCACGTAACAAATCGTGGGTTCCTAGAGCAATATTGTTGTTCAAAATTGGAATTTTCTCTTCAACATAAAAAGATATGTGTGGATGTAGAAAAACCGTCGCCAGTGCTAATAAAATCTGATAGCCATAAAATCGTAAACAGACTAACTATGCAAGGCGTCATTTCCTACGGGCTATAAACATTGTCGTATTTGAGGCAAAAAACAAATAAACAAAATTAAATTCACTTTACGTCATTACTTTCTCGTGATGTCAAAAAGGAAAAAGAATTACAAGAAAAAGACTCGACCAAATAAGACATTGTTAAATAAAACACAATAAAAACCCAAAATGCGTTTCGACGCCCAAGGTGGTTAGAGACAGCTCCGTGCAATTTCTTAATGTTGGAAGAGAACGACTTGAATGTCATTAATGCAATTAAGTCCTTTTTTCCGTTTATAAGAGCAAGCCTTAAATGTATAAGAGGTCTCTTTATCATCTGCACCTGTCGTATAGCAATATCATATATCACTGCAGTAAGAAACGTTTACAGATGTCGAACGCTGCCAAACGCGGAGGCCGATTGTGCCTCTTTGTCGCTCGTTCCGCGCTCTCGCTTGCACTTCAAGCCTTAAATGGAACGCCTCAGAGCGAGGTAACGCCGCATGAGTCATGTTTTTTCGTGCGTGCAGCCGGCTCC
>NW_020442460.1:2535584-2537970 GCF_000699045.2 Agrilus planipennis | reverse complement strand
TGGTACCAATAACAGCACATTTGAGCAATGCAATTGTAGTGGATAAAATGGTCAATTTTTCCGTGCAGTACTGTACGGATTATACGCTCCTCACCGGTTAAGAGTTTGGCCGAGAGTTGTCTCCTTCCTTTTCTGGCCTAGTGCTGTTCTTTTCTACTATGCGCAGGTTAAACTGAAAGTCACATCGCTACAGAAACTAAACGAAGTATACAAATCATTACATGTCAGTAGAAATACTTCTGCTTCGACAGCAATATAATAAGTTATAAACAAGTAATTAAATATCCTATGTTTCTATAAAGTGTTTTGACAATCCTTAATACATTACGTTACGGTCCCTAATCAGCGAAATTAGCCAGCCGTCTCACAGGTTAATGTGGATCAGGAAATACAAATCAACAAGATCGTTTCCGATTTTAGAATTGCCACAGCACGTCCGAATTTCGAAGTAACATAACCTCAGATTCCAAAAAATAATTTTTTTCCCAATTTGTGAGCAGTAATAAAAGGACAATGTCATTACCGACTTATCTTTTTTAGCTGTATTAGAATTTTGATTTGTTGAGACAATTTTGAGGTCAAATAATACTTCGTTTAGTTTCTGTAGCGATGTGACCTTTAGTTTGACCGGCGCAAACTAGAAAAGAACAGCACTAGGCCAGAAAAGAAAGGAGACAACTCTCGGTCAAATTCTTAACCGGTGAGGAGCGTACAATCCGTACAGTACTGCACGGAAAAATTGAATATTTTATCCACTAAAATTGCATTGCTTAAATGTGCTGTTATTGGTACCAATTACCACTGACAATATCAACGAGATGTTTATTTATCTTTGAAGACATATTAAAGGCTTTAACGTTTGTTTTCTGCGGAACTTACACTTGTCAGCGTTATAGGTATAAGTACATTAACTTTCTGAAAACATTAAACTGTGTATCTTGTATTTCATTATCTTCTATAAAGACGTCAAAGTTTATAAACATAAGTAACCCGTTGTCATCATTCTTTTTACTTCAACTACAAATGATTCACAGTTATGGCCTCTATCCTGGTCGAACAGGTCGTCAGTGTTAAATCTTGCATTCAGAGGGTACGTGAAATTGTTACATATAACGTCTTTACGTAACAAAGAAGGCAATAATTTATCCCAATGGACAGCTATAATCCTAAAAAAGGCGTTGGCGATTTTTGAAAGCGAATATTATTCCCTTTTGTTTCCTTCAAGACGATGCCTACGACTTTGTGGCCACCAGAATTTATATGACCAAATAGAACGTGTTTTTTAGCTGTTTCCTGACATTTGAGCTTAAGATCAAAAGAATTACTGAGAAACTTTCCCTTATTCCACTAAGGTACAACTTTTAGTCGGAAATTGGTTATAACACAACTTTTGATGAGGGAAATAAGGGAGAAGGCGGACAATTTAGAAATATTTTATAAATTAAAAAATATCCAAGCTATAGATATATTTTCTTGACATTCATTTCTATAGTTGTTAATCTTTTGTAAGTTCGCATTTGATATAAACTTTCGAGAGTTGCAGGCTGCATCCACGAAGATCATCACTAATAAAAGATAAAACAGGCGTTAGTTAATACCAAAATACATGCGCAATCATGTAGTATTTTTGTATTTCTTCCCTTGTAAGTGAATTCCATGAAGCCTGTTTAGTCTTTCCGTTTCATTATCTACATCGAACAATTCAGCGGTTTGGCTGCTTCCACTACTGTTTACAGTAATAGGGGTCGCATTCAATATCACCCTGGTTAACACACATTTACCGTCACGGGAAACAAATACCAAGCCGTCGTTACAACGTAATTAGATTTTACCTAAATCACAATGTTGTGGAAAGTTCCGACATACGTACTAGTGAGTAAATGATACAAAAAGAAATGGGGGTCACTTTATTATTATTATTAAATACATACTCATATTTTATTATCTTGACTTTTAGTCGGTTACCTACTTTAAATACTTCCTAAAGCTATATAGGGTGTTTCTTAAATAAGTAGTAAGCTTTGGACAGTGTACGTACTTCCACGTACACTACAAAAATTGCTTCTGAGTGGCGTGAAACGTCCGGCATTTGGCGTATTTCATTTGCAGCGGTCATACACGGTCGTACAAATGATTAGCGTTCTGCATTGGTGTTTCACACACGCGCTATTTCATACAACCGCATACAATGAAGTCAAACGGATTTACGAGGGTGGATTGATAAGTTTCCGGCCTGACCAAGAAAAACAAGGTTTTTAAAAAATTTTTTTTTTTATTTCTCAACATAATCTCCTCCAAGGCTGATACATTTCTCATAGCGGTGTTCCAGTCTATTAATGCCATCTCTATAGACTGATTCGTCAAGCTCCTCAAAATAACCATTTAC
>NW_020442460.1:2529142-2535100 GCF_000699045.2 Agrilus planipennis | reverse complement strand
CGGACAATTTAGAAATATTTTATAAATTTAAAAATATCCAAGCTATAGATATATTTTCTTGACATTCATTTCTATAGTTGTTAATCTTTTGTAAGTTCGCATTTGATATAAACTTTCGAGAGTTGCAGGCTGCATCCACGAAGATCATCACTAATAAAAGATAAAACAGGCGTTAGTTAATACCAAAATACATGCGCAATCATGTAGTATTTTTGTATTTCTTCCCTTGTAAGTGAATTCCATGAAGCCTGTTTAGTCTTTCCGTTTCATTATCTACATCGAACAATTCAGCGGTTTGGCTGCTTCCACTACTGTTTACAGTAATAGGGGTCGCATTCAATATCACCCTGGTTAACACACATTTACCGTCACGGGAAACAAATACCAAGCCGTCGTTACAACGTAATTAGATTTTACCTAAATCACAATGTTGTGGAAAGTTCCGACATACGTACTAGTGAGTAAATGATACAAAAAGAAATGGGGGTCACTTTATTATTATTATTAAATACATACTCATATTTTATTATCTTTACTTTTAGTCGGTTACCTACTTCAAATACTTCCTAAAGCTATATAGGATGTTTCTTAAATAAATAGTAAGCTTTGGACAGTGTACGTACTTCCACGTACACTACAAAAATTGCTTCTGAGTGGCGTGAAAACGTCCGGCATTTGGCGTATTTCATTTGCAGCGGTCATACACGGTCGTACAAATGATTAGCGTTCTGTATTAATGTTTCACACACGCGCTATTTCATACAACCGCATACAATGAAGTCAAACGGATTTAGATCACAAGTATGCGTCAGACATGATACACGACCCATACGCCTAATTCAACGTTTAGAAAAATGTTCGTCTAGAAATTCACGCATTGATTGATGCATAACACTATTCTGCACTAACCTATGATACTGACACACTGACCTACTTCTAATTAGCAGCTAATAAATTCAGCGTTGCAATGTCGTATTTCCAGGACCGGACTGACATTTGCCTGTACAATCAAATGCATTTTCCTTGAAAACGGTGGACATTCGAACCACCAAACATTTGCTTAATTTTCTTGTTTTATAGTTCTCTAAAACCTCCTGTAAACTTGCTAATTATAACTGAAACAACCTGTATAAATGCAATTATAGTTGATTTACAACAAAAATCGATGCCCGTCATATATAATCAGTGTTGACATACTCTGCAGAAATATTTTATAAATTAAAAAATATCCAAGCTATAGATATATTTTCTTGACATTCATTTCTATAGTTGTTAATCTTTTGTAAGTTCGCATTTGATATAAACTTTCGAGAGTTGCAGGCTGCATCCACGAAGATCATCACTAATAAAAGANTCCTAACTCCTGTTTCTGCCTCTAATATGTCTCTGACTAGACCTTCATGCCTGAGAAGGTGTCCTACCAACCTATCTCGCCTATTTTTTATTGACTTCCATAGAGTCTTCTGTTCTCCTATTCTTTCCAATACCTCTTCATTTCTAACCTTGTCGAAATAATATTTAGTCGCATAATGTGAAAGTGGAACGATACGATACGATACGATAAATCATGTGTATTAAATCGTGTCGTTATCGTACTGTGTGAAAGTGGCCTTTATAGTAGCTACATACTGCATTACGCCATTTTATCTTGCAGCATTACCTAGTTAGAAACATATAAGAAGCAGAAACAGGAATTGAGATGGACAGAGATGGACCTTGATTAGATCTAGATATAGGCTGCCTTGGATTTGTAGAAATGCAAAAAATTGTTTGAGATATGAGGATGTGAAGGTGCGTGTCCGATTAGTCTTCGGATTGAAAAGCTTGTGCTAACTGTGGTGAGGAAAAACCTAAAATTGAGGACTATAACGACAGTATGCTGTACGCAGTTCAACTGGTGTCAGCGCAAATAGGGTGACAACGGAAACACAATCTCCGACAGTGCCCCTCCTATCTACTTGATGTCGGAACTGCTACATGCATTCCAGCGCAAATTTAACCTCTGTCATTGGCTACCGCTTCAACAAAAACAATCTAATACAGTTACATACGTTAGAATTTCTATCTAGAGCTGCCATCTTTCGAAAATGGGAGAAGACATCAGTAAAAGTTTTTTTGTCATGTTAGCGCGGAAAGCTCGTTTTGCAAGCTATTAAATAAGGAAGAAATGGCCTCTTTTCAGCCGTGTTTTAGTTGGGAGGAAATGAAATTAGTCTTTTGAGCGCATGCGCTCAAGTTTATGGGCATGCGCGGAAATCAGTTGTTCAATGACAATGTCTTTCTAACTTCTAAAACATTTACCCTTATTTCGCCAAATATCAATTTAATAACGAGTTTTTCGCACAAACATGACAAAAAATAGTATACGTACCTCTGTCTGAAAAGTAGATACTTCAGACTACGTGTTGGCAACTCACACGTAGTCTGAAATAGCCACTTTTCAGACATCGATACGTAATGTACTATTTTTAGGAATCATTTATTTAACTTAAATTTAACATATCAATTTAAATAGACTACCAAGTCCAGCTGCAATTGTTGCTGCTACCTTTCTTGCTATGGTTTTTGAAGAATTTTAAGGATTCATAGTAGATTATGTTAGAACTAATTTTAACTATTATCTACGTTTGGCTTGATCTTGTTTTTCCCGTATGTCCATAAGTTTCCCATTAAAGAGAAAAGGCGTTACTAATATAGACTGATAATATTTTAAATCTTTATTAAATGTTTAAATTGGCCAAAGACCGAATTGGCTAAAAAGATTGATTAATGTTACGACAACCAGCGTCTTACAATAGCGTCTAGTGGCGACGTCTAGTGGCCGATATAAACCACGCGTGGTTGCTTTTAATGGCGACAACATTGTTTTCCCGGTATATTTTCTTTAAAATGTAAGTTAGCATCACCACGTTGGTTGTAATGATTATACCACTTGATTCGACAGTTCGCTCCATATAAGTTTACAGCAGCAAACTAACAAGAAAACTTGCCAGAAACAGAAAGGTCTATGGTAATAAAGGAAATTGAAACAGAAACGGTTTGAAAAAGGTTACACTGTCTAGAAAAGATAAAGATTTTAGTTCCAAATAGGACCGTGTTTTCTTGATTGAATGTGCTAAACCGCCCTGCCCGCAAATTGGTTTCAATAGCTACATGTACGCACTCTTGTAGTATATAAAAGGGTAGTTTAGATAAACAATTTAACCGCTAAAACTAATAATCGCTAAATTGCTTGATAGTCTCGTAAATATTTGAAAAACGGCTTTCATGTTAATACCCGGTTCTGTTCCAGTTTTATAGGTTTACCTTCCACCTTTCATATTTAACGACAGCCTGCGACCGTTATCTTTAAGTTATTACCTGGTAAAGAAAATAATCTAAAACATTCTATTGAACTCACAGTTTGTATCTCCTTAGATGTAAGACGATTTATCAGAAGATTTCATAGACGATATAGCAATTTGTTTCAATATATCACAAAACTTTTATAAATAATACCTCATATTCTAAAGGGATTTTACAGACAAAAACAATAACAAATTGTCACACAACTGATGCTCCATATTCCTTTAAAAATAACAATTCTGTTTTACATTTCAGACAAACACGTAAAATTAGAAACATTAGTTACCATTACTCTGTCGAAACTGCCAGACGCGGATCGCGATTTTGATTTTTTCGGATCTCATCAGCGCGTCGCAGACAGCTCCGACAGAACACAGACCAACTTTTACCTGCTGTCTTAACAGCGTGTTTTAGAAAATCCCACAAATGGCGCGGTAAACGCCATCTGTAGTACGATGCTACATTTTAGGATTACGTATGCTCCAACAAGGTCCATTTAAATATATGGATATCTAATTGCTGAAACGAATCCGGAATTATTTTATTCGATCATGGTAACCTGCCTATCACGTTGAGGTTAGCTACGCCGCGCCATTTGTAGTATTTTCTATTACTCATTACGTTTTATCAGAAGTTTGGTTTTTATTGAAAATAAACACTTAGATTACACTTAAGAGTTCATTTTGGCAGTTGGCGTTAACAGTTAAACTCCTGCAGTACTGCTTTTAGTTGGAAAAGGTTTGTTTATACGAAATTCAGAAGAAAATTGTCTCTAGACTATACCAATTACAACTAAAAATTGTTTCTAACACCATATAACTAATATGTATACAAACTAAAACGCAACAAAACCTAACAAAACACAAATAATTACAAAAACAAAAACGTATAACAGCAGAAAAAGGCGGCAAACACTTTACGACAGCAGACGTTACTTAACGGACACAATAAATTTGAAACTTCTTGACCATTCTGCACAAAAAACCCTACAGATTACTAAATTTTACCGTTGTTGCCAAACCAGCAACAACTAAGCACTACTTACTTAAGTTGCAGGTAGACAGCGTTCGGTGCAAACGAATTGGAAGTTAAGTAAGACTTATGATTGAGCAGTACTTTGTTAAGTCTGCCTTAGTAAAACGTCGGTGCAAACGGGCATGAGACACCCAAAACATTTTTCAATTGGAAGAAGAATCAGAGACTAGTCAAAATAAAGAAGAAGTGAATTGAGAATGGGCGGCGTATGATCGCTAGCCGTGTATCCCGTCTTCACCCACTTTAATAATTGTCAGTAATTCCTTTCATTTCTTCTACATATACTACAAGTTAGTATATTTCGTTGAATTATTCCGTTATTTATTAATAAATCATTGCTTAAATAAATTATTGGAACCAAAAGTTCCTTCGTTTTAGTACACAGGATTAAACTCATGCATAAAATAGGACCGGAACCATTACAGCAACAGCTACAACAAAATGAATTGAGAATTGTAGTAAATTTATTCGCTCAAGTTGATCCACATTCATCTCTTCTGAGAATCTTAAGAATTTTCAATTAAGCACCGGGTGAATTGTAATATAAACAGAATATTACAGTCTGTAGCTTATTCATTAAGTTGAGCATATTATTTCCGTCTTGCATCACACTTCATGCTTAGGTTAACTGAGTGAACACTACCATGATGATGTTATACGGATATGAGGTTTCAGATTTATAACATCGTCGTCGTCTAAGTTTTAATATTAATTTTGCAAGTGAACCTCCGAATATAACCCGCTTAAGTATGTTTAATGTTCCTTTCCATGATCATTAAAATGGCTTCACACACTTGAGAAGGGAATTCTGCCTGTGATGGAGCCACTAGGCACTAACTCAAATAGAGAATGCGAACGTTCTACGTGGATGGACATATTTGTAAACCACTCAATATGCGACGGGTTTCGTATACCCTTTTGGAATAAAATCCATTAGCAGATCGTTATTTGCGATTTTGCGTCTTACATACATATCCCTACATATTGAAGTAATTGATGTCATCCACGTCCCTTTATCACTCTTCAATTTGTGCCCGTAATTTGAAACGTTTTCCATTTATGTTGACAACTGAAGATACACATGAATTGGGAGTTTAAGAAAATACGTAGTTGTTTGATCTAATAGGGCATATGAATACCAAAATGTATGATTAACAATTCATTTTAGAAGGAAGCTTATTGCCAACTGTAATTAATCGTCCATAAAACTCGTTTATTGGGTTGGGTACTAGAAGAGCGCGTTTCTAACCTAAAAGCTGACTGCCAGTACCTCTCATTCTAAAAGTATTAATTATTTACGACACTTTCCGGTGTTATAGTTCATTTACTTTCTCTAGTGATTTGCCCCTTCCAATGTCTTGGATGCGCGCTGACAAAGTCGTACGTAAGGAGAAAAAAGCTCATTATACGCTCGAATCTTGTTCATTAAATATACCTTTTCATACAGTACCTGCCAAAAGTTTTGTTCAATCATGAATAGTAGTGCGAGTCGAAAACAAGCGTTGAAGCCTTTAATATGTCTTCAAATATAAATAAACATCTCGTTGATATTTTCAGTAGTAAATGGTACCAATAACA
>NW_020442460.1:2514179-2527170 GCF_000699045.2 Agrilus planipennis | reverse complement strand
CGGACAATTTAGAAATATTTTATAAATTTAAAAATATCCAAGCTATAGATATATTTTCTTGACATTCATTTCTATAGTTGTTAATCTTTTGTAAGTTCGCATTTGATATAAACTTTCGAGAGTTGCAGGCTGCATCCACGAAGATCATCACTAATAAAAGATAAAACAGGCGTTAGTTAATACCAAAATACATGCGCAATCATGTAGTATTTTTGTATTTCTTCCCTTGTAAGTGAATTCCATGAAGCCTGTTTAGTCTTTCCGTTTCATTATCTACATCGAACAATTCAGCGGTTTGGCTGCTTCCACTACTGTTTACAGTAATAGGGGTCGCATTCAATATCACCCTGGTTAACACACATTTACCGTCACGGGAAACAAATACCAAGCCGTCGTTACAACGTAATTAGATTTTACCTAAATCACAATGTTGTGGAAAGTTCCGACATACGTACTAGTGAGTAAATGATACAAAAAGAAATGGGGGTCACTTTATTATTATTATTAAATACATACTCATATTTTATTATCTTTACTTTTAGTCGGTTACCTACTTCAAATACTTCCTAAAGCTATATAGGATGTTTCTTAAATAAATAGTAAGCTTTGGACAGTGTACGTACTTACGTACACTACAAAAATTGCTTCTGAGTGGCGTGAAAACGTCCGGCATTTGGCGTATTTCATTTGCAGCGGTCATACACGGTCGTACAAATGATTAGCGTTCTGTATTAATGTTTCACACACGCGCTATTTCATACAACCGCATACAATGAAGTCAAACGGATTTAGATCACAAGTATGCGTCAGACATGATACACGACCCATACGCCTAATTCAACGTTTAGAAAAATGTTCGTCTAGAAATTCACGCATTGATTGATGCATAACACTATTCTGCACTAACCTATGATACTGACACACTGACCTACTTCTAATTAGCAGCTAATAAATTCAGCGTTGCAATGTCGTATTTCCAGGACCGGACTGACATTTGCCTGTACAATCAAATGCATTTTCCTTGAAAACGGTGGACATTCGAAACACCAAACATTTACTTAATTTTCTTGTTTTATAGTTACCTAAAACCTCCTGTAAACTGGCTACTTATACCATAAACACCCTGTACAAATGCAATTATAGTT
The DNA here is from genome assembly GCF_000699045.2 of Agrilus planipennis. Lineage (NCBI taxonomy): Eukaryota > Metazoa > Arthropoda > Insecta > Coleoptera > Buprestidae > Agrilus > Agrilus planipennis. Next base: position 2,526,025 of record NW_020442460.1, on the reverse strand, counting down.
GATTTACAACAAAAAACGATGCTCATCATATATAATCAGTGTTGACATACTCTCCAGAAATATAAAGATTATGGAAGAAACAGTTACGTTAGGTTAGTTTCACGGTGACGTGCTACCGTTGCAGCTTTTTAAACATTTTCATATAAACTTTAATTAACAACTCTTCCGCTTGACTTTTATTATGGATTTAGATCCTTGTCTGTAATTGCATCCTTGTTATGCATCTTATGTACCACTTTTCGCCAATAGGGATAAAAGTTAAAGGGGCGGTAATCGTGTCTGTATCTGATTAGGTTAAGTTGTTATTAGATCGATTTCCAAAACGGCAGGAATCTTTAATCTCAAGTTCAAATTGTGGAAAATGTTCAGTTTCAGACGTTCTAATTTCGACAAATATTATATACTTGCGACTTTCTTATCAATGTTGCAGTTATTCCTATTTTCGCTTTTCAAAACCCATTCAAAAACTATTCCTTTTAAGTATTCGTTTCAAGATAGAAGTATACCTTAAGTAAGTTAATCTACTTTCAGTAAACTTCTTTCGGATTCGAATTGAAATTTAAATGGCCGCTAAAGGAATAACAGGGAAATAGAAATTGAATGCGCATTTATTTGAATAGGAGTTTGCCCATTTGAACGTTAAAACCCGGTAATTGCTTTCCCTATAGTAACGTACCTGCTATCGATAACTGAAACTCGTATAAGGGAATTGAAAGTACATTGCAATGCGATTGTCTCCCTCTTACATCTGTGCCACGAAACATAATGTTCTATGGGCCAATTTGCCTGCTACATTGCATTCTATTTTTACAAAAATTGATCGCATGCATTCATGGGCGGCAGAGTGGGGGGAGACTAGGGGAAGTAGCAGCACCCTAGTGCAAGGAGGGTGGCGGACCCAGATTACTGAGTACGATGTATATATACATCAGTTAAGATTTGGAACATTTTTCGAACTGCGCTCAGTCAAAACAGAGACCCTTGTCGTATAAAATAAAGCGAATGTAATCAGACAGAATGTTAACCCGTTTCCCTAACCTATTCCAGATATTCCCCAACTATTTGCAACTGAAACTGACTCAGTCTTACTTTTCTGCGTTTCTAACAAGATTCTACGTAAAAAAGTATCTTTTTAATCTACCATTTTCATGATTTTCTTCCAACTCCAGTGAGAAGCATTAAAATTTTAATTTGTAAAATTCTGTTGTTCTTTTATACATTACATAAAGAAAACTCTTTATAGCGTCATAAAATTATTTTTATACTGGCCTTTATGGCTTACAATTTCAACACATGACAGTGCGTGAGCCAAATTCGGAAAAGAAAAAAGAACGAAATGCATGTTTTGGACAAACCATTTCGAGCTAGTTTCGACCGCTTCATAGCTCTAAAGCTATCACACTTACACACTTGCAATGCTTCTTATTTAATAAGGCCTACCGGGAATTTAAACTGTCAAATTCCATGAATAAACCTATGATTGATCTCGAGTTATTAAGGCCCGAAAGGTGTTATTTTTATCTTCCATTTACTGGCTCACTCATAAAACATCTCGACATTGACTTAGAAACTTAAAAGTTGGCATTAGTGTCGATATTGAGTATACACAAAGAAAAAATCTGAAAATTACGTATTGGAGGCCATGCGGCATTAGCCGAACATTGCGATTTTGTTAGGTGGGGGCAGGGTGGGTTCAATGTTTCGCAGCTCTGATTTGCTGTAATGCGAAAGGCCCGCAAATCAGAAATAGTGAATTTTTTTTTAATTAACTTTACTCACTACAGATAACCTCAAATTAATGTGAAAAAAATTTACCGCTGCCACTCCCTCGCCGGGAATCGAACCCAAGCGCCTGGTTTTACGCACCAATACTGTACCACTGAGGTAATAATAATTATACATTGGTTTAACGATTCTGCAACCTATATGGAGGTACGTTTCATCGGTGTTGCTGCTGTCACATATTCAGAAACAATTTTTCCTCATTAATTTGAGGTTATGTGTATTAGTGGATAAACTTAATTCAAAAATTAATTCACTAATGCGTTGAATTTAACCTTACAAAAATTCATAGTGTCTCAAATTAGAAATAGTTTTATAAACATTATCATGTATTTAAACACCTTTCTCATACTATTGCTACCTTTATTTAACTATTTGCTGTCTAATTAACACGTCTATTGTTAATCAGTTATCAATTCAACACTATATGAACAGCTTGTCACTTCTTCGCTTCTTCTTCTTTCCTGTGTATCGCCTCGAACTCTCTGACTCGTACTAACTGACTCTCGATCTCACGACAACTATTTATAGAGGCTAACCATGTTCTAGAATGATCCAGTATATACCGTCTAGAAACCTGGTCTTCTTCACCACTATGTACGCTGGGTTGCCTACATGACAATATTAATATTAAGGTACATATTAGTGGTACATAAACCCGAATAATTCCTTACAAAATGGACCAAGTATATGTATGTGCCTCTCATTTTATTGATGAAATATGGATTTGTATTTCCCAACGTTACCGTTCACTAATTCCATCAGAGAGACAATGTATTTTAGCGAGCAAAGTTGGATGACCACTTCAATAACATTACTACTGATATCCACTCAGACTATGAGGAATACCATACAATGCCGATATTTGATCTTTAGCCGAGCAATTTGCAGTTAAATACAATAGTTACTGATTTGAGTGTTAAATCCTGGGGGATTTTGAGCTGTACTGACCATAAAGTACTACATTTCTAACTAATACCTCAGAGTTACCGATGTCTAGAGCAAGTTAAATACATTTACACTGTTCATTCACGATTTGCTTCAGAATAGCACAGTCTTAAAGCGAACAAGCGACGTAATTGAAATAGTTGCGACTTATGTTCTGGGTTCTGATTGTAATGAAACTGTAATTTATACCAAAGCCAGTAAACTTGGAAAGCTATGAAAAACATTCTTTCAATTAACAACGGCGGCGCGTAAATATTATACAAACGTTTTCTCCCAACCATTAAGAAATAAATTATGTAATATTAATTGTAAAAATTAAACTTATCGTATTGTTATTAATCCACAGCTGCAAAACAGTCCCATGGTAGAACGATTAATAAAAATCAGTGCCGGCGTCAAACTGACGTTGTGGGGACTCCCCGATCAGAGTACCTACCAAACGCCAAGGGATGATAGTAGGTGGAACAAGCATATAAAATACTTGGACTATTACTATAAAAGTGTGTGATAAAACTCAGATCCAAAAAAATATTGAAATAGTGGAAGAATCTGTTTCCTATGCAACCAAAAGATGCGAAGATTTGGATATTTCAATTGAACAAAGAGAAGATCCCGAAAATGTTACATGAAAAGACATCAAACGCTAGACTAACATTACCAAAAGAGCAGCAAAGAGTAAGGTTATAATGTCTTGACGAATTTAACAAAAAACTCTTACAAAGTAATATTTGAGGGCAGGTTAAAACTCAGTTTACATCAACAGATGAACTTGGTAGTATTGTTCTTGACAAAAATCTATGATGCGAAGAGGACATTATTTTGGAGATTTTACGACTGTTGCGCTAACCTAGAAACTCGCAACATTTCTTGGAGGAGGTGGTGGGGAGTCTAGTGAACTACCTTGATATTCATTGTAAAATGGGACTATTCTGGGTAGACTACGGGTCCAGTTCCGTGTTTAATGATTTTACTTAACTATTTGGGTTTCGATGGCTTCATGTGATAGAAGCTTTCGTACATAATATAATTGAATATCTTAGTACAATAAAGTTAGATGGACAAGCGTAGTATTTGTTGTTTAATTTGGGGTGGGGGGATTACTCAATAGAAAAGCAACCGCTCTGAGTGTCAACCCATCCTACGCCGTCACTGTATTCTACGTCGCACGTTATTTATATGAAGATTAAACTTCATCTAAAAAAAATGGATTTGTAGATGGTAGAATGGTGCATTGGTTTGCAACGGATTTTTCCTTGGAAAACATATGTGTGTAGGTACGGGTATTCAGTCCATTTCCTTCTTCAATTTATGTCTCAAGTACTCCTGTTTTTCTATTTCCCTATAGTACGTGCTCCATTGTTCTTTTACATTTCTGCACAACCTACATTTCTCTTTTCTTTCCTCCAGTAACCATTGTTTCATTTCCCATTCTAAATCATGTGCTTAATTTCAAGTTCCTTCTGCCTTTGATATCATCTCCCCTCAAATATTGTGGTAATTCCGTCCACTCTACGCGATTTCATTTGGAATTTTTTAATTACTTCTCTCAATGTCGTCTGTATATGTTCTTGTTACTTTCTTCTAATTAAATTCATGTTTTTCCAATATACAAGTCATCTTCGTTTTGAGGATCGTTCTTGTCATTTTGGAAACATTTCTGCTTTTCTTCCATTGTCCTTTTCTGCTACATCCGGCTTCTAGTTCATCTTTTACCTAAACAACTTTTTTCTAAATGTTTATTTCCTACTTATTCCAAACTCCTATAACCAATTGTCGAATCAACCATTCACCACCCCTTCAACCATTATACGTATTCCTTTTTATATTTTTTATTGTATATCTCCTTCAGAGTTTTTTTTTTGTTTTGCAGCTATATTACAGGTTCTACACGTATGAGAATCCTTGCAACATTTCGAAGCAAATAAATTTTCTAATGTTTGGAATTTAAATTCAGAAGAGCTTTATTATCTACTGTTATGAGCGAGAATCAGTAGAAAACGTGCGGTTTTGTGTAGATCGATTTCACGTGTTTATATGTTTTGCGTAGGTTGATACGTCTATTTGCGGTTTCCTTTTGATTCACGGTAACTTCTGAAAACACCATATGAAAATTATTGAGCACTAAACGTCTGTTGCAGGATTGCTGATTTTGAAACAATAACCGCAGAACCGCCTTTGACGTGAGCCAAACCAACTACAGCCTTTTTGAAAACAGGGAAGCAGGAAAAGGACCAAACGGGTTTGAAATACCTGATCTGCTAAATATGAAAACATTAATTCGACGTGCGTTTGCTTTCTGAGTAAAAGAATATCTGCATCAAAACAAAATGAGACAGCTTTATTACCACAAATACGGCTAAAATAAAATAAAATAAAGAAAAAACAATTGTGTGATTTTATGAAACTTCGATGCAAGTGAAACTTTTCGGATTGTAGGCATTTAACTGGAAATTTTCGGAAATTTATTCGATTTAGGGTATTAAAATTAAAATCGCGTTCTTAATCTTATCTTAATGGTTGGAAAATGGGAATGATAATGGGAAATTAATAGTAGACAAGATATCCAACTATAAATTTTAATTTCAATCTGCGTATGAGTACAGAATACATAATAAATACAATCATTCAGATGATAGAGGCATGTTAAAAACTGAGAACAATATTTATTTAAATCATTAAATCATTTTGAACTTCAGTTATTCTATCAACAATTTCATCTTCGCTTTGAGTTTCATAGTTTATAAATGTAACTGTCATGCACTTGTACGAATGGGTGAGAATATAAATGCTACGCGGTTACCTCATGCGAGCCATGGGCGCGACATATTGACCTTGGCTGCTCTGCCGAGCGCCTTTCAGTATTACCGCTACTCCGCGGCCGTCTGTAGTGCGACATGCGATAGATGGACGACAAAATTTGAGGCGATGTAATAAAAGTTTCACTTTAAAAATAAATAAGAAAATTATTGAAACGAAAGTAATTATTAGTATTAATTTATTATTATAGGTTGTCACCGAGATGTCAGGTTACTAGGAGTGAGAACGAACGCTGAGAGGCCCCACCTATTGCTTTTCTTCAAAATAGTTAGACACGAGCATGCTTATTGCACAGTTTCGATTTTCGTTATCATAGAAATAACTGTCAACATGCGCATGCTCATCCTATTTATTAAGGGTAGAGGTAAGGAGTAATATCTCTGTAGTAAAAGTGTCCGTGAAACTGCGTCAAATTAGGGTGGCGTTGCAGTAGCAACAGGGTAAATTTCAAATAAAACGCCAAGTTATTAAAATTGGATAGAAAAATAAACAAGGACAAAATTACTACGTAAAAACTTGAGGTTTGGACTATCACTAACTATTCTAGTCACTAAAAATATTAAATTTTCTAACTCGGCATATTTCAATCCGTCAACAACTGCTACATTCATACCATACCTTTTGCCTACGCTAGCGTCATTTTGGAAGGTTTTTGAACTGTTATTTACTACTTCAAAATTCCCCCCATATGACATATGAGGTAGTTCTCCTTACCTCTACCGATCATAGCCCTATTAAAAGAGGGCGGCAGCTCCCCCTCTTGGTGTCACAGTAGATCACAGGTTTAATTGGGAATGGCTCCCTATATTTTTATTAGTCTGTGGATTTTTTGATGTTGTTAGAAGACTAAAAATAAAAGTAGTTTCGCAAATTTAAAACTTTTACTTAGCATTCCCTAGCCCAATTTTAAAAACATGTACCATGGTGGGTAATTTTAGTAAACAGTTTACCTAATAAATACCTGTAGCAACCCCACTACCCGGGAAGCTTTACGTCTTTGTAGAGACGAAAGTTCGCAACTTTCCAGTAATTTCGATTAGCTCTACTGTGAAAACAAATAGTTAATTGCAGTACCTAATCGTTTGATTCTAGTAAATGAGGTGTTAATTCGGCAAGCTATCGTACTGAGTCCAAACAATTCATCTCATTACCGGAATCCAATTAACGTAGGCCTCTGTAATAAACATTACGATTCATTAGTTTGAACTGAACATTTTAAAGTCTTGATTAGCAGAATTTAATTTAGCCGATACCACGCTATCGACCACCATTTTATCTATGTACATTGGAAACCACAGGTTTATTCAGTGAAGTATGAAATGAAAGGACCCACTAGATAATATAGGTACATTTTTATTTTTCATCTATTGTAATACTGCAAAGAAGTAAATGTTATCTTTTTATTTTTAGAATGGTGTAACACTCGCAATAAAAAAACGGAATTTTTCTTGTAGGTTTATCGATGAAGACGTCCGTTTTCTCAGAAGGGTCAACCATAAATTATGTAACACAAATTGGGATGAGGGAATGGGGGGGGGGGTTCCAATCGATTACGTGCCGGTGCGACCCAGCAGATATCGTAGTTATAGCGACCTGCTAGTGGTGGTTTACAGTCCCGTGCGACCCATTGTTCGAGAGATGACAGGAAGGAGAGCATACACAGCAAGACAGACATTCGTTTCTGTATCAGAACTTCCAATGTTTGCGAATGGAATACAGTTGGCAAAACTGCTTGGGACAACTTGTAAATGTACCGTCGAAAAAAAAGGTCGCGTCCTGCTTCTCTAACAGTTGCAAACTATCTTCACCTCCGAAAATGATCATTCTCTTGTTCATTAGGTTTTATCAACCAATAAAAAACGTCCTTCAGCCGGAAACGTCAATAGGTCATCAGGAAGCACAATTTCATGACTTGAGTTTGGATTTTGACCAGTCCCGATTGCTCCCCTTGTGTCTCGACATAAAACACTTTTCATGGAGTCATATTTAGGTACTTCAGTCAATAGTTCAAACCCTCGAGAATAGCGAGTAAAAGTAACTTTAAAACTTTTGGGTGTTACATTCCCACCAGCTAGTAATGTTGGTGGGCGAACAGTCCCCCCGAACTACGTCGGAAGGTAGGGCGAAAGGCCCTCTTCAGACTCCTTTCAGGAATCGTGGGAATGGGTGGGTGGAAGTTCGGGTGAGAAAGATGAGACGAACGAAATGATGACAGAAGAGAATGAATGATTATCTGTGGAATATTACTGCCTCAGCATTTGCCAAGGAAACCACAGAAAAACTTGGACCAATACCAAGGCTGACGGACCCGGAATCGAACAGGGGTCCTACCGAATGCTAAGCAATGATCTAAACGTCCAAGCCATGCAGCTCGATGATTAGAGACTGGAAAATTCTTCACGTTTAGTGACACTGACACTTCCCCCCTGCTCTTTTTCTGCAGTTATGCCTTGCTCTGTTGACATCTAACTCTGCTTTATTTGGTACACATGAATACTTCGTAGTAGTGCCCGGTATTACTTCATACTGTAGTGTTATCTTGACCCTTCCGCGACACTTGTTTTTCTTCTCTTTCATACACAGCCACGATATGCTTTCTTGGGTAGTCTTATGAACTCGGTATGAATACAATCCAAACATTAAATAAGGCTTACCTACCATTCTTAGTACTAACAACATAGGATTTTTCTATCGCATAAAATACTTGCAAACTTAACGCAGATATCGACTGGTTGCAGTCACAAGATAAATGAGGTCTCATAGTGTCATTTTATTAGGGGTTGTTTGTCACACAATGCAGACCTTTTGGTTTACTCGTAGGTTATTACATTCTAATCATAGGTATACACCCTTATCACTCATCTTGTTGTTGTTGACATTATTATTGTTCTTCACTCAATTATGTTATTTGTTTTTGAATTTGAGTCCTTGGGTTGCTAATGGTACGGCGGAAAATTGGTGGTCGCTTACGGTACGGGTTTCATCCGGCGCGGTCGCATCTGGCACGACATCGTTCCAGTCAGACGTAAAATGCAAGTTATGTAAGGAGAGGGGGGTGGTATTCCGCTTTTCGCAACGATTTTAGAATCTCAAAGTTCGCAACTGTGGTCTACTGTAGTCCGATAAATACACACATAAGCACATAGTAATATTAGAGCGCATAGTTTGGTAAAGTCTGAGATTAAGATTGTTGAACGAGCACTTGAATAAAAGAAATGTCGGGCTTTTAAGCTTGCAAGAAGAACTTCCACTGCTGCATGTGCTTTCTGTATCGTCATCATCATAAGGTCGTCAGTTGTAAGACTGGTTGGACATGCACCTCCACTCCTTCCTATCCTGAGTTAATCATTGCATTTCCCTAAAACTAGAACAACCCATATCCTTAACTATTTGCGAACAGTAATCTAATCTAAGTCTTCCTCTACCCCTCCTAACTTCCGTTTCTGCCTCTAATATGTCTGACTAGACCTTCATGCCTGAGAAGGTGTCCTACCAACCTACCTTGCCTATTTCTTATTGACATCCATAGAGTCCCCTGTTCTCCTATTCTTTCTAATATCTATCAATTTCTAACCTTCCCTCTCCACGGTATCCTCATCATTCTCTTGTAACATAACATTTCTAACCTTTTCTTTTCCGCAGCGCCCACCGCCTATGTTTCGCACCCGTACAGCGCCGTACTCCAAACTTACACCTTTAACAATCTTTTTCGAATTTCTAAATTAACTATTCGCGAGCATAGAAGTATATAAATTAAAAATCAATAAATATTTCTGTCATCCCATAGTTGAATTTCCGTTGTTTAACAATATAATAACACACTTTGATCATTGATTAGTATATGACGAACTTTACGTATTGTCAGGCAGTACAGTAGATATAAACGCAATAGTGAAAGGCGTGAGGTATAAATTGAGACATTATAAAACTCATTATCACATAGTAATGCCGATTATTGTTAGGAATGTAAATAATTGGAATTTACAATTGCATACTGTGTAATTTATGCATCTTACGTTTTTTTTTGGTGTTATTAGAAACTTCTTCCTGATGAAATTAAACTACTAAATTTGGTTGAAAGTTTCTTACTTCTTAGAAAGTATATTATTATACTATAGATGTAGTAGAACCAACTGTAGTTTTCCTTATCTATTTGTTCCTCAATATTAAATTTTTTGCGGGTTATCTCAGCTCTGTTGTCGTATTTAACAATTTACTTTTCATATTCTACGTTCGGATGGTCTGGAGAAAATCCTCTTAATCTCTTCATTTCCTGTCTCCGATTTATGGTCGATTCTTTTGAACCATTACACATAGAAGCCCTAAATTTTCTTTTATTATATACGACTTTATTTCGAAAAATAATAAAAGTAAACCAGTTTTTTGAAAAGCAGCACTCGACTGCAACAAGATACCAGAATCAGTGGCGGATTCAAGAGGGAGCTATGGGGGCTGTAGTTGACTGTAGAAAAAAAAATAGAATATCTGCACTATAGCCGTATTTATGATAAAAATCGGTTGTCTGTAAAGTTGGTCTACTGACGATAGTTGAACGTGACAAACAATGGTTTCATTTTTCAAAAGAAAATTTTAATTTTATTTGTTTGATAGATATTTTGTATGGATATAGAGAAGGAGGTAAATGGAAATGTATTATTGTATAGCAGCTGTCCACGCGGACGCATCGCTCACCCAAGTAGGAGAAGGACAGATGTTGAACGCTGCCGAACGCGGAGGCCGATTGTGCCTCTTTGTAGCTCGTTCCGCGCTCTCGCTTGCACTTCAAACCTTAAATGGAACGCCTCAGAACGAGGTAACGCCGCATGAGTCATGTTTTTTCGTGCGTGCAGCCGGCTCTATCGAATTATAAGACGTTGTCACGTCAAAAATACATCTGTAATCACCACCTACATGGAGTTGCTTTCTAAAATGCAGCCCTTGGAGAAGCAGAGAATTCACATTCGATAAAGACCTAAAAACGAGGACGCGAAAAGTAAAGTGGAGAGAAACTTTTTCTTTTACTCGACTTTCCCAAAACACAAAGAAATTGCTTATTTATTATCTACTTTAAGATTATATTATGGTCACAATCAGAAGGGATTGGAGGATTCTCCCTTATACTTTACTCCCCAGAAGTGAAAGAGTCGTTTATATTTGAATGCCCCTCGTATATATAATCTATATTAGATGAAACTCAGCATTTAATTTTAATAGTGCAACCCCTCCCCCAACTGCATATCCTAGATGCGCCACTGGCCAGAGTATTCTTTCCTTAAAAAACCAATAGGTAAGATGTAATTAATTAAGGGCTTGTCACATTTTGATAATTACTGTGATTGTTCCTGTTTTTCTGTTTAACGTTTCTAAAGGTAACTCGAACAAATTAAATTGCAGAAGAGGCGAACAAAAGCAAGATTTAACCCTTCTGATAATAAAACTGGCTTACTTCCAAAACCTCATTCTTCGTGGGTGTATTATTGTTTTCTTCGTCGCGGAAAACTAGAGAAAGCGGTATTGCAAGAACCATCGTGCAAAAACTCACCACCAGTCGCTTGGACTTTTGTCGGCTTAGTGTCAGTTTTAAGCTAACGTAAATTTCTCCTATCATTTCCGGGCATGTGAGGATCTGGTTTCTACATAACCTCCGTTTTACGTAAACTTCTCCTCGAAAATACAAGCATTAAAACTTTTTGCCGTTTGGATAATATAAAGTTATAGATGAATGTACAAAACCGAAATATTTATGAGCAGTTCGTGCTGTCTTGGTTGTTATAGTTTGGACGATTACAATTGGCAAAGTACACAATAAATTATCTGTGCAAGGACGTATTTTCTTTCTTGTTTCCACTTGGAACTGTGATCGTTTGCTGTGTTTTGAACACGCTCTTGTTAAACTAAGGAATCCTTCATGAGTAGTACAGGCAGAGTGAAAAGAGATAATCGAATAATAAAAGCGGTGCAACGGTTACGTTGCTTAGGTCAGAACCGGGCAAACTGTAACTTCGCAGGAGCCGCTACATGAGGTTAGTTTGAGTCACTCCATACCCTTCAATGAGTACGAGAGAGTAAGCAGTAATGAATAATTTTGTTTTGTCTTTTTCTTCTCCCTTCCACTCCCATATCAAGCCCCTTCATCCCGTAGACGAACGAAGCCACTCATGCAACTTAAAAAATACCTACGAAAATTTTCGTTACTACGTTCGCAAAACTATTGGGTTTGGCTATGGAAGAGGGGACTCATCTACGAAATGGAAGGGATAAGAAAAGGAAAGAATCATCTCACTCGCACTCGCAGGATC
>NW_020442460.1:2496832-2512469 GCF_000699045.2 Agrilus planipennis | reverse complement strand
TTTACCTCCTTCTCTATATCCATACAAAATATCTATCAAACAAATAAAATTAAAATTTTCTTTTGAAAAATGAAACCATTCCATCAGTATTTTCTTATGAAGTTGTCACGTTCAACTATCGTCAGTAAACCGACTTTACAGACAACCGATTTTTTTGTTGTATTTTGTGTCAGGAAACCATGTTTTCTTTTTTTTTATTTTTATTATTATAAATGGGACATCCTGTATGTTTAAACAAGCTTCTTTCCTTTCCTAATTTCCTGAAAATGTTGAACTTTTTTTAAAGAACATGCTCAAATTCTGTTTGTCTGCATCTCTTCCTGTTACACATTAACTGGTATAATGTTATTCCTTTCTCTTTATTAGTTGTCCGCTGCAATTCCAACCTGACATCTCTTTTCTATGCTTACGATATTCCCCTCAACGTTCGTCGTGAATAAAAGTAGGCGTTCTGTCAGCAACCACTGTCTAGTTAGTAAGTTGAAAGAAGAAAGTAAATGCGACAGTTTTATTACAGACTATGCCAATTTTGAACGTCCCAACTATAATTCTGACGACAGTTTGAATGACGTCTAAAGCAGGGACAGATCGGCGAGCCTTCGAACACTTTGATTTATTTGTGCATATGTGTACGTGTAAATGGGCATGTATATGTTTAATCGACTAATTTGGAAAACTACCTAAAATTTATTTTCTTTTCGAGAGAATCTGATATGAGAAATCCACTCAGCCACATAGCGTTAAAACCCGCAGACATTCCACGCAAGAAATTTCATTTCGTGTGCAAGGAATCGTGAATTTCAGTCGGATGCACATTTGTTTTTAGTATTTTTAGTGGCTTCGGGCTGGAAGAATCTTTCAGATTACCAAGTTCTGTCAAGAAGTTGTTGCACTGATACCATTACCTAGCAAACTAAATCCGAAATACAAAAAACACAAATCGCACATACGTGCGCTTTGACATATTGAATCTGAAGTAGTCGCAATCGTTGAAACGTTAAAGAATTCACTCACCGAAATATGTTCAAAGGAACTGACGTTCCATCGTCAATATTTTATAGAATTGACAGATATCCACAAAATTTTAAAAAGAGGAAGGATTTCACTGAAGCCAAGCCTGATGGATGTCTAAATCCGGAAAAAGGGCAGTCTATTTTTGTGAAATATGACTTGACTGAATATGATGTGAATTTATTGTCATCTATTACGCTACTTGAGGATATTCTACTACCGTAAAATGGAATCACACTAATACACGTAAATGGATGTACCCAAAAGCACACTATTCCAAAAATAGGCACGTGTAGTAACCAAAAAAAAAAAAAAATTTAAGAACTATCAATAATTGTTGGGTCATTATTGTCTGTGAAGGTCCTTATCGATTTAAGGATATTGATTTGTCAAACGACTTACAACACAATATAAAAATATTCTGTACACTAGGTTTTACTTTCCAGCAACCTAACGATCCACCACTTCATGAACAAGTTCGCCCCTAAGCATGGGCTGTCTCGTATTGAGTCTCAACGTGAAGCTATAGTACAAATATATCAAGGTATCTACAATAAAAGTTCCTTATTCACGGTTTCCTTATTCGCGTTTTCATTTCATTCGCGGGTGAAAAAACTGCAACCCAATTCCTGTATTCGCGACTAAAAATTTCATTATTCGCGGATGCAATCGGTAAACAGAAATTTATTATCATCATTTATTAAGGGGATTGACCGTAATAGACCGCTCATGCCTAGTGTGAATTTTTCCGAAAATATGGGTTTCTATTCTAAACATTGTGATTTAACGCTGAGAGATATATTATTCGCGGATGCAATCGGTAAACAGAAAAGGATTCGGTGTCATTTATTAAGGGCATTGACCGCAATAGACCGCTCATGCCTAGTGTGAACTTTTCCGAAAACATGNACAAAGGTTCACACTAACTCGGTACGTTTTTGGTTTTTAATAATACGGTCATTGAAAGCTTTTACAGGTGCGCAAAGTTGATGCTTCTTGTAGGACACATATTTTTAATAAAAATAAAAAAATAGCCTACAGATTTTAGAACAAAGCTTTATCTATCTTACTACGAAATTTCAAACCTCTATTCCAACTATTGAACTCATGATATCTAGAACCGATAATCTGAATCCCCTTAAAGTATCCCCATCTTTTTAGTACGTACAACTTTTATAAAAAATCTAACCGAGTAGAAAAGGATTCGGTGTTATTTTTCAACATAGCAGCATCTTTTGAGCACTGTTGTTTCGTGCCGAGGTGACTTTTTTAAAAGATGTGACCGAGTGGACTAATTTCAAAATTCAATATAAGAAAAAATCACTAAATTTTTTAAATTCTTGCCTAAAGCTGATTATGACAATTAATTTTAAATGCGAATTTATCAATACATTGATTTTGTTTTGATACATATTGGTTTTATTTCGGAACCTTACAACGTATCCCCTATGATTCCATACTAATTACCATTCCATATCCACGGTTTCTATATTCGCGGCATATTTATGGAACGTATACCCCGCGAATAAAGAGCTTTTAATGTATACAATACAGGAAATGTCAGCATTTTGAACCTACTGTACAAAATACCTTAGGCATTGAAAAGGGTTAAGTTTTTTAAATGTTTTACCTAGAATTTTAATTTTTTGTGTTTTAATATATTTCCATAGAACCCCATTTCATCTTCTTCTTCTACCTTTAGAACGTTCAAATTCTCAGGAGAAAAGAGAGCTTAAAAATATAATTACAATATTTATATAAGTACTTGATAATGTTTCGGTTCATGTCACAAAAAGATAATAGCAGAGAGAAGACTGATCTCAGTTTATCGCGATGGAAGAAAACAAGATTCTCACTTAATTGAAATCTAAATCTCCCAAAATTGAAAGATATAAGCCGGGTATTACGACCCTTAGCTGCAATCCCCATAAGCAAGTCATAAATGTAGTTTTATACACAATATAAGCAAAAGATGAAACGAAAAGAAGAGGTTCCTAATCTTCAAAAGGATTTTGGATCCTCTTAGAACACAATTCCACATTTTGATTATTTTGTATTTGAAAACGTAGGTACTCAATGGATTTATTTTTAAAGAATACGCATACCTTACATACATTTTACAATATACTACAACTAGTATAACATTTTCAAATTTGAAGGAACGGTATCATTATCGATGGTGTACAACAGTTACATGTTGACCATGGCGTTCCTACATACTAACGTAATGATTTGGTCGATGGTCGTTTAGCCACAGCCACTTTTACATCCTTTATATAACCGTATGACCGAATATTCACATTTAAACACCTCCGACATGCCAAAAGATCTAAGGCTATTTCTAATTAAACAGGTGCAACTCAGTACACGTGAAAGAAGTGAAACTTCTTTGACGATCTCTATACCTTTATAACGTATAAGTAATGATTGGTAAAAGAAAAAGAGAGTACGAGAATTTTCAAGATTTATGTTTTCCAACATAGTTTATCTTTAGTAGATACATCTAAGAAGTATTACTTTAATACGTTTTTATGTAATTCAATAACAAAAAAATGGTCAAATCTTTTTCGCTTCCGTTTATATTTCCAAGTGCTTAAGAAACCGTAAACTATCAATAACTACAAGGAATTAGAATTAATACATAATAATACTCATTCTTAAATAAATATTAATTGTTGTTAAATAAACATTTACTGTAATACGCTTACTATAATATAACTGCACAGGTATAACCAACAAATTAATTTAGCACTATATAATAGTGAATATACATTATACTATAGTGTATGAGATGCCGGTCACTAACAGCTGACTGTAACATCGACATGCGCATGCGCGCTTTTCTATTCTCATAGCCTATCGCTTCGCAAACAAAACGTTGCAAAACGTGACGTTTTTATGACCTTGAGATTTTACTCTCATCGAGCCCAAAGAAGTTTCACTTTAAAAAATCGATTAACATCAACATCCTAAATATCGCTAGTACGGTAGTATTCCTAAGCGAGGAAGGCGGAGGAGGCAGTTTTTATTAAAGTTTCCTTTTTGCAAGAATTCTGATTTTATTATTAGTGTGTATAAAACCAGAATGCACAAAAAAAATATATGGTGACTTTCCTTGTACCTTTTCTCGTTCCAATTCGTATAAATATGTACAGAACGAGCCATTTTTATTCGTAGCAAGCAATATACATTTAGATAATCCGATTTTATTTGGGATAGGTTATTCAAACCTACGTCTATTATTAGCAATAAAAAAAAAGTGTCCCACATTAGCGTTGATCCCCTTGGTAGTCTGATGTTGCTATATAAAACAGATACGTTTGCGTATGTATACATAACGTAATAATAAATTGAGAAGTAACATTTGTCAAAAACGTTCAGCAGCAGCGTACATTTAATCGTAAATCGAAACGTTAAGCTGAAACATAGCATATTACACTTAGAGGTAACGTATGTTTAAAATTGAAAACAGTATTAATAGCGATTGCGTGAATAACTTTGCATTTTTGAATTTAAATTGAAGCTACCACTCAAAAAGCATTTATATAAAAACGTGTAATGTGATAATTATCTATAAAAGAAATGTAGAAGGTAAACCCGTGGGTTTGTTTGTTTGTTCATTACTATTTCACGCCTTAACTACTCAACTGAACATTATGAAATTTTGTCCACACATTGTCAGGGGTACAGAGAAGGACATAGGATACCTTTCATCCGGAAAAAAATTATACTGTTCCCGAGGGATAGAGGAATTAGCTTTATGTGGTCGTCCATGATGTTTGGCACGTATTTAGAACATCAACGCGAGTGAAGCTACGAGTAAAATCTATTATAAAAATTTGTACATATACATTGCCAGGAGTACAAAAAATGACATCATCATCATAAGGTCGTCAGTCCTAAGACTGGTTGGACACGTACCTCCACTCTTTAAAATTCTGTGCTAATCTTCTCGTTTCCCTAAAGCTAGAACAACCCATATCCTTAACTATTTGTGAACGGTAATCTAATCTAGGTCTACCTATGATATGTCTCGGACTAGGACCTTCATGCCTGAGAAGGTGTCCTACTAACCTAACTCGCCTATTTCTTATTGACTCTGCACTCTTACTTTTTCTAGTACCTTTTCATTTCTAACCTTCTCTATCCACGGTATCCTCATCATTCGCCTGTAACACCACATTTCGAACGCTTCTAACCTTTTCTTTTCCGCCGCGCCCACTGTCTATGTTTCGCATCTCTTACAGCGCCGTGCTCCAAACATACACCTTTAACAACCTTTTCCGAATTTCTAAATTAACCGTTCTCGAGCATAGAAATGACCTCAACCTTGCGCTATCCTTTGCTTTATATCCCTACTAATCCTTTCGTCCTGACTTATCTGACTTCCTAGATACCTAAAATCGGCCACTTCTTCCAATTTTTCGTCTCTTATCTTTATATTCCCCTACTTTCCCTTCCCTTGCATACCACTATTTGTGTTTTACTTTTATTTATTTTCATATAGATAATACTGTTTTGTTAATACCGCTTCTATTTTATTTAAAAGAAAATAACATAGGGTACCTTTTATCCTGAGAAAAAATACTGTCTCCAAGGGATAGAAAAATTAGTTTTATGCGGTTGTCGATGATATTTGACACGTATTTAAGACGCGAACGAAGCCACGGGTAAAACCTATCATGAAATTTTATACAGGGGTACAGAAAAGGACATGGGACACCTTTTATCCTGAAAAAAAAAAATACTGTTCCAGGAGGATGGAAGAATCAACATTATGTGATCGTCTATGGTCTTTGATATGTATTTAGGACACCATGGCGAGCGAAGCCGCCGATAAAACCTATCACGAAATTCTGTACACACATTACTAGGGGTATAGAAAAGGATATAGGGTACCTTTTATCCTGAAAAACAATATAGTTCCCGAGGTATAGAAAAAGTAGTTTTGTGATACTAGAATAATCTTTAACGCGTACTTAGGATTTCAACGAGAGCGAAGCTGCGGGTAAATCGTGTAGTGAATTATAAAAAAAAAACATATTAATTGATTATTCCTTATTCAGAATCCGGTTTGAATTCAGTGTTTCGCGATAATGTAAGGAATATTAATTTAAACATACTCTTTGTAACACATAGGTATAATAAATTAATAATTAAAAGCACAATATCCAATTTGAGATGTTTTGATAATTTATTATGTATTCGGCATATGTTTCGGGCATGGCCCCTTATCAAGTGTAACGAAGTTACTTGAGATGTAGCAAATCAAAATCGCATTCCGAATTAGACATTAGTTGTTAAACATTCGAAACCAGACATGCTGTTATTATAATACCATACAGAAAATGTAAAGTAACAAGGTGAGAACATTCACCTTAGTTACCGCCTTTTCAAAGTTTAAACAACAGCATAATTTAATGAACAATGTTAATATAAAGATAGGAGACAAAAAATTAGAATGAGTGGCCAAGTTCAGGTATCTAGGAAGTCAGATAAGCCGGACGGAAGGACCAGTAGGGATATAAAGCATAGGATAGCGTAGGGTCGAGTCGCCTTCAATAAAAAGGAGTCACTTAAATGCTCGTGAACGATTAATTTAGAAATTGGAAAAGGGTTGTTAAAGGAGTGTTTGGAGCACGGCGCTGTACGGGTGCGATACATGGACTGTGGGTGCGGCGGAAAAAAAGGTTAGAAGCGTTCGAAATGTGGTGTTACAGGCAAATGATGAGGATACCGTGGATAAAGAAGGTTAGAAATGAAGAGGTATTAGAAAGAGTAAGAGAACAAAAAACTCTATAGAAGTTAATAAAAAATAGGCAAGATCGGTTGGTAGGAAGGTCTAGTCAGAGACATATTAGAGGCAGAAACGGAAGTTGGGAAGGGTAGAAGTAGACCTAGATTAGATTACTGTTCGCAAATAGTTAAGGATATGATTTACTCTAGCTTTAGGGAAATACGTGTCCAACCAGTCTCAGGACTGACGTCCTTATAGTGATGATGATATTAATATTGTCACCATATTGTACTCACGAATGTTTCAATTACTACTTACAAATTAGCAATTCACATTTGGTACTACCCTCATCTTCTTGGAGAAAGGTAAATAAATAGGTACAGTAAAGTGAATTAATTTTTATCACCACAGATAACGTCAAATTTATTAAGTTATCTGTAGTGTTAAAAATTAATTCACTTTAATGTATTAAAAATAACACTACAAAAATTCTTCTAAAAGTAAATAAATTTAGGTTCCTTTTATGTCATCAGTTCTGGAAATTTACTCGAAGCAATCAGACAAAAGAAAAAAATTTTATTTTTCTCTCCACAATTCATATCTAAATGTAATGTCCTAGAAACCGAATAAAGTCATTTCATATGGCCTCAATAATACTGCTCCGCTGTTTACTGGTGGGATGTTATAACGTATTTGCAGTAATTTAGTAAATTTATTGCAAATTTGGCAATCTTATTTTTTTCGGATGACCTTGTCACGAAAGCTCGATTCGAATAAAAGCTCTCAATTGTAAATTCAGGAGAAACTAATAAACCGAAAGTCTACAATTACAACATAATTTTTTTGCTAAATACGTGACATTTGTTAACAATTTTGTTTTGAAGTAAAATGTAGACTAGAAAGGGTTCGCTTTTTAACGTCGAATAATAGGTTTATTTTGTTTTTATTATATTTACAGATTGACTTCTTGAGCAAAAAATAATGCCTTGAATGAAGATAAAATTTTATTCATCAGTGAACCATCTTCACAGTGTTTTTACCCGGACTATTGTCTGTAAAGTATTCCTGAAACAGATACTTTAATTCTGTGTAACAAAAAGACAACACTATCGATCTTAGTGGAAAAGGCATTCATGTCATGATTGTCTAGCCACTATTCTTCGACACTCATACAGAAATCAAATTCTGACGCATCCGAGGACAACCTATTTGATAAAGATCTACTTAAGCAGTCGAGCAGGAAGCTATAAAATTATCATATAAAATAAAAATATTCACGAATTTTGACGTGTTGAACGGTCGTGGATCATATATATGTATATTCTATGTTCATTCTTGGGGCAGTGTTGCTAACTCGCGTGATTTTTCAGTTTGTCTATTGATTTCAAGTATGATTTACTGATATTAAATAAGACCAACATTTGGGGGGGTTCCGACCACCCTCACCTTCCACCACTTCCCACTTCCCGACCAGCGGCCCGAAACGCCGATTTTGAATGAATTTTCCGGAAAATCCTTTGGGAAATAGGAATAGTTAATTTGTGACATAGTAATTTTAGGTATAAAATGTTCATTTGCATGTTTCATTCAATAAAATATTCGAGGTACTTTCTAGTAGCGTTGCAAGAAACGTCTGCTTCCGCTTTCGCAATTGCGGAAGTTCCGCATGCTCTTTCGCATCCGCTTCTGCATCTGGTTCCGTATTTTTGTAATGGAAGCTTATCGAAACTTAACAAATTCTTATTTTTCATCTTTCTGAAAACAAAATATTGGAACAATAAATCAAGTCGTAATAATTTATTACTTTTATTGTTGTTGTTAGTTACGCAGTTTAAATGGAATATTGTTAATAATAATATTGTGCCTGTGCAAATAACTTTATTATAGTTAAGGACCTAAATCTATTTGCCAGTATTTCGTAAGTTAATATTTTCCAAATTTTATTTTCTTATTGGTTTCCTGTTTTAATCTAATAAAGTCCCTGACCTAAATCCTATTTTGAATTATTTTGTTGATAATAACAGTACAAATGCCTAATCCAGAATATGTTACAAAATATTCGCGAAAAGGGCGCATGACCACTGCATAAAAGACTCACCTAAAATCATTACACTTCCGCAAGGAGTTACTATTTACTTCTATTTTCGCTTCTGCTTCCGTTATATTACTTCCGTCGTATCACTATTGTAAAGTACTATGAATCAGGTATAAGTACTATAGGTACACTACGGTAATAGTTGAGGTTACCTACTGTAGTTATAGAGGATCGTCATGATGCTGTGCATCATCAGCAACTACATCCGTCGTTGTTTTCGGCCATTTTGAACCAACTTAAATGATTCTTTTATTTGATATAGTATTTAAGGTATCTTACACTACTATATATAACCTCAAATTAACGGAAAAAATTGTTGATGTCGGCACGCCCTCGTCGGGAATCGAACCGGGGTCTCTGGGTTACTGGTAGAGCAGAGACTCTCCCGATTCCCAGCGAGGACGTGACAGCAGCAACAACTTTTCTCATCAATTTGAGGTTATGTTTAAAGTATTGAAATTAATCCTACAAAAATTCTTCTAAAGATTTTTTATTGGATATTGAAATCAAGGATTGTTCCGCTTAAATATGAAAAATATTCCGTCAGTAGGGGTGAGAAATTGGTGGATGACAAAAGCTATTTCAAGAAATTGCGCGTCTCATAGTAAAGGCTACATTTCAAGTTTGGTCCTATTTGAATTTGTTAACTTTTTAGTCTATGTTTCTGAATTCAGGCAAAGGATTGAATTCGGTTTTTATACGTCAGTATATTTAAATTGCATTCTGTAACGTACTGGGACCGTGACAGGTGAAATATATTCTTTTGTCGTGTTTTTCTTGAGAAATCGTGCGCGGTTTCCATTTCTATTTTTCCTTTTAAGTTTATGACCCTTCGAAATTCCTTCTACTACTGTGAACTAATGACCGACATGTAAGTGTTTCGAATACCCATTGTTGACCTTTTATTTTTAGTTCCTTTAATAACGAACCGTTTCCTGCCGTGTTCATATGCTATTTTTCATTAACATACCAAACTTTTTGTATATATGTATTATTTCTATGATTATGTTCACGAAACTGTTTAATTAATGTGGAGTGGAAGGGAAAAAAATCAGCAGCATGACTCAATATAGAAAATATCGAATATCGCTTCGTAAATACAAAGAAAGCAATTATTATTCTTTATTAATAATATTTATAGCAGTATCAGCATCTAGCAAGGACGACCTAGAGATAGCTTTAAATAAAATGGAAGGGCTAATGACAGATCAGTACTGTATGAAAATAAATAAAAGTAAAACAAAAATACTGGTATGCAAGGGAAGAAAAGTAGGGAAAGAGCGAATATAAAGATAGGAGACGAAAAATTAGAAGAAGTGGCTGATTTTAGATACCTAGGAAGTCAGATAAGTGAGGATGGAAGGAGTAGTAGGGATATAAAGCAGAGGATAGCGCAGGGTCGTGTCGCCTTTAATAAAAAGAAGTCACTTCTATGCTCGCGAACGGTTAATTTAGAAATTCGAAAAAGGTTGTTAAAGGTGTATGTTTGGAGCACGGCGTTGTACGGGTGCGAAACATGGACAGTGGGAGCGGCGGAAAAGAAAAGGTTAGAAGCGTTCGAAATGTGGTGTTATAGGCGGATGATGAGGATATCGTGGGTAGAAAAGGTTAGAAATGAAGAGGTATTGGAGAGAATAGGAGAACAGAGGACTCTATGGAAGTCAATAAAAAATAGGCGAGATAGGTTGGTAGGACACCTTCTTAGGCATGAAGGTCTAGTCCGAGACATATTAGAGGCAGAGTTAGGAGGGGTAGAGGCAGACCTAGATTAGATTACTGTTCGCAAATAGTTAAATAGGGAAATGCGAAGTTTAGCTCAGGATAGGAAAGAGTGGAAGTACGTATCCAACAAGTCTTAGGACCGACGACCTTATGATGATGATGATAATGATTGATAATATTTTTCCAAAAGTGCAGATCCACTGCAGTCCACTATTGTTTAAATTAACAGACTGCGTCAAAGTGTTTCAAACTAATTTCGTCTACTGCCCACTTTGAGAATAAATGCTAAACCCCGAATGCACTTTAATTTAAGTCCACTTAGTGTGTCATAAAAATTTTCCTTTTTTTGGGTTAAAACACAGAGCGGCATTGCCTGGAACTTTGGGTCATTCCTTAGCATTCGGGAGGATGGCGGTTCGATTTTGGATCCGTCCACTTTAGTCCAAAATTTTCTATGGTTTTCTTGTATCACTTAGGCAAATGCTGAGGTAGCAATATTCCACAGATAATTTTTCATTCTCTTCTGTCTTCATAAGGGGGGTATTCCGCCTTACCTTCCTTCCGGAGGAACTGCCTGCCGACCAGCATTAGTGGTTGGCGAGAATGAAACACCCAAAAGCGTCGAGTTAAAACTTACATAGACACCAGACTCTAGACTGCAAGGTCTTTACCTCTCCTCTGTAGCACTCCAGCACTCAGCCCACTTTGAGAATTGTACCTATATACAGTCTATTTCGATTTGCTAAAATTGCGACCATGAAGAAATCTGCGCGATGTTAGAAAGAATACACACTAGGCGTGGACAAGACAGAAATAGTTGGAACAAGCTTGAACGAGCAGAGCTCTCGATGGGCGGTCTTTGGAGATCGGCTAGAACTGTACAGTACTAGACGAAAATGTTTAGCAATTTCTTAAAACAAAAATTTATATAAATTATCAATAGAAAACAAAGCAAAAGTTTTATAGGTGCGTAGAACGTTAAGTTAATTCACTTATTATTTTTGGCTGAATGTGCTTTTAAATAAAGCATGTTCTTAAATTTTAACGAGGCAGTTTAAATAATTTTGCAAATGGTACTGTACACTTTTGTTTAGCTCTCGCTCGATAATCGATGAAGAAATGAGCTACGCAGACAAATATAATTGAATTTGGAATTATGCTACGGCGCATCCTAATAAAGGGAAGAGGCATATCTCTAACTTCTTTAAACGAACAGTAGATTACCTTTTATGCACTCTTCTATGAACTAGCATCTTAACTGTGCTTCTTTGATACATAAGTGCCTGTTATTTCAATGACATTAAAAGCACAGTAAACAAAGCATGTGATAGTTGACATGTACCTCAGAAGATGGGATCAAATTGAAATTGAAAATAGACAGGCAGAGAGCAGGCTTAATGCTCATGGATTACGAATCTTTAGTTAATTTGAACTACTTAACTCATAAATATATTGAATGGTTGCTTCACATTCACAACAAATCTTGCATAATTAATTTTCAATTCCCGAAATCAATTTTCCATAAGTAGTTTTCCACTCTCATACTTTCTTTATAATGCCAGTGTAATGTTGATATCCTGGTCGTGTGTGTGCTTTAGATTTTTCAAATTCAAACCATTCAAATTGTTCAGAATATGTAATCAAAAAAGCCCGGCGAATGCCATAAACACCCGTCAAAATTCATTGTAACCAGTTGTCACAATTTCATGCTTGATAAACATTCTTTTGTAAAAAAAAATTGAAATCCTGACTAGAATAAAATTCGATTTCATGAACAGCAGCCAAAAGTAAACGTAAATCGTCTGCAAATTCAACCATTTTCGGTAAGAATTGAACTAAACAAAATGTACTCTAATGGCGCACATATCAATTACAGACGTCTGACTCGTGTGGTCATTCGTCCTGCACCCTTTTTTATCGAGAGCTTAATTTACGCAAACACTTCTTTAATTTTTATCTGCAGTGATAAAATTAATTAAAAAATTAATTAACTTTAATGTATTCATGTTAAATTGTCAGTTAATCAAAAAATATACGATAAAATGATAAATAGCCGTAGATGTCTCAAAGGTTCCTAAGAAATCCAATGCGCAGTGTATTCCTAACCTTCCAAACGCGAACGCATCTACATTTTTGTGTTGAATGTTGTTATTTGTTTTTTTTTATATTCAAAATATAAAATAATTTATCAAAAGTCTTTTTTAATGCTTTCTTATACATGCATAATTTCGTATCTATATGTAGAGACCACTTTTAAGAATCCTTCTAAAGATAACATACTTAATAAATTAGAGAAATGTATTTTTGACAGAAAAAGAAAATACAAAGTGCCGTTTCCAATTTTTATTTTTCCTTTCTTTTCCACGTCAGCCACTCACATAGGTTAGTATAAAAGCATATCATTTTTGCGTGAAATGCACAACAAATACTTTGAAAAATTTATTAGGCATTTTAAACTTTTATTTCTAGGTGTAAAACTGAAATGGATTCCGACATATCTCACTTAAGGATTGGTTGGTAAATGCTACTAAAAGCAAGCGTGTGTCAAGGCTGACGCGACCATCAAACCTCCGAGTTCACTCATATGTTGGATTTCCCTTACACCTGGGTGCATGTATCGTAATTTTAACTTCCCATATGCTCCTAATTGTGGTTTCATATGAGGGAATATCATTCTTGGAGAGACACTTTCAACATTCTACGTTCTCTAAACAAGAGTGCTTGACGATTGATTGCAGGATTCACATTGGAGCACCTACTATGGGAATTAATTGATCAGAATATGTGAATAAAAATAGATGTGCGTGTCTGTCTCACATATTTCACATTGCATCAGTCACACCTACTCAAAACAAACCATTGATATTTGCCTGTGGTAGTAGCCTTAAGTCTCTCTTCGTGCACCATGGTGCTTGCATTCAGTGGCTATGGAAGCGTGGGAAATATGGTGGTCAACCTAGGACATTCGCATATTTCTTCTGTAATATTTGAAGTCTCTCCAGTTTAGACGTCGTGTGGGTTTGCAGATCGACTACTGGATCCCAAACACCAGTTTAGAAAAAGCGATAATGAAGCAGAATTTTCTTAAACGTTTTTTCAACGTTGTCCTTAGGTACAATGTTCTCGGATGTGAACTGCTGTCTCAGGTATAATGTCGTTGAGTGAAAGAGAACTACTACTAACAAATGTTTGGAATCTCCTACAATGGTCGATATTTCTCCAGCTTGGTGGAGATGTAGACCACTAAACTCCTTCATTGTTTCTAGGATGATCTGCATTTAAAATGTTGTCGGATGACTCTAAAGGCATGCTCAGTTAGAATGAACTAGATCGAAACATTGGAGAACGTTCGTGAATATCCGAAAATCATTACGTACGATACCTCTACATTGAGTCATTTCAGATATATTTCGACCAATGTGTTCTAAAAGCTGTTTGGAATCCCAGTTTTGTGTGTTTTGGGTTACAAGTGAACCATTGGCAGTGGCACTCAGTCGACGATTATTATACTTCGTTTACTTTTTCTAGCGATGTGCTCCTTCCAATGTCTTGGATGCGCGCTGGCAAAATCGTAGGTAGGGAGAAAAAAGCTCATTATACTCTCGACTCTTGTTCATAAAACATACTTTTTCATACAGTACCTGCCAAAAGTTTTGTTCAATCATGATAGTAGTGCGAGTCGAAAACAAGTTAAAGTCTTTAATATGTCTTCAAATATAAATAAACATGTCGTTGATATTTTCAGTAGTAATTGGTACCAATGACAGCACATTTGAGCAATGCAATTGTAGTGGATAAAATGGTCAATTTTTCCATGCAGTACTGTACGGATTGTACGCTCCTCAGCGGTTAAGAGTTTGGCCGAGAGTTGTCTCCTTTCTTTTCTGGCCTAGTGCTGTTCTTTTCTACTTTGCGCCGGTCAAACTAAAGGTCACATCGCTAAAGAAACTAAACGAAGTATATACGACGACAAAAACTGTTTATCAGTAACAGGCTGCTTTTGATCCTGCTACGCTACCACCCCACGATTTTTTTTCCATCTAAAGAAAAATAATAATAATGTCACAACAACGTTGACGGTGGTAAAGAGATCCGGTGGAGAGAGGGCAAAATATAGCGGACATTGCAGAAAATTCAAAGACACAGATGACAACAGCACCTGGGCAGTAGGGCCTGCCTGCCTATTATCGGAGCACCACGATAAAATAGGACCACAACCACGGATCAGGTACCACAGACATCAGCAAAATACCCTTGGGTGTTTTATTTGCACCAGCTACTTGGCTACTAATGCTGCAGTCCCTCCGGGCTACGCCGGCCCTCTTCAGCTTGCTTTTAGGAATCGTGGGAATGAGTGGTTGGAGTGAGAAAGATGAGTCGGACAAAGTGAAGACAGAAGCGAGTGAAAGATTATCTGTGGAGTACCTATCACTGCCCCAGCATTTGCCTAAATGATCCAAGAAAACCACAGAAAAACTGGAACTAGGACAGACTCGAAATCGAATGCTATGAAATGCTCTAGACCAACTCTAGGTCATGTTACTCAGTGTAGGCTTTAGGAACAGAGGAACCCTTTATGATGAGGGAACAACAGACGATTTGGGCCTCATAAAGAGCACCCACATAAAGA
Source organism: Agrilus planipennis (assembly GCF_000699045.2). Classification (NCBI taxonomy): domain Eukaryota; kingdom Metazoa; phylum Arthropoda; class Insecta; order Coleoptera; family Buprestidae; genus Agrilus; species Agrilus planipennis. Next base: position 2,497,274 of record NW_020442460.1, on the reverse strand, counting down.
GTAGGGCGGAGCTTTTCTAACGATAACAGCTGTCAAAGGTGGCTGAAGTTAGAGTAGGCGCGGAAGGGGGGGGGGTAAAGTAAACAAAAAGAACGAAAATAAACCCTCATAAGAAAATACGAGATATTTTGGTCTCGTTACACGTCGACCACTGTAATTTATGGCTAATTCGAATTTAAGGTTTAGCTATTACTAGAAAATACCACAAATGGCGTGGTGAGCGCCATCTGTAGTACGATGCTACATTTTAGGATCACGTATGCTCCAGCAAGGTCCATTTAAAAATATGGATATTTACTTGCTGAAACGAATCCCGGCGTAGCTCACCTCAACGTGATAGGCACGTTACCATAATCGAACAAAATAATTCGAAGTGGTCTGTATTCTGTCGAAACTGCCAGACGCGGATCGCGATTTCGATCTTTTTGGATCTCATCAGCGC
>NW_020442460.1:2467432-2496206 GCF_000699045.2 Agrilus planipennis | reverse complement strand
TAATAAAAAAATATATAGATATAATAAAGAAAAAATGGTTGGCGACTTTGATAAACTGTTACACCTGTCATAAAAAGAAATCATGTTACTATGAATTTGTCAAATTGATTATTCATGACTAATACATATTCCTACTGCTATGTTACATAAATAACTTGTTTTCAATTTTCGTAATTTTGATAATCATTACATTTAGGCTACAAAATTTATTTTGTAAAATAAATTAATTAGGAAAAAATTGATAAGCGTGTGTTATAAAAATTGAAGTATCCACGGGTTCATTTCTACCTTTTTAACCTCTTTCATTTAATGAAAAACAAACATCAAATACCTTTTACTTCGAAGAAAATAAATTGGAAACAACGAAAAAAAAACAGACAGGAAAACCAAATGTATATATTTCAAGGTAAAGCTCTTGAGTTCGTAAATATTATATTTGGATAAAATTCCGGATTTGGATAAAATTCTTTATTTGCACCAAGCAAATGCGATACCTCCTTACATGGTTAAAATCCTTCAGCTTTTTATTCCAGCATTGACAAAAACCTACAAATAAATTGCTGAATGGAAAAATACGTAATAAACTTGAACTACTTTTTTTTCAAAAACAAAGTGCACATTTTAAAAACTACATTTCCATTTGACATTATTATAAATCCCTATGTTTTTGGGGATAATCATATGAGATATGTATTTTCTTAGGAAGTGAGGTATGTTCGTATCAACCTAAGAAAGAAGATCGTATTTATGTTCAAACTTTAGAGATGTATTTTCAGACAGCACATTCTTTATTCGACCTCCTGCCTTCGCAATTTGTTTATAATAATTCCGAGAGACATTTTATGCAAACTATCGAGAAACTTATTCATAATATTCACCCACGTAAAAAATTGGAGCAACTCAAGCATTATTCTTCTCTACTACACACTGGAGTATGTATTACATTTTGTTTTGATTATATTCGAATAATTGAGAAAAACATTAACGTCTGGCATATTTAATAGAATTGTGCTCGCAATAGACTGTAGGTAGACGAAAGGCCTAGTGATAGCTTCTGTCAGCACTCAGGAGATCAGTGAATTTAAGATAAAGTAAATTTATATTTGGTTACTTACGCATGCTGGTAGGTCTTAAACATAACGAAAGTAGGATAACAAACGAAATTGCAGGATTAATAGAAGAAAGCCGGACATATAAAAACAGGACAGACGAAGAACGGCAAAAAGGATTTAAGGCTGCAAAGTGGGAAATAATTAGGAGTACAGGGAAGCTAAGGAATAGTGGATTGATAGGATGTGTTAAGAAGTAGAAGAAAAGATTGAAGTAGGTAAAACCGATAAGGCTTATAATACAATTAAAAGGAATTTTAGAGATGTGGGGTACAGTAGTAATAAAATAAGAAACGAGGCAGGGGTGATTTTGATAGAAAATGAGAAAAAATTAAATAAGTAGAAAAAATATTTACAGAACCTATCCGCAGACTATGAGTTAGGAAATATATTAGAAAAGGAAGATAGTGTGGAGGTAGATGAGCTAGGTTATCCCATAATGAAAGAAGAGTTCGATATAGCATTAAAATATTTAAAGAATAATAAAGCGCCAGGTGTAGATGGGATACAAGGGGAAATTCTTAAACATGCAGGACATAGAAGGGCAAAAGATTAGTATGCTTAAATTTGCAGATGATATTGCAGTGTTAGCATCTAGCAAGGAGGAGTTAGAGATAGTTTTAAATAAAATGGAAGCGGTATTGACTAAACAGTATTGTATGAAAATAAATACAAGTAAAACAAAAATACCAGTATGCAAGAGAAGAAAAAGTAGGGAAAGACAGAATATAAAGATAGATGACGAAAAGTTAGAAGAAGTGACAGATTTTAGGTATCTAGTAAGTCAGATAAGTCAGGACGGAAGCACTGGTAGCAGAGCAAAGCGCAGGATAAAGTCGCCTTCAATAAAAGAAGTCACTTCTATGCTCGCGAAAAGTTAATTTAGAAATTCGAAAAAGGTTGTTAAAGGTGTATGTTTGGAATACGGCGGTGTACGGGAGCGAAATATGTACAGTGGACGCAGCGGAAAAGGAAAGGTTAAAAGCGTTCGAAATGTGATGTTATAGGCAACTGATAGGGATACCGTGGATACAGAGGATTAAAAATGAAGAGGTATTAGAAAGAATAAGAGAATAGAGGACTTTATGGAAGTGAATAAGAAATAGGCGAAATAGGTTAGTAAAGCACCTTCTCAGGCATGAAGGTCCTAGTCGGAGACATATTAGAGGTAGACCTAGATTAGATTACTGTTGGCAAATAGTTAAGGATGTGGGTTGTTCTAGTTTTTGGGGAAATGCGAAGATTAGGTCAGGATAGGAAAGAGTGGAGGTGCGTCTCCAATCAGTCTTAGGACTAACGACTTTATGATGAGGATGATGATGATGCATGCTGGGTTATACAGTGGATTTGTGGTAAAACAGCTACGAAGGAAGTACTATAACTTCTTCGTTATATCCGGAAGTTGTTACTGGCAAAGGTAAAGAGATACAGACACGTATGTATAGTTTTCACCATTTTTCAATTTTGAAACGATTTCCGCCTTTTTTAACAGTAAATGTGGATCTAGGAGAATATCACTTTGTAACTGAACTGAAATTTTAACGCAGGGGCGGCCTTTGGGGGTGAGAACAGGGCAACCGCACGGGGCCTCGCTCTTGCAGGGGCCTCGCACACTCGCGCAACAATCTAATTAGAAAAATATTAGGTAGTAATAGTACATACTACTAATGTTTATTTGAATTTCTTAATAGTCTTAAAAGAAGCCGCAAATTTGGTATCTTTGTCTGTATCAATTTCTTTTAATTTTCGATAAACAATTTTAAAAGTGTAAACTTATTTATGAACCACTTTGCATTTTTCAAGTATCATCATTAAAATTAATTCCACAAAGACGAGGGCCTCGCAAAAATTTACCCGCCCAGAACCTTCCAATGACTCAGGCCACCCCTGTTTTAACGTGCACGCTTATAACCTTTTCAAAAATTTGTTGATGTAGAATTCTCAGAAACGAGACGATTCTAAGAATTTTACATCAACAAATTGTGCACAGGCTCTTCCTACCTAGTTGATTAACATCTATACAAAACAGTAAATGATACTACACTTAATGACATCTGTGTGGATGTAAACAAAAGATAGGAAAGCTCGTTGTGCGACTGCGGCCGCTATATCTGCATGGGATTATTAGGAATTTGTTACAAATGATTCATTAAAAACAATCGCCAACAGGAACCCGGCGTTACATCCGAAGTAGCTACAGCCACATGAATTTTGTACTAAAGTGTACTTTAAATTTAAGGGACGACATTTAATGTCGCTATATCAAAATGGTCACTATAGCCAAGGTCGTAATAAATGAAATTCACTGTATTCCGTTAAATTGTGTATTCTCCTGGAACTTGACGTTCATTATATAAATGAATTGATATGTAGAAATTAAAGTGTAGAAACTCAGAATCAACATAGCAATAGCAATTTGCCTTGTGTGCAAGGCTTTTCCAAGGTCCTTTTCTTGATTTATGAAGGGTAAGTGTTTTGCTCATTTTCGTTCCTTTTATCAATGAAATCCATTACGTTAAATTTAGCAGTTTCTCCACTTAGCCTTTACAAATATTCATTTTTTTTCACAATCTCGCGCACGTGTTCAGCCTTTTACTGGCGAATTTTGCTAAATGGGTGTAAATAATGGTGAATGCGTGCTAACAGTGCTTCAGACTGGAAATGTCTTGCTGCTCCATATCCTATGAATGACGGAAACTGATGTCAGAGATCAAGATTGGCTGGTGATGTCAACGGAAGTGGGGTAATGGCGAGAGCGTCTTATCACGGCCCTTAGGTACCTTGTGGACCATTTAGGGCCCGCTAATTCCATAAACGATCTTCACACGCCAAAAATAAATGCTGAAGTGAACAAGTTCGGAATAAATAAAAGAGTAAGTAAATATTTTATTTTGAGAGATCAACATGAAACGTCCCGAAAGTGTTAGGTAAAATTGACGATTACCATTGCAAATTTGCTAAAATTTACAGGAACTTGAATGAAATATACATACGCAAGGAAAGGATATGGAATTTGATTAAAAATTAGTGAGATTTATTCGAATTGTTTGAATTAATTATGCCATTTCACAAAACTTGCACCACCAATTGTTTACGTTCAAAAGAGCTTCTTTTCGCCATTTTGATACGAAATTTCAACGGACATGTATTCGGTACCTACTAAAAATTCGAAATTAAAATTTACATAAAATAATTAGAGATGGATTTTGTGTGCTTATGGACGTTTATTATTTATTTATTAAAAATACTGAATTATTTATTAATCTGAAATGCTTTTAACTTCCTACGCATAAGTGAACAATATTACGTATTTACTACGTTAGTTTGTTGAGTATTCATTCTTATTCATATTTTTTATTGTTAGATATCTTTGGCACAGACGCGTAATCATGCACTGGATTTTGCGATGTCTAAAACTGAATCTTCCTGCTCCAACTTTCGTTTAGTCCACGCGCGCTCCTCTCTTCGGTCAGACGCACCACCGGTAGCGCTGAAGGTTCCGCTAGGTTTTCGATTTGATAAAGTTTCACGCGAGTTTTGAACTTTTACCTAATAAGTCTTCATCAATCAACTAGACTACAACAAATTCGAGTGTTGCTTCAGAATGTAAGTGATGGCGTGTTTTTGTACTTTTACAGACTATGAAACAAATTGCAAAAAAATAGACAAATCTATAAAGTTTTACAGAGTTAGAAAAAGTTTAAATTGCCTTTAGGTGCTTTTGCGTAATTGATGCTTGGTGATAATTTGCCAAAATAATAAGTTTGTTGGATAATCAATAAAAAGAGATACATATGTACCAACTAAACAACTTTATTGTTAAATTAAACCTTAGCCGAAAGTATTTTAATACAATTTTCGGAAAAACTAACATTTAGGTAGTTCCATCAAAGAAATTTAAATACAATCAATAAAATCAACTATACTAAATAATTTATTACCACATTGGAAGACCTAAAAAGTTTACCACTGCATTGTATATACCGAATTGTTTTTTTTTAACCTGTTGAGAACAGAAGATTTGTAATCACTATAATATGATGACACTCGGCTAGACTATATCTCAACTTATTTTCCACATCCTGCTTCACTTATAAGTTCCTATGTCAAAGCCGACCATAGTTTGTCATAATTTACACTTAAAGGAAACACCCAATTTGAGGCTGTTTGCCCCTAATGCTAGCAAACTAATTGATATAAATTGAGGATGAATCTCTACTACGTCTTATCCCCGAGGAACATATCTTTTACAAAAAAATGGTTCCTAAATCTTAAAAGAAATACCACGAAACATTAATAGTGACATAATGCTCTCAAAATAAATTTAAAGAAATGAGTTCACATATACTGTAAAATAATAACTGAATAAATTTTAAATAACAGTCAAAACTTGCAGCATTGTTGCTCATCTCTAAACCTCGTTTACACAATAATGACTGTTTCATTGTCAGATCTGATGCCTGCCAAACCTCTATTGCATATCGTATAAGTTTATTTAATTACGGCTTCTTACTTCTGAAGAAGTTAGTTAAAAAAAATCCAATACTGTGAATTTGAAATTCAAATTGAACTCCACGGATTTCCTTCTGTCTTTGAATTTTCTCTTTTTTCTTCATGATTCCAATTTTACTATTCCAACAAATAAACGTCAAATGTAATATACCTGTCTACATTTACTGTTTCCACCCTTATGAATATTTTAATAACTCCTCTATATATGCTTACATTTAACTTGATGTTGTAAATATTTAAATTAAGTTTTAGGTGGGTTCTATAAATTCTCATTCCAATATCGCCTATGAGATATTTATAAAAGCCTTCTTTTTATAAATTGCAATAAGCACATTTTTTTTTTCATTATTCTGCTTCAATAATGGGATTAGTAGGTTCCTACCTATTTATAACGCACTCAGAGGATAAAATTTTTGAAACGAATATTTTCAATTATTGAAAATACATTTGATTGTAGTTTCAAATCGGAAAACGGTTTAGAATAAATTATGGGTCAATTATAAGTTTAGAGGCTATAAATTATGGGTCAGTTTAAAAATATTAATATGAGAATGCCACTGGGACAAATGGCGCTATAGTGTTATAGAAATGGAAATTTTTTAGCTTTCATGGAGTATTAAACACTTACTTTACGGAGGTCAATAGGAATTCATATGCGAATGAATAGTTTATTGTTTAAAAATTCATCAAGGACTGCTTCAATTCATAAAGGAATGAATAAATAAACGAATGCCATCAAACCATTAGTAATTTAAAATATATATAACTGTTGGTACTCAATTTGTTTCAAAATCGTTTATTTCTCTATTTTTACATTTAAAGTGTTGAGGACATACATAGGTATTTAATGCGACAGTAAATTTTAGTGAATACAGTGAAAATTTCCAATGATTTATTTTTTAACACATTAACCATTTTAGCATTTTCATTGAGTTGTAAAAGTCAGTTTATTACTTCCAAAATAAGTATCTCTATTGTGCTATTGGTTGGCCATTTTCGGTTATCTATTGATGTGCATCAGTCAACGCCATGTTTTGTCATTGCTATTAAAACAGTCGAGTAAGGAAGTCGACGTTTCTAGCTAAAGTTTTTTGGATATTGTATTCGAAGTGGTCTGTATTCTGTCGAAACTGCCAGACGTGGATCGCGATTTCGATCTTTTTCGATCTCATCAGCGCGTCGCAGACAGCTCCGACAGAACACAGACCAACTTTTACCTGCTGTCTTAACAGTGAGTTTTAGAAAATACTACAAATGGCGCAGTAAACGCCATTGTATTGACTGTCAAACTTTTTAGGTTATAGAAGCGCATGCGCACTTATAAATACTGCAAAAAGTGCTTTTTAGGTTTTACGTATGGTAAGTACGAAGTAAAAAGATAGAAGAACTAAAAGTGTATGCTGTCATATCTATATACCTAAACGAATGCGAATTAATTAAAATGATTTAACCAAAGGCAGTTAAATAATTTAATGAGTTAATAATAATATTTGTCGGAACATAGAAAATTGCATGAAATTTTATATCATTAGCGTGAGTGAAGACGACCAACTGATTCACCCCCTGGCTCATATCTGACTTCCTCCTATAATGATTGATTGCCCGATTGAATTTAAATTTAATCTCTCTATTTATACCTACATTGCTAATTAATCTACTATCCGAGTGTTATAGGTCCTTGTTTGTAATTATAAACAAATAATTTAGATGAACTTAACTTTGTAGTGGTGATCCACAATCAGTAGGAAATTATGGATAGGTATACCTATAAGTACTATGTATGAATAGAAATAAAATAAAATTAATGTATTTTTACTTATCAATACACCTATTTCTATCAATTATGTATAATATGTTACCGGAAATTGTATAAAATTCCTAGGAGATGTGTACAATTCCGAGGCTATTTAGGAAATTTGTAAAATTTTGCTTCAAAGATTTTTTTATACACACATCCAGGGAAATGTATAAATTTCCTAGGAATTGTATGAAATTCCGATATTGTACTAGTAAATGTATAAAACTAATGCTTTCTGTGAATAAAATAAATAAAACACGTTAGTAAACTGAGAATCAGGATCGCCTGATATATATGCATTGGTGACGTTATTGATTAGTTAGGTTAGGTTTGGAGACGTATATACATTAGTGACATTATTGTACGATTATTAGGTAGATTTATGACAGACTGGAGTTTCTTTAATGCCTTTGCCCGTTAGAGGAGGGCTGACATGTTGGAATAATGTATTTGAAAAGTATGCTTCATTATTATCTCTGCGCCCAACACATATATGAAAATGATTAGCATTATTACTTCTACAACATACTAAAAATTCGAGGTCATCGTGTTTGCTGAAACAAAGATAACCTCGTCACATTGTTCTAACATCTTACATATCAATTCGCCTCTGGCAAACAGGGGCATTAAAGAAATTTCAGTCTGGCATAAATCTCCCTAACCAAATAATGACGTCACACTGGATATAGGTACATCTCCAAACAGCCTGCCGTATTACTGCCTATTTACTATTACCTGTAATACATTTCCGATTGCTATTTAGGAAATGTATAGATTTCCTAGGAAATGTGTCTAATATAATTTATTTCACACACTTTCGGACGATTTTAGGAATTATATACATTTCATAGGAATTGTATACAATGACGGATTTCATATTTTTTCGTTTACAGATACATATCGTATAATACCTATTCTTGTACACCTTGCACTGTTTATTAAAAATTTCCTTTATTTTTCGTTACGGTATCTTTTTCTAACCACTTCAGTTAAGTACCCGGCAAATCAAAATCAAAACTCCACGAACCTTATTTTACTTATTACTTGACAGGTATTACACTTAAAGCTGCATATAATAGCATTTACTTAAATATTGAATTGTTAAGGGTCGAACATGAAAAAGTCAGAGGCCACCACTCGATGGTTGACTTAAAATATTGAAACAAAATGAATAAATCAAAACGGTTTTGCTTCCGTGTGGCAGATGAGGTAATATTTGACTTTCTAAATTGGCTCTCAGAAAGTTTCCACATCGTTAACTGATGGTACAATGTAACCTATCGAATATATATGTTTTATGACATCAATCATTCTGTTGATCTACTGATCAATAATCCACAACGCAACTCGCAACAATAAATTGAGACAAAAAACTAGAATTTACTTGAACTAAAACGATGACGAAATATTGGTCCATTTGGGCAAAAAAATTAAAATATTACCCTAAAAGTGGATTAACGATGTAAAACGGTCACAAAAGGTTGTTAATTATTAAAATTTTGCATATTCAAGCTCTGTGTTCAAACTATTGAACGAAGTAGAGCCAACAAGGGTTGATTTTACATGTGTTAATGTTGCTCTGATAAGTTTAGATAAGTGATGTGAAAAGCGTTAAAATTGTCGTTATTCAAAATATTTGGAAGTATGAGTAGGGGAGATGTAGGCAATCAGAGTCAGTTGGCAATGGTGATCACCTTAAAATAACAAAAACCGAACGCAACTGAATGGTACCAATATAACAATAAGTTAGCTACACGCCATTCCCGTGCACCGGCAGTCACTCACTCAGTTCGCGCGACGCGCTGGAGAACGACGAACATGGGAAGATTTCTCGCCATTTCGATCTAATTTTACGAGTTGATAAAACCAAATGTATGTTTTGAATTACTAAACTTTTGTTTCTATACTTGTGATATGTAGTAGTCGTGACGTGTTAAACTGATAATCAAAACTTAGATTAATAATATATTATAAACTTTCTCGTCAGGATTAGTTTTTTCTCATTTTCGCCTATGTAGGCAATTAGAGTCACAACAAATGTCGTGACTCCAATTGCCTGCATGGACTTTTTGCCAGCTGAAGTCCTACAATCAGAGCCCATTGTAGTACAAGATCTTGCCGACTCTATTTCAGAATCGAATGCTGCTGAAACTGTTGATACTATTTCCATACCAATAGCCGCTGTTGAACTAGAAAAAGATAATCCTATTCCACAGTCATTCGCTGAACCAGTGACTCCATCATCGTCTCAATTAGAAATTGCAATGCCATCAACATCTGGAAACCTTCCAAGCATCCAAAATCTCATCCAGATGCCTGAGAAAGCTCCTAATCTTAAGAGAAGACAAGGAAGAAATAAACAGCATGCGACAATTTTGACTTCAACACCGATCAAAGATGTTCTGATTGGTAATAATAATTATGTATGCGACATGTGTTGATCACCATTGTCCACATGCTGATTACCATTGCCAACCAATGTCGACAATGGTGATCAAAGCTATTTTTTTTTTATTATTTCTATTATGCCAAAATGTATGAAGCAAAGTGATTAAAGTTGATCTCAATTAAAAGTTAAATAAGTAAAGTTTATTATAAGAAGATAACAATAAATAGTTGATTAATAGATTTTATTTTATTTCAATTCTTGCTTAAGTGATCTCCATTACCTACATCTCCCCTAATTCAGACATCGTTAAAATTGAGAACGTTTTCTCATTGTCATTTGTAAATGCTTTATGTATACTACGAAATATATAGACTACAGATTCATTATTCTGTTCTACTGAGTCTATTTTTACTAGTATATGTAGTTTGTTTACATCAAATTCTTGCAGATTATGATGTGACGATTACGCATTGAAGTCTGGTGGTCTTCAATACATTTTTAACGCCATTAAAGCCGGAATTTCAGCTTTTAACTTAAAATTCTTTAAAAGTCGATCATGCACATATACTACACAAATTTATTACCTGTATTCACAGGTTATACTTCTTGAGTATTAAAAAAACAAATACCTACAGTGGCGGCTCCCACAATCCTTCATAAAAGCAAAGCTGTTTATAATACTCTTGTTGAATTTATCACAAGTATTAATCGAGGCATCAAATACACCAATTAGCTAAGCTAAATTGACGCACTCGACAGAGACCCAGAGAATCCGTTTAGTCCACTGCTCAATGACAAAAAGCAATTTTGTTCAAGCACCTCAGGATAGAGTATGGTGTATATACATTAATAAATTTTGGGTAGTTAGGCTTCAAAAGTATAGTTAGGACGATCTAAGTTGGCAAAATCCCCAATAAATTATCTGTGAGGATGGACTATCTTTTTCTTTTTCCACTTGAAACTGTAGTCATTTGCTGCGTTTTGAACACGTTCTTGTTAAGATAGGAAATGCTTCATGAGTAGTGCAGACAAACTGAAAAGAGATAACCGAATAGTTAGAGGTTGCATAGGTATGTAAAGGATTAGGGTCAACTTTAAAACAGCCTGGTTTGAATTATATCTTTAAACAAGTGTCTTTGCTTTCTAAATTCCTGAGAATGTTGAACTTTCTTTAAAGTCCGATGCTGGCAGCATGCTCAAATTCTGCTTGTCTGTACCTCTTTCTCTTACTCATTAATTCGTGTAATGTTACTCATTTTGACATCTCTTTTCTATGTTTACAATGTTCTCTACAACGTCGGTCGTGAGTAAAAGTAGGCGGTCCGTCAGCAACCGGTCTAGACTAGTAACTAGTTAGTAACTTGAAAGAAGAAAGTATACTTCATTTACTTTCTCTAGCGATGTGCCTCTTCCATTGTCTTGGATGTGCGCTGGCAAAATCGTAGGTAGGGAGAAAAAAGCTCATTATAGTCTCGACTCTTGTTCATTAAACATACTTTTTCATACAGTACCTGCCAAAAGTTTTGTTCAATCATGAATAGTAGTGTGAGTCGAAAAGAAGCGTTAAAGCCTTTAATATGTCTTCAAATATAAATAAACATCTCGTTGACATTTTCAGTAGTAAACGGTACCAATAACAGCACATTTGAGCAACACAATTGTAATGGATAAAATGGTCAATTTTTCCGTGCAGTACTGTACGGATTGTACGCTCCTNTCCAACCCGCAGGGAAAAATCTCTCGCTACACCCAAGGTAATTCCAGTTACTTGTAATAATAAACCCTTTTAGCTATTAAAGCCTTTTCAATATCATTCCACATCATAAACAGGAAATTAAATTCAGTAGGGGTCATTGAATCGTGAAGGTAAGCAGATTTTTTTTGACGTGTAAGTAGTTGAAGGCCTTTTGTGTTTATGAAATTATAATAACAGAAGACGACCTGTTCTTGTAGCATACATAATATAAAGCTGTTTCACACAAAAGGCTCTTCAAAATAGAAATGTTCTGATTTTGGGCAATGCTGCTGCAAGAATAGGCCAGAGAATACGTAAAATCTGGAAGAGAGAAAATGTGTTACGTGAAATTATACAGTGCATAAAGCATTCTTTTGTCTACGGGGATTACGGATATGCCACGAAATAATAAACAAACAGAAATATCTTTATGATCATTTCAAGAATTGAGAAAGCCAACCCTATGTGAATACATAACAAGCATGACATCATTATTAATATAACGTAGTAGCAACATGATACCGATATTTCTTTATAAAACCCATGTATAAGTATTAAAAAAAAAACTTTAAACGTTCTATTGAAACAAGAGTTAAGGATGAGCAGAGACAGACCTAGATTAGATTATTGTTCGCAAATAGTTAAGGATGTGGGATGTTCTAGTTTTAAGGAAATGCAAAAATTAGTCCAGAATAGGAATGAGTGTAGGTGCGTGCGTGCGTGTCCAACCAGTCTTAATACTAACGACCTTATGATGATGATGATGATGTTTCTATTGCTGATAATGTTTAGTTTTAAGACACTGAGTTTTGGTAGGGTTAAATTCAATTAATTAATTTTCGAATTAACTCTACCCACTACAGATAACCTCAAATTAATGAGGACGAATTGTTGCTGCAGTCACTCCCCATTAATTTGAGGTTATATGCAGTGGGTAAAGTTAATTCATTAATATTTGGTTTTATCAAAACCTCTGAGCAAAAACTTTAAAAGCTTAATAAACTTCATCTACTTAATTAGTGCACTGATTTCAATAAATTATCTTATTATTATCTTGGTAATACCTAACCTATAAAAATTTGGCACAAATAAATTACTACACCAAAAGGACGTCATGAGAAAATGAAACAAGAGCCGCTTTTGCGAGATCGTTTCAAACAAGAATACAAAAATGTACTGATCGAAATGAGACGTGGCAGTGAGACACGTCCCTGATTGGTTGATTCATATTTATAAGGAAGGAAGGAAATATAAATCAAAAGCCACACCCGTCAACAACTTATTTTGGCCATTCATTTTGAAACGATCTTTGGTTAAATCAGTTTACTATTTTTAATTTCAAAGGTTAGTTCCTTTTTGCTTCGTTAAAAATTACTACCAGTTAATTTAAATTTTAATGCGATACGGGTAAAAAGAGATTGCAAACAGCTTCCTATATAGGTACCTACTAATTTATTGGAAATAGTATCCGAGGACAGCGACATTTGTGAACACCGATCATTAATAAATATTATATTAGCTGCTAGTTATTAGCAACCACGAAATCTGATCCCTGTTAGTTTAGCGACAATTATCTGAACAAACAAAAATGTTTCCACATTTCGAACGGAGATTACCACTACAAAATGACGCTCGTCCGTACACATCACAGTTGAACTAATACGAATGCGAGGGAAATTGGAAATGTCGATTGAAAATCAAACAATCGTTCTGATAATAGAAGCGATCTATTCAGTGAAAAATACTCATCTTCACAACTATAATTACTTTTTCTTAGATTAACAACAGTAGTTCATAATTATTTCTCAATGAATTGTCCAATGAAACAATACTGTCTCTAGATCTGATTTGACAAATAGATCAATATCAGTCACAGATCTATTTAGTCACCCTTTTGTCGGGAATCAATCCCGGACTCCTGGTTTTATGTTCCTGTACATAAAACCAGGGGGCCAGGTTCGCTTCCTGATAGTGGGTTACAGTAGCAACAATTTTTCCTGATTAATTTGAGGTTATATGCAGTGGGTAAAGTTAATTCATTAATATTTGGTTTTATCAAAACCTCTGAGCAAAAACTTTAAAAGCTTAATAAACTTCATCTACTTAATTAGTGCACTGATTTCAATAAATTATCTTATTATTATCTTGGTAATACCTAACCTATAAAAATTTGGCACAAATAAATTACTACACCAAAAGGACGTCATGAGAAAATGAAACAAGAGCCGCTTTTGCGAGATCGTTTCAAACAAGAATACAAAAATGTACTGATCGAAATGAGACGTGGCAGTGAGACACGTCCCTGATTGGTTGATTCATATTTATAAGGAAGGAAGGAAATATAAATCAAAAGCCACACCCGTCAACAACTTATTTTGGCCATTCATTTTGAAACGATCTTTGGTTAAATCAGTTTACTATTTTTAATTTCAAAGGTTAGTTCCTTTTTGCTTCGTTAAAAATTACTACCAGTTAATTTAAATTTTAATGCGATACGGGTAAAAAGAGATTGCAAACAGCTTCCTATATAGGTACCTACTAATTTATTGGAAATAGTATCCGAGGACAGCGACATTTGTGAACACCGATCATTAATAAATATTATATTAGCTGCTAGTTATTAGCAACCACGAAATCTGATCCCTGTTAGTTTAGCGACAATTATCTGAACAAACAAAAATGTTTCCACATTTCGAACGGAGATTACCACTACAAAATGACGCTCGTCCGTACACATCACAGTTGAACTAATACGAATGCGAGGGAAATTGGAAATGTCGATTGAAAATCAAACAATCGTTCTGATAATAGAAGCGATCTATTCAGTGAAAAATACTCATCTTCACAACTATAATTACTTTTTCTTAGATTAACAACAGTAGTTCATAATTATTTCTCAATGAATTGTCCAATGAAACAATACTGTCTCTAGATCTGATTTGACAAATAGATCAATATCAGTCACAGATCTATTTAGTCACCCTTTTGTCGGGAATCAATCCCGGACTCCTGGTTTTATGTTCCTGTACATAAAACCAGGGGCCCAGGTTCGCTTCCTGATAGTGGGTTACAGTAGCAACAATTTTTCCTGATTAATTTGAGGTTATCTGTGGAGGATAAAATTAATTTAAAAGAATTAACTCTCATCATCATTATAAGGTCGTCAATCCTAAGACTGGTTGGACATGGATCTCCACTCTTTCCTATCCTGAGCTAATCTTTGCATTTCCCTAACACTAGAACATCCCACATCCTTAACTATTTACCAACAGTAATGTAATCTAGGCCTACCTCAACCCCTCCTAACTCCGGTTTTTACAAATAGAATGTGTCTGACTAGACCTTCATGCCTGAGAGGGTGTCCTATAAACCTATCTCGCCTATTCCTTATTGACTTCCATAGACTCCTCTGTTCTCCTATTCTTTCTAATACCTCTTCATTTCTAACCTTCTCTATCCACGGTATCCTCATCATTCGCCTGTAACACCACATTTCGAACGCATCTATCCTTTTCTTTTTCGCAGCGCCCTCTGTTCATTTTTCACACCCATAGAGCGCCGCGCTCCAAACATATACCTTTAACAATCTTTTTCGAATTTCTAAATTAATCTTTCGCGAGCATAGAAATTCTTTTTGTTAACCCTACAAAAACTCAAAGTGTCTCATTGTAATGTAAATCTACCTCGATAATTCTGTTGTTCAATATTTCGAAATGACTTTCATTTAATAATAAAATATAAATATATATCAAACAAAATTTTTCTTTGTTTCATTATCAATTGTAGAACTGCTGATTTAAAAAGCCACTAGCTACAGATGTATTTCTAATCTAATTGCTATTCAATACTGTTATATTGAAGGGCTACTTGGAGATGATTTAATGATAAATTTAATCTCATTTAAAATCTTCTTTGTTGGTAATCCTTGGAATTTCCTACGAATTAGACAAATCTAATATTTAGACAATATATCGATCGAGTCGAAAACGTTCTGGGCTACTTATGTTTAAGCCTTAGTACAAATATATGTCCACTCTTTCAATATGCCCTAATATTCACCTCCTGAAAGCAATGTACCCTATACCACTTCATCTAAGAGTTCCTAGCTAATTAGAATGCACTGTCTTATACATACGGAGTATTATTTTGAAGTTGTGAATGCACAGTGCAAATATATTATATATCAATACACTTTTGTAAAGCTACTGAAATTGATTTATGACCGCCTGCAAAAAAGGTGGCACTTTAGGTCAAACCCAAGGAGTAACCATACTGTATGGAATATCTTTACACTGTCTTTGATTGAGCTCACCGTCTCAATTGCATTCGCACATGTACACTGTCTTTATTTAGATAAAATAAAATAATTATTTATCCAGTTTTTAATTCAATCAAACCAGGTAGAAAATTGTGGTATGACGAGTGCAATTATTGTGAAATGTACTTAAATGTAACATACATGTTTCTTTGTTATCACATTTTACATAATCTTTTTTTATTTAAATAATAACTATTTAAGTAATATGAAGGAGAAAATTAGTTAAGTCCAAATCTCAAAATAGATTTAAACGCCATAAGTCACATTATGCGTTGTGTTACTGGTTGACAGCTCCCTTCTCTGAACTCTGAACAGTAATCATGAATTATTATTAATGCACTGACGTGAACAAGGAAATTATGTTAAACAGACAGAGATATAACTTCCTGGATGGTTTACTTGATGTTCTTAACTCCTTAAACATCCCCACCTCATGAAACCTTTCGCATTTGCAAACTTTTGCTTCATAAACAATGCAGCACAATTATCTATTCAGTTTATGACTAATTAAAACGTAGATTGGAGATATGGTACACAAATAACGACAGCGTAACACCAACAATAATAGCCACCCTAAAAGTAATATTCACATTATTATTTCCATTTATTGATAATACCTTATAGGTACATATAGGTTTATTTCCAAAAGTTCGTTTTATTTTTGATGGGCTCAACCACTATTTACTTACTTAATGAGGTAAACTAAACTTATGCGGGTTAGACAAAATCAAAAGCTTTAGTTAATTACTCATACGCGACTTAACATAAAAAATACTCAAAAGCTTTTATGAAGGGGCGTTTTTAAGTTCGCGGAATGGGGGGTAAGAAGTGGAAATAAAAGTACTAATTTATTTTTTCTTTCCAATATATTGACCTGCTACCCTTATGCATTTTCCGATCTTTCAATTAACTTACGTATACCTTGAAAAAAAAAAACGTTTCGTCTGCATTCTTCACCTTTTCGTCGCTTGAAAATTTCTTCCCATGAAGATGCTTTTTCAAGTTTGGGAATAGTTAATATTCCCTGGGAGCTACGTCAGAACTGTAGGGTGGATGAGCCAAAATTTCGAAGCCCACCTTGTGCAGGGCAGCCATTCCAACACGGCCCTTGTGAACAGGCGTGTTGTGGTGCAGAAGGAGGATACCTTTGGTCAATTTTCCTCTCCTTTTTTATTTGACTGCTTCCTTTAGCTGCTCTAGGATTAAATCATAGTATTCTCCGGTTATGGAGACACCTCTATCAACAGGATCCCTTCTGAGTTCCAAAAGACTGTCGCAATGATTTTCCCAGTCGACTGTGACCACTTGGGTGGTGGTGGTGGTGCCTTTTTTGTGCCACTGCATAGAGCCCTGTTTGAACTCAGGTTCATAATGATGAACCTAAGTTTCGTCCCCAGTAACAATTCGAGTCAATACTCTATCTTTATCTTCACTACAGTGGTCTAAAAACGCGTGAGAACACTCCACACGCTGTTGTTATTGAAGCGGAATGAGCATTCTCGACAACCATCTTGCGCTGACTTTAGTCATGCCAACATGATAGCGAAGAATTTTAAAAATGGTTGTATCTGATATTCCTGCCATTTCTGCTGTTTCTTCTTAAGCCGGACATCTTCCAGTATTAATTTTTTGATTTTTTGAATGATTTCCGGAGTGGTCACATCGATCGACCGGCCTGGCCATGGGTCGTCTTCAAGTGAGTCTCTGCCTCGCTTATAGTAGGTATGCTACTTGTAAACCATGGTTTTACCTTGACAACAGTCCCCGTTAACAGACATCTTTTCCAGTATAATTTGAACTGACTTTCATATTTTGTTCCCGATTGACTTGTTTGGTTGACGATAGTTCAAAGACTAATGCTCTAATAACGATAAAACTTGGTATTTATAATTAAACAAACACCTAAAATGGCCAATGTAATTTTAATTAGTTTAAGAGTGACCTTCTCTCCACTTCAAATGTCAAATAAGTTTCAGTTAAGTAAAAGGTGAAAAAAAGGAAGAAGGTATTTGAATCGGCCATTTCTGCAGCTTCAGGTTAGGTAGGTACCGAACGGTAGAGAAAGTAAATTTCGAGAAAAGTCTGAAATAAATTTAATTGCTAACGTTGGCAGGCCTGAACTAATCACTCGCAATAAAGAGCAGAGAGCTTCCAATGGTTAGTTTCGAACTAAGCTAGAATTACAACTTTTCTGGTGGCTATTTACGGTTAACCAATTCGAATAGCCTGAAATCAGACTGGAAAAAAGCCCGAACCTATACTCCTAAATTAATCGCAAGAGAAGAAAGAAAACATTTAATCTCACCTCGAGCACATTTTGAAGTGTAAGTGGAAAGTGATCGTACATGTGTCTACACATACAGTGATAAGTAGGTAGCTATGACAGTTTTAAAACGAAACATAGTAGTAATAAAACATAACAAATAATAATTAAATCGAGACATAATAAAACAACATAATGGAAACATAATAAACCTAAACATAACTATAGACTTAAGTACATTTTCTGTTGAGATTTGAAAATGTAATACCTATTTAAACGGAACTGTTCTAACACTAAACCATGAAACATTAAACAAATTATCCTTATAGTTCATGTGCGGTTTGGTTTTTACGATCAGCCTATTTTACACAAAAAGCGAACCCAAAGAATTGCCTTTTTTATTATTTACTCAGACATAAAAAACTACGTAAAACCCAGATACCATTCGAACCTGAATTATAGTCAGAAACAAAGTTCACTGGCACATAACCAAAGTTATTAATAATAGAAACTCACAAATATCTCAAAAACTATAAAATCAAATCATAGGATGACTATATTGTGTTGTATTGTATACAATTCTTAGAAAATATATACATTTCCTAGGAATTGTATGAAATTTCAATATTTTAGTAGGAAATGCCTCAAACAAGTGCTTTCTGTGAATAAAATAAATAAAACACATTAGTAAACTGATAACCAGAGTTATCTGTGTTTACGCGGTTCTAGTGCGATCGGCTGATGTATATGCATTGGTGACGTTTTTATTTGGTTAGGTTAGGTTTGGAGATGTCTATGCATTATGGACGTTATTATATTGTTATCAGGTAGATTTATGACAGAATAGAGTTTCCTTAATGCTCCTTAATAATATATTCGATAACAATGCGTCATTATGATCTCCGCGCCCAACATATATATACATGAAAATAATCAGCATTAGCTCCTCTGCAACATACTAAAAATTCGAGGTCATTGCGTTTCCTGAAACAAAGAAAACCTCGTCACATTATTTTAATAACATCTAACATATCAGCTCGCCTCTGGCAAACAGGGGCATTAAAGGTGCTCCAGTCTGTCACAAATCTTTCTAACTAAACAATGACGACACCAAAGGAAATAGTTACATCTCCAAACAGCTTGCCCTATTATTACCTGTAATACATTTCCGATTGCTATTTAGGAAATGTATGGATTTCCCAGGACATGTGTCTAATAAAATTTATTTCACACATTTCCGGGCAATTTTAGGAATAATACACATTTCCTAGGAATTGTATACAATAACGAATTTCATACGTTACTAATAATTAATATAATTATTAGCTCAATGAATAAGGAGAAAAACGTGTTTCCACTGAAAACTACTGTCAATATCGTTGAAGGCAACCTACAAATGATTTTACTGCTATTATCCCCTTTACAAAAAACGGCCGCCATATTGAATCCGCCATCTTGATTGACGTATCGGTTTCAGAACCCTATTCCTATACTACTAATCTCATTACAATTAACTTTTTAGATTATACGCTGCATGACTCAAAGGAACAGGGAAAGTTAGTGTACGCTGGTATCTCCAAAATTTTTTATCCCAATATCCTTGAGTGCTAGCATAGGAAAGTAGATATACCGATCAATATGATTTGTTATTACGCCATATTTCATGTTTCTACATCAAAACAGGTATGACGGAATGTATGAACGTTATAAGGATTCAATTTCTCCTGTCGAGTTATGAAACCCTAAAACGATGCAAAAGTCTAAAATGGAAGTGTTACATTATGGAATATTGAAAAAAGTGGTTGGATCTGTATGTGACCTAAATGTCTAAAGGATCATACACATGGGCGTAGATAATTTTAGTAACGTAAAGTTGATTTTATTGCAATAGTAAACCTGTGGGGACAAAAGTTTTTTCAGGTGAATCACGTATGGCACTGTTTGTAATTAATCTATCGTCATCATAAGGTCGTCAGGCCTAAGACTGGTTGGACACGCACCTGCACTCTTTCTCATCCTGAGCTACTCTTCGCATTTCCCTAAGACTAAAACATCCCACATCCTTTACTATTTGTGAACAATAATCTAATCTAGGTCTACCTCTACTCCTCTAAGTCCTGTTGCTACCTCTAATATGTCTCTGACTAGAGACTGAGAAGATGTTTACCAACCTATCTCGCCTATTTCATATTGACTTCCACAGAGTCCTCTGTATTCCTATTCTTTGTAATACCTCACCATTTCTATTTTTCTCTGTCCACGGTATCCTAATCATTCGGAGGTATCGTCACATTCCGAACGCTTCTAACCTTTTCTTTTCCGCCGCACCGTTTCGCACCCGTACAGCGCCACGCTTCAAACATACACCTTTAACGATCTTTTTCGAATTTCTAAATTAACCGTTCGCGAGCATAGAAGTGATTTCTTTTTATTAAAGGCGACTCGACCCTGCATTATCATCTGCTTTATATCCCTACTACTCCTTCCGTCCTGACTTACCTGACTTTATAGATACCTAAAATCAGCGACTTCTTCTAATTTTTCGTCTCCTATCTTTATAATCACCCTTTCCCTACTTTCTCCTCTCCTGCAAAACAGTATTTTTGTTTTACTTTTATTTATTTTCATACATTTTTAATCAACAAGACAATGAAATTTTAACTTCTATTGGATACGTAAGTTTGGAGTCATGTATATACAGCATATGTAGGTCAATCTTTTTTGAGAACTTGTTCCTCTAGAAAAATCCAGAGATGATCCACTGTTTAATAATGAAATTCTATGTCAACATTACTCAACGTTATGAGAACGTACCCACTTTCATTAACCAAATGTAATCAGCAACGTCCAGGAATTATTGACAAAATTGATCTATGGACCTACCAGGTAATTAAATAAAGGACGCTGCACAGGCTTTAATATATGTTAGTATGAGAACAATAACGCTTTATCACAACGTGGTACATGTATACGCATGTGGACAAAATTAATTTTCCCCTTTCCTTTCCTGGTAGACACATCTTTAGAACACCTTGTATGATAACTTTTATCGTCTTTTGGCGTTATTAATGTCAAGGAAACTTGATTCCCGCAGGACATAAGACATGATTACATTCCCGAGATGAATCCGTTCATACATAATAATAACAAATACAAGTAACCATGATAGGCTTCTCCCAAACTTTTTCATTTCGAAGTGATGATGTCAATAAACATTTTAAGCACAAAGCTAATAAAACACTATATATAGACTTTATTTACAAATTAATTATTAACAATGAAATAACGGATTAGAACTACAGAAACAACGAAAAAAATATGAATTAAAAACGCAAGTTAAAACGAAGGACAAAACGTAACTAACTCTAAATTATGTGATAAAACTAAAAATTGTTCTGGTGCCATCAAAATACATTGTATGCAACAAAAGAATACGAGTCAGAAGTCAAATAGGGGAATCCCCCGACAAGGCATGACTTTGCCTCGAGCTATGAAATTCCTGTAACCTGCATGCAATTGAAGAACATCGATACAAAGGTGGCTGCCGTCGAAGACCTTCACAGAACCTGACCATTGGGCCCAAATCGGCCTATTATTGTTTGCAAAAAACATTCAAGGAATATTTGACTACCTTGTACGCATTTGAAAATTTGAAAATTTTCATTATAATGAAATCAAACAGGTTGAATAATGATAAGCAAATCTATCCCTAACGACTAAAAGAAGAAATATTAAAATTAAACTGAAACAAATGCAGACACCCGAACTGTTTCTACAACGACGTTTTAACATTTTCCATTCCATTTTATACTGATATCACATGGACGTTTATAAGTTGGCAACAGTGCCGTTCAAGTTACTTTTATCAGAGTGACAAGCACCTTACATAAAACTTTCGTTATTAAAATAGCTGAGAGGTTAGTGGGGATTACCTTTTTAAGCAGTTCAGTTCTGCGAAGTTTGACAGGTTGTTTTAACCAGATATCTTTAAGTTCTTCTATTAAACTTTCTATGACAATGCTCCTCATCGTACACCAATTTTACTTGAACAATTTCCTAAAACAACGACCTGGTAATAACTTGAAACTTCGTTGTTTGCCGCAGCTGTGAGTGAGAAACATCAAATTTAGTATGAATCTGGATCCTAACCGACCAGAAAACTTATTTTCCGAACATCGTTTCGCAAAGTATGAAGGAAAATTTCTTCATTAATTAACATGATAGCAACACAGTTAATTACGTGTCCTATGTACGTTATCATGGATGTTCCAGACAATGGTTTTTATCAAATTAGCTCGAAGCAGTCCAATCGTGCTGAAAGTTTCCCTTCGAACAATTCTGAAGTTGTAAGCAACGTATTCGGTTGATTGTCTTGTTTCAAAGAGAATTTCTTGTTAATCCTGACGGACCCCCACTCAATGTTCGCTTCTTATTCTGTTCAACTGTTTCAGAAACACATTAGTAACGTAGACCCCGTCCATACGTGCCTACTTGATTGCAAAATTATAATGACCTCCTTTGGAACATCTGACCTATCGTTTATATATATATGTACGATATCTATTTCCTTTTGTGTTTGTTCCATTTCGTTAATTCTCAAAGCGATGAAACAACAATTGAATTCAATGCTTTAAGGAATGAATTTTTTTAATTAACTTTAACCACTACAGATAACCTTGAAGCGTTACTGTCACTCCCCCGCCGGGAATCGAACTCGAGCTGCTAGTTTTACGCACCAGTACCATTGATTCGAATTCTTGAACATATACTCTTAACCTAACCTAACCTATCGCGTAGGAAAAATTTCCATTGAATTTCAATGGGAATCAATGCAAAATTTGTAAATTCCGTTCAAACCCATTTGGCATAAATGGAAAAATAATTGTTTCCATTTACAATAATTCCATTAATATTTACTTAGGAAAAATTTCCATTGATTTTCAATGGGAACCAATGCAAAATTTCTAAATTCTATTTAAAACCATTCAATATAAATGGAAAAACAATTTGGTACCTAGAAATGGAGAAGATCTGATTTGAGATGATTAGAACTTGTTTAAAAAAATGGAGAAAAACGTGCTGAAGTTAATGTGATTATCAAAGCAAGTAGTAAAAGAAAACTCATATTTCAACTTGATTAAAACGAATGTCATTTAACTACCACTAACAATAATTAAAGGTAAAAAATAAAGAATTGACACTAGGATTTCCATTGGGTTCAGGAATGGAAGTTCCAATGGAACGCAACGGAAATCCCATTGCGTTCAGCAATGGAAATCCCATCGATTTCGGGAATGGGATTTCCACTAGAATTCTAGTGGAAATTCCATTCATCCCATTGGCAATTCTCCATTTATTACCATTAATTATTATCAGTGGTAATCAAATGGAATTTTTTAAGTGGAAATAGAATGGAAATTCTTCCTACGGGATACTTTTAGATATGTATCGTTGATATTACTACTGTAAACCTCCATGTAGCTTAGTGGTAGAGTACCTACTTAGTGGTGAGTAAAATCAGAGGCTGGGGTTCAATTTCGGACGAGGGAGTAGCAACAGCAACAATTTATCCTCATTAATTTGAGGTTATGTGTAGTGGGCAAATTCATTAATGTATTGAATTTAACCCTACAAAAAATTCAGTGTCTCGTTAATAATTGAATTCTTCTTAAGTATCCAACTCTGTTTAGGCGACATGTTCGAAATGTATCGCATCATTTTCTCAAATCGAATCTGATACTTCCGTACGAAGTGTCTTCGAAACTTCCGTGAATTGCTTGGTACCTTGGGGAATCAAGGCATTTCCATAGAATTGAAAGCTCGCAGGAAAACACAACAAACTTCAATATTGTCTATGTAGATCGTGAAATCAAAGAGTCAATTTAGCACACAATCTTTTTGTAACTGTTTTCTGACGCAAAGCTTTCAATCTGTCCCAAAAGGAATTCCCACCTTTTTAGACCTCGAAAAATTCTTAAGCCAACGCCCTATAATATGTATTTACAACATTTACATATACATACAATTTGGCTCCATAGAAAAGATTAAAAGTTTTGTAGCTTACAATTACTGGTGAAAGCATTAGTGATGTTAATATATATATATATTAGTTCGACAAATAACTATGAAACACTTTGACATTTAATAGGGGTTAATATCAAATATTAATGTGAAAATTCATTTTTAATTTCAATCCTACTACAAACTATCTCAAGTTAATGAGTGAAAAATTTGTTGCTACTGTCACACCCTTGCCGGGAATCGAACCCGGGACCTTTGGCTTTACGCGCCAATGCTCTGGCAACTAAGCCACAAGAGATGACATTTTTCCTTATTAACTTGACGTAGTTTGTAGTGGGATTGAAATTAAAAATGAATTTTCACGTTAATATTAGTTCGACAAATCGTCATTGTTAATGTTACCTTTCGTGGCTTACTGGTCAGAGCATTGGTGCGTAAAGCCAAAGGTTTTAGGTTCGATTTCCGGCGAGGGTGTAACAGCAGCAATAAGTTTTCTTCATTAATTTGAGGTAATTTCTAATGGTTGAAAATTAATTGAATTTTACAATAATATTAATAATTAATTTGCTAATAAGTGACATTATTCTGGTCCCACATAGATATGTTGGTAAGTACATACATTTTAGGAAAATACCACCAATGGCGCGGTAAACGCCATCTGTAGTACGATGCTAGATTTTAGGATTACGTATGCTCCAACAAGGTCCATTTAAATATATGGATATATACTTGCTGAAACGAATCCCTGCGTGGCTAACCTCAACGTGGTAGGCACGTTACCATAATCGAACGAATAAAATAATTCGAAGTGGTCTGTATTCTGTCGAAACTTCCAGACGCGGATCGCGATTTCGATCTTTCTGGATCTCATCAGCGCGTCGCATACAGCTCCGACAGAACACACACCAACTTTTACCTGCTGTCATAACAACGCGTTTTAGAAAATACCACAAATGGCGCGGTAAACGCCATCTGTATAGTACGATGCTACATTTTAGGATTGCGTATGTTCCAACAAGGTCCATTTAAATATATGGATATCTACTTGCTGAAACGAATCCCGGCGTAGCTAACCTCAACGTGATAGGCACGTTACCATAATCGAATAAAATAATTCGAAGTGGTCTGTATTCTGTCGAAACTGCCAGACGCGGATCGCGAATTCGATCTTATTGGATCTCACCAGCGCGTCGCAGACAGCTTCGACAGAACAAAGACCAATTTTTACCTGCTGTGTAACAGCGCGTTTTAGAAAATACCACAAATAGCGCGGTAAACGCCATCTGTAGTACAATGCTACATTTTAGGATTACGTATGCTCCAACAAGGTCCATTTAAATATATGGACATCTACTTGCTGAAACGAATCCCGGCGTAGCTAACCACTGCGTGATAGGCATGTTACCATAATGGAATAAAATAATTCGAAATGGTCTGTATTCTGTCGAAACTGCCAGACGCGGATCGTGAATTCGATCTTATTGGATCTCACCAACGCGTCGCAGACAGCTTCGACAGAACAAAGACCAATTTTTACCTGCTGTCTTAACAGCGCGTTTTAGAAAATACCACAAATGGCGCGGTAAACGCCATCTGTAGTACAATGCTACATTTTAGGATGTCTTAATTGATTGATTTTGGTCTGTGTTCTGGCGAAGCTGTCTGCGGAGCTCTGATGAGAAAGCGATCCGCGTCTGGCAGTTTCGACAGAATACAGACCACTTCGAATTATTTTATACATATTTTTTTTCTAATTTTCGAATACAATGTGTAATTAATACGTTAACAAATTGAATAACTGTATCAACTATCATCAACAAGATAAGGTGGGATAGACGACAGCAAAAAGATTACACAAGGAAAATAGGTAACAAATGAGTCCAACATAATTAGTTTAGTTATGGATTTGTTGCTAAGCTTATTGATTATATCTGCAAGAAACAAATAAATTATGTGGACAACGCTATTAGATGCAAAAGGCTTAAGCTTTGACACCGCCCTGTCATCTAGGCACTTATTCTAGAATCGAAAGTTGGAAATATCTTCTTGATTAAGATAACCAAAGAATTGAATTATCTTATATGTAATACAAACTATCAACGTTTCTAATTAAAATTTTGTAAATATTGAGGAAATGTAGTTCGAATAAATATAAAAGCTCCCGTGGACCATATAGGAATGTAATAGTTTGATTACTTTTATTGTAACAAAAAACAAAAGGAACACTTTTAAAAATCCAATAAAGCCAGAGCGATAAGTCGTAAAATGTCAATTGCGAAAGTTTCCATTTTTTGCTGTGTATTGTTCGGTTGTTGTTATCGCAAACAAAACAACAGGATTTGAGGGATTTGTTTTAAAAACGTTCTAATCCTTTTAATGGCACAGCATAAAACGCTTTCATTTTTTTATTTTCCAGTTTTGTAATAAATCCCATTTGATCTCATCAAACAAACACGTCTATGTACTTAGGGTTAGAAGCAGGTAACGAATATATCCAAGCTTCAATTTTAATCTCTGTTCCCCTATTACTTTCCCCGTTCCTGTATTAATTTAGAAGCAAAGTACATAAACTTGAAAAAGCGTTACATTAGCCGGATCTGCGGCTTCATTTTCAGCATCTCCTAAAACAATAAAGTTTAAATGCATCCACATTGACATCAATCCACGTACATTGTAGGTATCTACATGACGAGTACTAAGCATGAGTTGCCTAAAGATAACGTTCAGCTCTATGTTATTTTATATTTATAAACCATCTCATCTCTACGGGATACTATCAGCAAACACACTATTTTGCACAAAATTAGGTACTTACTTTGCTTTGTTGCAAATTATGGTACTCAGTGACGCAGCGTGAGAAGGGGGGGGAAGGAGGTCATAGGACCCGGGCGGCAAAAATATGGGGGCTTCCCAAACTTCTCAATCGTAGGGAGGTTTTTGTAACGGATGCGAAAAGTAAAAGTTTCTTCAAAGATTTATTTTGTACTGGGTACCCTGATCGCACCCTTACTTACTAATCTTTAAAGTCAATCAAATATATATCCTGTAATGTTCGTGGGTTTAACAAAATTAACTTCTAAGATGGATAACGACAAAAACTATTTATTTAAACTAATTATTAAAGAACTTAAAAACACTATTAAATTATTACTAAACTTAGGTTATGAATTATTCTATTTATTTACACAACTGTTGATATATCACTATTCACTGCGCTATTTATTTTACTGCTGTCACTGTCAATTTATTTCTGGATTCACTTCTACAACGGTCAATTTATTTTTTCCCTTCACGTCGATCGTCTCTTCCTTTAAGTTTTCTTCCTTTCGTTTACTTTCTGTAACCTTCTGGAAACATCGGGATAGTTTTCTTATTTTTTCTATTGGGTTGTTCGGAAAGTCATTTCGTTTTTTCCCGACAGAGGATTTAATTGTATTCTTTTGCACCCAACTTCACATTTAAGCCGTATAATTTTTATATGCTTTGAGAGCTCATATAGCAAGGCTTGTGTGTGAAAAATTCCANGAGTTATATATTTTTTATTATTTATATTCAAATTGTGTTGCTTTTAAATTGTTCGAATTATTGATGAAGTTTAATGTGTGACAAAGCATTAATTTTAACAATCCCTCAACTGAACATTATTAAAATTTGAGTAGCTGAGGATTCAGATTCACTATTGGTTATTAAAATGGGTCAAAGGTCGACTTCTTCTCCGCGTTAGGACTGGTGTTATTCCAAAAATCTTGACTTGAGCTTTCAAAAAAAGGAGTCACTCATTGAATCCCATTTTGTAGATAAGTCAGATAAATATAATTTATACCCAGAAATAGTCCTTAGACCTAAATAAATGAAGAAGATGAAACATTTAAATACCTGGTTTAAATCTAAACCCGCATTAGTCATGAAAAGAAGTCTTCGAAAGGTGATAAGCACATTAAGTTCCATTTTTCACTACCCAAAATTTCCAAACGTCAGTAAACCGACAAAACCGGAAGTACCGCAAAAAGTCACACACCGAAAGAAGTTCACCCCGAACTTAAAAACGGAAGACGAGCTGTTTTCACAACGCGATACGATTAGAACTACCGATAAAACGAACAAATTGCGATAACTACACATAATTTGTAAAAAACGAAATGACTTTCCGAACAACCCTATATGTGTAATTATCCTTAGCTTTGTCACGATAAATACGCTTACAACTGATGCTAAACCCTTTGAAAAAAACTTTAACATTATCAAGTTTGAAATGGATCTTATTGGTTTAACCTAGATTAGGATATGGTTTGAATCTATTCTTCGATCTTATTGTACATTGTGCAGACCTACACATCAAAATGCCGTGAATAATTTCCTTCGTGATGGTTTCAGCAAACTTCCATTTACATACAGGATTAATGTAGTGGCAGCAGCAATTATTTGAAAATTGTAGGATATCTCTGATACGTTATAAAAAGTCGGTTGTCTGTAATGTCGGTTTACTGACGATAGTTGAACGTGACAACGTCATAAGAAAATACTGATGGAATGGTTTCATTTTTCAAAAGAAAATTTTAATTTTATTTGTTTGATAGATATTTTGTATGGATATAGAGAAGGAGGTAAATGGAAATGTATTATTGTATA
>NW_020442460.1:2460009-2462742 GCF_000699045.2 Agrilus planipennis | reverse complement strand
CCTACAAGTTTGCATAATTTATATTTGAGAATAAGTCTGAATAATTAAAAGTGAATTTTTATATAATTATATGTTTCAAACATCAATTTTTTATTTGCTATTTTGATTTTTAATTCATTAAAACAATGCCAAAAACAAGCAAATTTTATATGTACGTAGACATACAACTATACCTATTCACAAATATTATTGCTTTTGTAACAGATTTTGCAATGACTACTATAATAATTTCAATTGTAAGTAAAACGTATAACACCAGAAATTTTGAGAACATTTTCCAAATTTTATTTTCCTTTTTTGCTTTTATAAAGCGTTTATCATGAATTATACATCCGGTTTATTTTGTAACCGATGAAACATATATATGTAGCTCAACTTATACTTAGGTACAATATTTGCTTAAGAAGTTTCATTTTTTTTTATTACTGAAAAAGACCTTTATTGAAACAAAAACATGGGATAAATAATAAATTAGACGGTTTGTGTATCCCTAGCTGATTATTTTGACAAATATTGATGTGCGGAAGCCAGAATTTCGATTGTTCAAAATTCCATTAAGGTATTTTGTAATTAATAAATGTCAAACACTCTGGGTAAAAGGCACTCCACAAATACGTTTTTTGTTCTACTGAACAATAGAATTAAACATTCTATTATTTTTGAATGGGCTTTCAAAAGTTCAAAGTGCCTGACATATTTTGCGATAGGTAAATTACCATTAATATTTCCAGATTCCCAGTTGAATAATGCAATTTTAATGTTATCATTGACTTTAAATTNATTATAAGACGTTGTCACGTCAAAAGAAAAAATATTAAATATCCCCATGAATACAAATAATAATTCAAATAAATACATAAAAAAAAATTATCTCCGAACAAAATGGAAGTAGAATTAGAGTTTTTTATTACATAAAAAACCTTGGCCTTGGCGCAGTATATGAAGTGAGTGCGCCCTTAATGGAAATTCTTCACTCCATTTAACGTACGACGCTTAATTGAAAACGAAAGATAGTTCAGAATATGCAGAAACTTCGCAAGAAATAGTTTGGGAATAATTTCTCGAGGGTTATTTTAATCTGCCTGTACGTGTAAACTTTGGCAAGACATTAAAATGCTTTTGTAGCACTTTCTAATTGAATTAATCTGACCCGCGAGGTTTGATTATGGAGAAGTTTGTCTGATAATATGTAATTAGCCTCCACATGAAAATCTTCACAGGCAAAAGCTCTTTCGATCCCATTAGAGAAAAGTTGTTCGAAACCCATCTATACAGAAGTACATATATCGTACCTAATTACTAAAACCCTTTAGAATACATTAGTTGAAAGCTTCTTTAACACTGTGCTATTCGTAATGCCATCTTAGGAAGTAAGTAGACTAGTAATTTGAGAAACAATTAGCAGCAAATATGTTGTTGTAGCAAACTGTTCACCTAAACAAAGTTTCTCAGCAAAGACAATTGAGAATGTTAATTATATCCAATTACCTTCTAAATGAAACTACGTTACAAGGCAACTGTTTGTTTTCTCCAGTTTCTGCTTTCTTAGGAATGTTTAAGGCTGTTCACAAAATTATATTTTCTGTTGCAGGTATACGTACTAACTTATGGTAATAAGTTTACTGTAGAATACCCTAAAAGTTATGTTAAAGTTCATTCTTGGTACGAAAGACTGGTATTAGGCATATAAAAGGGTAAATCAGAAAGAAGCTTCTGATAATTTTATGAGTCTACTGGAAATTTACTGTTAAAACATTAAAATTTAAATAATTTTATGGAATATAACTAAAAATGTTTCAATGTTTTTAATTATTATATAGGTAAATGTTTAATTTATTTACTTATACATTAACGTCTTTTATAATCAGTTAAACGGTTAATTCATCCCTTTTACAATTACATGAAGACCGCATCGTCTTTACGCTACGAACATGTTTGAAAGTTATCGATTTCTTAAATCTATTTATTATTGCGTAATGGTTTTTTTTCTACATTCTACGGTCTTCATTAATTATTGAATTAATTTTTGCCCTAATCTCAAATTAAACCACGAAGGTCACAGAATCGTCGAACCAAAGTATAATTGAGACGTTCAAAATTGGCATAGTCCACAAAAAAATTGACGCATTTGCTTTCTTCATTCAACTTACTAATTAGACTGGAGCAGTTGCTGACAAAATGCCTACTTTTACTCATGACGGACGTTGTGGAGAATATTCGACAATAACTCAGAAAAGAGATGACACTTTAGAATTGCAGCGGACACTAAGAGAAAGGAGTAATATTACATCAATTGATGTGTAACAGAAAGAGATGCAGACAAGCAGAATTTGAGCATGTTGCCAGCATCGGACTTTGAAGAAAGTTCAACATTCTCAAGAATTTAGGAAAGCAAAGACACTTGTTTAAAGGACATAATTCCAATCAAGCTGTTATAAAACCGACTCTAATCTTGTACGTACCAAGCAACCTCTAAACGCTGCACCGCTTACTATTATTCAGTTATCTTGTTGAACTTTGTCTATTGGGATCCGTCAAATGGGCATACACCATCTGGTGGCAAAATTTATAACTCGAATGAGGGAAAAATTTACATAGGAACTGTGCACGCAAATTGTAAAATTGTTTATTAAAATAATAAAACACGTTAAAAAAGTAAAAATTTTTTTGATGATGGAGTCGACGAAGTTTTCTTCTAAGGTTAAATCAAATAAAAAGTTAATATGTTCAGTG
>NW_020442460.1:2430223-2453848 GCF_000699045.2 Agrilus planipennis | reverse complement strand
GTTTATCATGAATTATACTTCCGGTTTATTTTGTAACCGATGAAGAATATATATAGCTCAACTTATACTTAGATACAATATTTGCTTAAGAAGTTTCATTTTTTTTATTACTGAAAAAGACCTTTATTGAAACAAAAACATGGGATAAATAATAAATTAGACGGTTTGTGTATCCCTAGCTGATTATTTTGACAAATATTGATGTGCGGAAGCCAGAATTTCGATTGTTCAAAATTCCATTAAGGTATTTTGTAATTAATAAATATCAAACAGTCTGGGTAAAAGGCACTCCACAAATACGTTTTTTGTTCTACTGAACAATAGAATTAAACATTCTATTATTTTTGAATGGGCTTTCAAAAGTTCAAAGTGCCTGACATATTTTGCGATAGGTAAATTACCATTAATATTTCCAGATTCCCAGTTGAATAATGCAATTTTAATGTTATCATTGACTTTAAATTCAACATTTAGTTGCGATATTACTGGTATGCATGGGAAGATAGAAGGAGCAGTAGAAATACGTATATACCAGAGAATAAGCGCAGGGTAGATGAGTCACGTTTAACAAAAAGGAGACACTTCTATATGTTCGCAAATACTTAATTTAGAAATTCGAAAAAGATTGTTAAAGGAATATGTCTGCAGTACGGCTCTGTACGAGTGAAAATCGTGGACGATCGGCGCAGCAGAAAAGGTTAGAAATATTCAAATATGATGCTACAGGGTGACGATACTGTGGGTAGAAAGGTTAGAAATGGGGACCGGCGGACCGTGATCCAAGTCCGGGCAGCGGAACGTCAAAAACTGAACCGCCAAAAACTTTTGAAAGTATAAACTATAGACAGCAAAGTTTGAGCTTTGAGCCACTCCTATTATTGACGCATGCCGGCACAGTATATTATGTCAATCCACTTAAAAGTAACATACATCGGAATTTTTATTTAAATAAAAAATTTTTCAAATCGAACCTCACTCTGAAGTCTCCTTTAATCGTAGCAACAGTATTCAGCTATTTTGTGGGTGAAAATTAAAATAAAAAATTAGGAATATGTTTTTTTTTTGGATCTCTAAAAAGATTTACAGTTATCTGGACCTCACCTAAAGTTACTTGCCGACCCCTGCTACAGAGATTATAGGAAATGATACCACATCGTCGCCATGTTTTTTAAGCTCCGTCCATTTAACGGATACGTTCAAAATGGAACTTGAAACTATTGCGAACACAATACGTTTTCGTCTGTCTTTCTAATCATAAGATGAGGAGGCTAGAGCAACGCTAGGATTTGCCATAAGTTGTTCATCTAGCTGGATATTCAGTTTAATACTAATTCATTAAAATTCTCTATTGCAGTCGACACTTCTGCCCCTTGGTCTCATAAGTGAGGAATGTATAATAAATGAACACCACATATCCAACATGTTAAGCAAAATTATTACATTAATAAACACAATTTGTGGATGTACTTGACTATTAATTAAAGTCCTTCATTGTTAATTTGGGAATTACCTAAACTCCTTTACAAGGATCTAAGGGCCTCCAGGAATATGTACTCAGACACGTCTGTAAAGCAAGCATTTCGTACACATATACATATACAACATAATACAAATAAGGCAAACAGATTTATCGTTAGTAATAGAAGCATTTGAGTTGAAGAGGTTTAATAACCCTACTTTTTAAAAACCAAAAGCTGAATTATACAGTGACTTCCTGAAATAACTATTAAAGTTGCAGTAGTAGATAGGGCACAATAGAACAAAACAATTATGTAAATGTTTAGTGGTCCGAAAGTCCATCGTTTTCGATAAAAATGTATTTAAAAGTACAGTCAAGTGTCAGTCCGGTTCTGGTAGGATCACGCAGATAAATACGACATTGCAACGTCGCATTCAATCAGTTGCAACATTCATGCTGCATGAGTATTTTTTTTTTTGTGTTTTATATTCTTAATTCCATTTCGAGCTGTATTTGAAACAGTACTCCATATTAGTAGTAGTTACTTAATTATTTGCTATCGCAATGGGTATCTAAAGTAGTAAGTTGTGGATATTTATTTTATTAGCCGTTCCACAACCGTCACTGTTTAAATTTTTCATCGATGTAGTTGCTTACTTGTAATCGCAATTTCTCTACACGTTGCAACTTCGTCTGGCTTCCTCACAAATTTTTTGTCCCTTAACCTTTGTTTTGCTCACCATACGATCCTTTGTTGCATCTAGTTAACACCCTCTAAAGCTTTCAAAACACCCTGTACAATACTGGGCATTTATAATTAATTATAGCATACGTCTATATATATTACTATCAGAAAGCTTTAACTCCTTACAACAAATGCATTAAATGAAGAATGTGGGAAAAAAAAGGAAAACAAAACTTAATTAAAAGTAATAAGTAGGTATTTGTCGAAAGTGGGGAAGGGAAATTGATTATTAATTTCAATATAATCTACCTTCTTCCGACGTTCTTTAATAAATATCAATGTCTTTGAATTCAAGGGATCATTTTCGTATTAAAATAAACTTTTCCAATTAAAACGGTTTCAGAAGGTGCATTTAATCAATGTCTAAATTTAGAAAATAAAGGTGGTTATTGAATTCTACTTCGCAACTCTACCCTCGATTAAAACGGAGCGGGTAGGTACATGTAGTGGAAAAGGGTACATGTCAGTGAAAGGATAATAATTGAAACTTCTGAAAGAAATTCTCATAATGAAGAATCAATTCAACAGAAAATACCACAAATGGCGCGGTAAACGCCATCTGTAGTACGATGCTACATTTNGTAGCAATGGTGAGTAAAATTTTATTAAAATTAATTTTAGGTTATCTGTAGCATTAAAAATTATTTAATTTAATGTATTGAAAACCCTACAAAAATTCTTCTAAAATTCTCAATTTTTGCATTCCTGTGAGTGTTAATGAAGTTAGCAATGCTTAAGTAAATATATGACTAATTTTTATAATACAGCCCTGAACTATTATCAAGCCAAAACTAATCACAACTGTAGCAGCTATTCGTCCGGTAAATCTCTATATCTGTTTTGATTGACGTTTTTACTTGGCTGCTAAGGGATTTTGCGGTGCCCAAGCTCCCATACAGTAAATAATTAGACCATGACCCTTTCTGTCTAGCCAAACGAAACCACCGATAGTTTGAACTTTAACTAATTACATATTGTGTCAATAAATATCACATCATCAGCTCTGTTGATAAAAACTAATTGTTGTTCCTTACGATAGCTATACGTATTTATTAGACGCATAAGATAGATGTTAGTGTATATCTTACATTGATCAAAAATAACAAGCTTTCCAACAAATTTATACTCTTGAACACCATGACTATGATAAATTTAAACAGAATTCTAAAACAATTTTTTCTTTAAAGACGCCGGTAGCATTTATTAAATGAATCGACAAACATACATTTACTAAAAAGTGTAGAGTTAGTGTTCTTTCTTGTAGGAAAACTCCCAATGTTTGTATTATCGGGGAAAGAATTATAAAATGTCATAGAATTCCACGGGTGATTCTAATGCACCACGCTGAATTGTCAGTTACCGACGTTTGTTTGAGACAAACTTCATATAGCCCTGAATTTTTTCTTTAATTAATCTACGACGAAATGTTGGTAATAAACCCAGAATCCTAAATTTCAATGCTATGGATAGTGTCGCGGCAGATCTCTGCTTCCGCTTCCGTAATTGCGGAAGTTCCGCACATTTATTCACATCCGTTTTTGCATCTAATTCCGAATTTATATCACGAATGCTGATCGAAATTTATAACGTTATATATTCATCTTTCTGAAAAATAATATATCGGAACAATAAAACAAGTCGTAAAAATTTATTACATTTTAGACTTCTATCTGTCGGCTGAACCTACCCGCTTTGTAAACACAATTTAAACGGCATTGCTTTCAATATTTGGAATTGTTTGGATATCGCAAATTGGGAATGAACCTCCACCAGATTTCAGTGACCACTGTTAGGTTGTAAATGTATTATCAACCATTTATGTTTATGAAGCGATAATGTGCAGCGTTAAATTACAATCGCCAAAATATTAAGTTTAAAGAAAAATGAGCGCTTTTGAACACAATCTAACATTGTAATTTACTGCCCGTGTGTTGTGAACGCCTGACTACGGGTGGCTCATTGTATATCGGCTAGTTTACATATTCCTAACGTTCTGTATTGTTATTTTTATTATTAATATATAAACCTTTCTTTTCAAAATCCTTTACTGATGTATTGACAATGCAGGTGGCAAAAGCATCATCTGTAGCAAAGTATTTTTGGTAAAGGATGTACACCTATTGTATTAGAGAATTACTGAAAATCTGTATCACACTTCCGCATTCCCTTTCGTTTATGCTTCGGTAAAAATTGGACACTTCCGTGGCATCATTAGCTATAGATATCAATCTAATTTTGATTATTCCTGTTAGTTTTGTTTTTTTATGTACCCGAGATAAAAATGTTCAGTCTCTCAGAGTCTCTGAAAGCGAGACTCGAGTCTCCGTCTCTCATTGAGTCTCTGTGGTGTCTCTGATAAAGATTGTCGAGAGACTGTCAAAAAAACTGTTTAATGTCTCTGAACGAGAGACTCGAGTCGCTCATAGAGAGATCCTCATTTCGTATCCAGTATCTGAACGAGAGACTCGAATCTCTCAGTAAGTGGTGTCTCGATAGATGTGGTTAAAATTAAAGTTCAACATATTTCAGAGATTCCAGTCTTTCTACGAGAGACTCGAGTCTCTCAATTTTTCAGTTTTATTCATTCAGTCCCTCTGTCAAAGACTCGAATCTTTGAATTAACAATTTTATCGTTCGAGTGTCTCATACAGAAACTGTGAGAGATCCATAAAAACACCTAGGCAATAACACAGAGACTGTAAAAGACTGTGAGAAACGCTCTCAGAAACGCTGAAAGACTCTGAGAGACTGAAAATTTTTGTCTAGGGTAGTAAATAAATACATATCTATATGTTAACGTTAATTCACAAATTGACATTGAAATATGACTCTTATGGTCACAAGCTGCCGGTACTGAATAAAACGAATAAGAGTTTACAACATTTAGCAAGATCGATTGCTACAATCTTATGCCATTATTCATAAAAATCTGTATTCGGCGTGTGTCTTCCGATACACATACCCCTTTTTTCTCCTGTCCTTAAGGATTTTTTTTCAGATAATTAACGACTAAATATTAACTATTTAGAGCACGATTCCGTTGACGCATGAATCCTGTTCTTCTCGAAAGGGATTATTGGGCGAAGGAGCTGACACAAAACAAGTCAAGGAGACAGAAATGGAGAACAAAATTCTTCTCGTCTTTTGTGAGTCGTATCAAACGGAAGTAATATTAGATGGTACAAGCTTAAGAATGGAGAAAAGTCATAACAACCTTTGTATTGATTTAGGTCCTGCAACGGTAAAACATCGTTGTGTACTGTATGTACTTATTTGTAATGTTTAACTGAAATTTTCATCCCAAGTTGAAATAAGGAATTTCATTTGATTATAACGATTCGTTTCATTCTTCTGCAAACACAAAAAGGAATTTCAATGTGAAATAAACATTCTTTCATGCAGATTTCTTCGAAACCTTTTACCTGAACCACACCACCACTATTACTTTTCTATTGTGAGTTTGAATCAAAAAAGTAATGTTTATTAAGTAATAAAATCTTTAATTGTAAAAATATAACATCGCATTACTTAAACATTGCACATAGAAATGGACCACAAACTGAATTTTTACCAAATTAAGGTTCTTCGTACTGAAGAAAATTATTTTGAAATATTAAATATAGAAACGTCTTAGATACGTGTACTAATTCATGGAATTCTAACATAAGCCAAATTCGTTTTTCTTTTTTTATGGTTATAACTTTCATTTGTTGGTTTTTTAGGGTAATTGTTCGATGTAACCATCTGGTTTTAGTGTATTATTTACTCTTATGTACCTACTAGCCCAGTCAAGGAGGCTTTTTTTTCATTGAAAATGAACATTTTCGTTACGGGGCAGTTTTATTTTTGGTAAAATAATAAAAAAAAATACGCGAAACCTGAATTTCTATGTATATACGGTTCTGTACGTCAGGTAAACAAAGGTATTGTCAAAATAATCGTTATAAAAACAGTTCAAATCGATATTCTTCAAAAATTCTAAGCTTCTACGTGTTTTTGTTCTCGAGATATTTAATGCAAAGAAATTAACTTTTATTGATTTTGAACACGATTTGTTAATAAACAAAAGCACTTAGTGACTTCCAACCAGCAGTATTTTTTAGACAATTATATGGGGAATAAAAAAACATGTAAGGAACATATGGCGAGAAATACCCTGAAGAGGAGATATTTCCCGAAAAGTAATTTTATCTTCATTAATTGTTAAATTAGTAAATGCTGCCCCAAAATCTCAGACTGTGGATAACGAAATTCAGAATCAGCGTATTTTTTTTTATTATTTTACCAAAAATAAAATTGCGTTGTAACGGAAAAATGAGGTCCTCGAACTTCCATGACTGAGTTATATATTTTTTATTATTTATATTCAAATTGTGTTGCTTTTAAATTGTTCGAATTATTGATGAAGTTTAATGTGTGACAAAGCATTAATTTTAACAATCCCTCAACTGAACATTATTAAAATTTGAGTAGCTGAGGATTCAGATTCACTATTGGTTATTAAAATGGGTCAAAGGTCGACTTCTTCTCCGCGTTAGGACTGGTGTTATTCCAAAAATCTTGACTTGAGCTTTCAAAAAAAGGAGTCACTCATTGAATCCCATTTTGTAGATAAGTCAGATAAATATAATTTATACCCAGAAATAGTCCTTAGACCTAAATAAATGAAGAAGATGAAACATTTAAATACCTGGTTTAAATCTAAACCCGCATTAGTCATGAAAAGAAGTCTTCGAAAGGTGATAAGCACATTAAGTTCCATTTTTCACTACCCAAAATTTCCAAACGTCAGTAAACNAATTATGTAAATGTTTAGTGGTCCGAAAGTCCATCGTTTTCGATAAAAATGTATTTAAAAGTACAGTCAAGTGTCAGTCCGGTTCTGGTAGGATCACGCAGATAAATACGACATTGCAACGTCGCATTCAATCAGTTGCAACATTCATGCTGCATGAGTATTTTTTTTTTTGTGTTTTATATTCTTAATTCCATTTCGAGCTGTATTTGAAACAGTACTCCATATTAGTAGTAGTTACTTAATTATTTGCTATCGCAATGGGTATCTAAAGTAGTAAGTTGTGGATATTTATTTTATTAGCCGTTCCACAACCGTCACTGTTTAAATTTTTCATCGATGTAGTTGCTTACTTGTAATCGCAATTTCTCTACACGTTGCAACTTCGTCTGGCTTCCTCACAAATTTTTTGTCCCTTAACCTTTGTTTTGCTCACCATACGATCCTTTGTTGCATCTAGTTAACACCCTCTAAAGCTTTCAAAACACCCTGTACAATACTGGGCATTTATAATTAATTATAGCATACGTCTATATATATTACTATCAGAAAGCTTTAACTCCTTACAACAAATGCATTAAATGAAGAATGTGGGAAAAAAAAGGAAAACAAAACTTAATTAAAAGTAATAAGTAGGTATTTGTCGAAAGTGGGGAAGGGAAATTGATTATTAATTTCAATATAATCTACCTTCTTCCGACGTTCTTTAATAAATATCAATGTCTTTGAATTCAAGGGATCATTTTCGTATTAAAATAAACTTTTCCAATTAAAACGGTTTCAGAAGGTGCATTTAATCAATGTCTAAATTTAGAAAATAAAGGTGGTTATTGAGTTCTACTTCGCAACTCTACCCTCGATTAAAACGGAGCGGGTAGGTACATGTAGTGGAAAAGGGTACATGTCAGTGAAAGGATAATAATTGAAACTTCTGAAAGAAATTCTCATAATGAAGAATCAATTCAACAACAACAAGGTCCACTTGTGTGGATATCTACTTGCTGAAAACGAATCCCGGCGTAGCCAACCTCAACGTTGAGTGAGATCCAAAAAGATCGAAATCGCGATCCGCGTCTGGCAGTTTCGACAGAATACAGACCACTTCAAATTATTTTAATCAATTCAACATTTGATGTTATAAAATAAGTAATGCTGATGTCCTTTCCCCGCCACGGGATAATGCATTTCTAAGCTTGGTAGGTAACAACACAATTTGAATTTAAAGTATGGCTCGGTCCTGTACCAAAACTGACTTTCGTATATGAACAAACATAAATTAAAGAGTTGACAAATTCAAATGGGACCCCACTTGAGAGACAGAGATTCAGCCTATAGGGTGGTAAAGATCAGACGGAAATGACGAGATTGCGTAATCTCTTGAAATAGTCTTTTTATCATCTACGAATTTTCCACCCTTAAAATTGGAATATTATATTCAAATTTAATTTAGTAACGCCCATGCGCCTCGTTGGGATCAAAAGTTTTTGAGCCAGTTAATAACTGATTGAGTTGACAAATTATAAAAAGATTGAAACGGGCATGAGGGATCTGCAATGAAACGGGCACTAATAATTTCAACATCAAAAAGATACGATCAGAAATTGAAATGCTTTGAAATAGAAACACTCTGTAAGGAAAAGTAGCTCATTTTGCACCGGCTCCT
This sequence comes from Agrilus planipennis, assembly GCF_000699045.2. Lineage (NCBI taxonomy): Eukaryota > Metazoa > Arthropoda > Insecta > Coleoptera > Buprestidae > Agrilus > Agrilus planipennis. The sequence continues at coordinate 2,445,186 of NW_020442460.1, read as the reverse complement.
AATTAGTACTCTTCAAAAATTTCCTATTTTAGAATATCTGCCCCCATCTATCAATTAGAAGCAAAAGTATTATTCGTTCAGAAGCTGGCATCACAAAGTTGGATTCGTTTGAATTTAATATTTTGGCGCATGCTGATCTAATATACATATGCATGCATGATAAGGATTAATATTTTTAAAACTTTAAAGCAACCTATTGGTAAAAGGCATCGATCGTAGCGACACGCCGTGACAATAATTCGAATGAATCCACTTCTATGTTCGCAAATACTTAATTTAGAAATTCGAAAAAGATTGTTAAAGGAATATGTCTGCAGTACGGCTCTGTACGAGTGAAAATCGTGGACGATCGGCGCAGCAGAAAAGGTTAGAAATATTCAAATATGATGCTACAGGGTGACGATACTGTGGGTAGAAAGGTTAGAAATGGGGAGGTATTAGAAGGAATAAGACGAAAGATGGCGCTATGGAGGTCAATAAGAAATACAACTCGTTCTCAGTGTGAAAGGCTAGTTAAATACATCACATTGGAATCAGAATCAGGAGTTAGGAGGGATGGAGGTAGACCTACATTAGATTACTAATCTGGTTCTACTTTAGATGGATTTTTTCGTAATTTTATGTTATGATCGGCATTTAATACACCTCAAGAATATTCCTTTTTCGATTATTTACGTATATCAGCCCAATCACATACTGTACTGATACCTATCATTTTATTGCATTTTAAAAAATTCACAATTGCACCGTACACTATAGAGTAACGGTCAGCCACCGGCGGACCGTGATCCAAGTCCGGGCAGCGGAACGTCAAAAACTGAACCGCCAAAAACTTTTGAAAGTATAAACTATAGACAGCAAAGTTTGAGCTTTGAGCCACTCCTATTATTGACGCATGCCGGCACAGTATATTATGTCAATCCACTTAAAAGTAACATACATCGGAATTTTTATTTAAATAAAAAATTTTTCAAATCGAACCTCACTCTGAAGTCTCCTTTAATCGTAGCAACAGTATTCAGCTATTTTGTGGGTGAAAATTAAAATAAAAAATTAGGAATATGTTTTTTTTTTGGATCTCTAAAAAGATTTACAGTTATCTGGACCTCACCTAAAGTTACTTGCCGACCCCTGCTACAGAGATTATAGGAAATGATACCACATCGTCGCCATGTTTTTTAAGCTCCGTCCATTTAACGGATACGTTCAAAATGGAACTTGAAACTATTGCGAACACAATACGTTTTCGTCTGTCTTTCTAATCATAAGATGAGGAGGCTAGAGCAACGCTAGGATTTGCCATAAGTTGTTCATCTAGCTGGATATTCAGTTTAATACTAATTCATTAAAATTCTCTATTGCAGTCGACACTTCTGCCCCTTGGTCTCATAAGTGAGGANTTTTTTATTATATCTATAATTTAAACTGAAAATAGACAACGCAATGGCGCAAGAAGTAACATGTATACCTGTAAGGCATTGCTAGATAATTTGGAGATGAAGTATGAATAGTAAAGAAAAATTCGTTTTTTTTTAACGTTCTGAAGGCCGTCGTCGGTTGGAGTTGCTTGCTAACGTTTCGCTAGCATGAGTAACGACTTCTTCAGAGGTCCTTCCATCTCCAATGCTGATTGTGAGCTTTAGCACGAATCAGTTCACCTACTGGACGCGAAAACTTTTACCAATTCGTTTCTCCGTTTAAACAAAAACTCTGGAAAAAGAAAACTATGGGGACTTTTTGAAAAATATTTATTTATTATTATGAACGCTACTTATCTCCTCAAAAGCTAAATTGGAAGAGGTAGCAAATTTAAGCTTCGCGTCAGTTGGCAGAAATTCGCATTAGGCTAATAGGTCTCGGTAAAATAAATATCCGGCTTTCATGAGATAAATAGGCTAACACTGAGAATAAGTAGTGTGTTGGTTTAATTATATGACCCGTTTTAACCTCTAAGGTTTTAACATAGCGAAACTTTATGGCGCCAGAGACCGTTGAGGATTAGGAATTGTTACAATTCCTTTTCATCCCAGTTGAAGTCCTCCGAGTGGAATTACCCTTTCCGTGACAAATCTCTACTGCTTTGTCGGGGACAAATTGCACATTCCTGATACATCATTTCACGAATGTTCGCTCTATTTTCAGTTCGATCGATTTGCTACAGAGATTTGAATGTGTTAGTGTTCTTTTTAAGTATTTTCGGAAACGAGTTGACAATTCGCAAACAGCAAATACCAATATTCCGACACATGTACTGGCACATTTCAGTTCGCAAAAACGCAATATTTTCCCAAATGTAAAACGGTTCTGTTTTGTTTAGGCGTCCAGAGAAAATCAAGTTTCAATACAAATTCTCATTCAATAGTCAATCAATTCACTGATTTGATTAGTGCCAATAACCGTTTGCGAGTTACCGTTTGGCATGCAATGAGAATTCCTGCCACATAGGAATACATTGTTAGCACCCTTAATATGCACCACAGTGAAGTTTTCAGTTTTTGAATATCATCAGATTTATAAGGTCGTCAGTCCTAACACTGATTGTACACGCACTACTCTTTTCTATCCTGAGATATTTCTTATTGACTTCCATAGAGTCCTCTGTTCTCCTATTCTTTCTAATACCTTTTCATTTCTAACCTTCTCTATTCACGGTATCCTCATCATTCGTCTATAACTCCACATTTCGAACGCTTCTAACCTTTTCTTTTCAGCCGCGCCCACCGTCCATGTTTCGCATCCGTACAGCGCCACGCTCCAAACGTACACCTCTAACAATCTTGTTCGAATTTCTAAATTAACCGTTCGCGATCATAGAAGTGGCTTCTTTTTATTGAAGGCGACTCGACCCTGCACTATCCTTTGCTTCATATCAATACTATTCCTTCCGTCCTGACTTATCTAACTTCCCAGATGCCTAAAATCATCCAGATTTTCAAAATTTTCCTCTTCTATCTTTATATTGGCTCTTTCCCTACTTTTTTCCTTTGCATTCCCCTTATTCAGTTTTTTAATAACGTATGATCAATTACATACCGCAAATTAGGGGAAGACAGATCCAGCCTGGTCTCATGGTCCTGTTACGTAAGGGGAAGGAGGGCAAAGTTTGATTTCCTTAACGATTTTAGAACTGGGAAGGTAGTAGCTCTGAATCCGTAAAGAAATGAAACTGGAATTGGGGATACAATATATAGCGTCCTTAAAATGAATTTCCATTTTTTATCAATGTGGTATCCCCAGTTTAATGTTAATAAGAAACTGTAAGTAACTGTTTTTAAAGTATTGCTTTTGATTACATTAACTATACGACAGGATTAATTTTAATTTGTCGCAACGTTCAATAATATTACAAAACGCACTCTCGACTTCAAAATAAGCAAAAAATAAACCTATTTTAACTCACCTATTGCCACCTGGCGGCAAATACCATTACCCGATTTGAAAGTAAAAGTAATGTTAAAATAGAGATTATAACTTATCTAATCATCAACATGTTAAACCCCTCTTAACTCCTATTCCTGCTCCTAAAATGTATATGAGTTGCTCTTGATGTATGAGAAGGTGTCTGACCTATTGCGTATTGACATCCATAGCACCCTTTGTTCTCCTACCCCTTCTAATACTACCACCTTATTAGTACCTAACCTCTTCCACCATCGGTATTTTGACATCATCCTATAACACTACTATTAAGAGTTTAGAAGGAGTCAAATAAGTTACATATGAGGCGCGTTGGTGAAGAATGGTTATCTATGGGTCAGACGCCCTGTATATCTACGCAGTTGTTATTATCAATAATAGTAAAAGAAAAGAAACGTAAAAAATGAACGATCGGTTTGGTGTTAACGTCAAGCATTATTGACATACAAAAATATCATAAAGAAATATTTCTCTGATAAATAATCAATCAATCAAAAATTTATCGTCGATGTGGGACGTAGTACCAAAAAAATAAAAGAAACTAAGAAAAATTTGATTTCAGTATTACAACTCTCCGTCTTTGTCATAAATTATGAGAGTTATTACCTAAAGCTTCTTGATTTATTTTTTACGAACAATTCCATTATTAATTCACCCTTGGATTTCCTACTCAATCAACGTAAAAAGAATTTTCGGAACCGTTCTTTTTTAGCTATCCTTGATGTCGTAGTGAGAGTAGATTGTTTCACTTTAGTCTATTCATGCTAGAACTTTTTATAATTCAACTGGCTCTCAATTTTAATAAAACGAGACAATATTAAGGAGCAAGAGATCGTAAAAATTATTCTAGGAAGGAAGGAACTTCACTGATTAAATTTTTCTACTTCAAGCAATGAAATGCAATTATGTATTTAGATAGGAATTAAGTCTATAAATTAATTCCAAAGGAGGAGTGGCGGATAATTCATCACATCGCTAGAGAAACTGAACGAAGTATAGCTACAGATAAAGACAGATTTAGAATTTACTTTGTTGCCTTAACAATAATGGGAAGATTGAGTTTACATGTCTCTAAGGTATCATAATTTAGTGTATATCCTGGCGAAGATAATAACAATAACAGAACGTTGTTTAGCCATCGTTAGCTTCAAGTATGAAAATGCCGATCCGCATAGGTATCGACAATAAACCAGAATTGGCCTCGCGATCGACCGGTCTATCGACTTGTTGACCACCCTTGTTCTACGCTTATGACAAAACCGAAGGATCAATGATATCGATCAAAGTAAGGTCAAATGGAACACCACAGCAATAAATAATAGTTGCAGTGTAATATTGTAATATTTAATAAGAATTTCTTTGCTTGATAATGCGTTTGAAAATATCCTTATGCATCACTAGTGCTTATGAAAACGTGATTTCTTTATAAAAATTGTTTTCTTTTTCTTTGTTGGAATTTATTACTCCAAAGAAGTCGTTTGTGTTGTCTAATATCACAGAAAAATAGAACACCTTCATTTATTTTAATTCCCTTGGTTTATAAATTATGTAAATATAAATACTTAAAAAAGAAGTATATACCCAATGGTGGTACCCACAGTAATGGATTTATTTCACTCTTATACTACCGAAATGAGTTTAACAAATTTGAAAAGTGTTATCTAATATTTACAGCAGTTATTCTCCAGGGTCGTGAAATAACTGCAGGAAACTTTTTTGAAGCCTCGTGAAAGTAGACATGGTCATATTTTATCAAGTAAGAAAAAAAATACATACTTTTAATAATTTTTTTTTTCTATTTCTTCTTGTAGCTTATCCAACTAATCAATAATGGACAGAACGTCATCAAGTTTTTATTTCATACAATTTATTAGATTAATAAGAAGTTCTTATTTACAGAAGAATTTAATTATATCAACGCCCTAATAATAACAACAGCTCGAACGAAACGTTGAATAAATAAATAATTTTTAACCCCCCGTTTTCGCTTTCATTGTACACAAAACTGAACAATTTTGGAAACACATTATGCAGTGACTATGAGGCCCATGTGGAAATTGCGATTAAGAGAGGCTGCCGGCAATATTACAACCGTTTTAGGGATTTTTAACAATGAAAATATGACGCTGTATCTCTATCAGTGCCGGATTAGCCACGAAGTAAAAGTAGCAAATGCTGCTGATTTGGGGGCCCCGCGCACCAATGTTTTCTGACCATAAAAAAGTATTATTTATATATTAGATTTAGTCACAACTCACAATTACTAAGAAGAAAATATTTGCCTCAAAATGATCAACTATAATTTTATTTTTCTATCCACTGGTCATACCAAAAATCATGTTTCGCACCGCACTACACGCAAGTTGGCATTACTGCTAAACAAAACGGGGAATTTCCTAATATTTTCTCCGTGCTAGTCGTAATAACCCAACCGATTTGAAAAGGGTTATATTGACTGCCAAACTATAAGGAATGATCGATATTTACGTTTGGATGATAATAATAGTACTTTCGATATGAACCATTCTTGAGAAAAGTGGTTTTGTAGTTATTGAGTATTGTTTTCTTACATAATATAGCGGTGCAATCGATTTTTTTAAGTATTCAATTATCTCTTAAAATATACCATAAACTCGATAAGTACCTAACCTAAAACAGTCTAAGGGCCCCTTGATAGAATTTGCTATAGGCCCCGCGCTGGCTTAATCCGGCACTGATCTCTATATGTGGTTGTCATAACCGAAAGTTTTAGCGAGTCTTAAGTTGTAGTTATAATCTATATTTTTATAACCTAATTTTACAGTATTTATAAATTTATATTATAAAATACTTATAGGTAGTGGCGTAGCCAGAAAATAATGGGCCCCAGAGCGAACTCTTCAATAAACGCCCACTCTTCATTTAAATATGTATCTTGCGCGGTCGGGACTGACCCTTTTGGTTCTTACGCGCTGCGTGGTGGGAACATTTTTTTCACATTTCAATGCGGTTATAAGACCCTAAGGTACTCAGCAAATCTTGGGCCTCACCCCTTTAATCAATTATTACGTCACTGCTCCAAGGCTACCTTATCTTAATCCTTACATGAACACCTACCTACTAAATCTTGATTTCGTCAAACCTGTACGTAAAAATTTTTTAGGTACTTACCTATATCAATTGAATTGCGATATTATTAGCAGTGCGTCTTGTAGATAAGGAAATAGATTTGCATAACGTTACAGGTATCTGACATTCGATTTCAAAAATCTTTTATTCAACAATTACTTTCTTTCGCTTTATCGTCACCAAGAAAATCCGCGTGGGGATTTGGAACCTACTAACAAAATCTTAGAAAAAAAAAAGGAGGGCTTACTTGGTCGTCGATAAAGTGAAAAGGGATTTAAGTCCCTTCTGATGGAAATATCAAATCTTTAAAATGTATAGGGTATTTCGTTAGTCGCCTTAGAAAATTGAATTGATAATCGGGAGTGTATTATTTAGATAGAAGCAATAATTTGGAGGTCATTTATTAGGTCCCAATTATTAGGTCTAAATTAGCCATCGACAACTGATTGAAAGCGATTTATTAATTATATTATCGGACGTAGCGGTAGAAAATGATTCATGTTACAAAATCAAACTTCCCACATAACTTTTCAATAATTCTAAAATTATATTTCCATTTCTTCTTCCATTTTTAAGGTATTATTAGGTGTAGTAATTAAAGTCGAATATTCCACGTTCCGATTCACAGCAAATAAAACCTACGTTTGGTACAAGGTTTATAATCTACCATGAAAAGGGCTTACAACAAACTACGAAACGTGGGTGTTCGTTTTGCTACAAGCTAAGTGCTTTTCCCTAAAAAAGCCCACATTTCGGCATTCAGACATAATATACAATGGACGCTTTTCTTATATTTTAATGAAAACATTTCCTTTATTTTTCCTTATTCGTTTCTGCGAATAACAAATCAGTTTGTTATTCGTTAGAATAGTCGTTTCCGCGAGTTCACGCACTCTGCAAGAAATTGATGCCATTTTTCTTTAAATAGCAATTTGGAGTCAAACAAACGTTTGTCCCTTTACGAACAACAAATGTATTTTAATTCCAACCTCCTTGATACAAATGCAGTACATTTTCTGGAAGATTTATTGCTAATGAAAGACGTTGCGTTTAAAATAAGCCTCGTAAAAGAGGGACCTTTTTCTTTTCAAAAAGGGTAGAATAACACATTTGCATTTATCCTTTTAAATGAAATGTGAAATTTCTCCATCGATCCAACATGCGTTAAATCCCTTAATTAAGGTCAAAAGTTACAAAAATCACTCATTGGGGACTCTATTCTTAACGGTTTCTACATCACCATCAAAAGGTCTGCTAGTTGGACATGCACATTCATTTCCCCCCGACCTTGAGCCAATCTTCATTTCTCGAAAACTCCACTACGTCTCTAACTATTTGCGAACAGTAATCTAATAGTCTAGGTCTGCCCTACCCCTCTTAACTCCTGTTGTTGCTTCTAATATGACTCTGAATAGTGACATCTGTTCTCCTACTCCTTCTAATATCTCTTCACTTCTGACCTCCATCCGCGGTATCTTCATCATTTACTTAATTACTGCTTCTTTACACTTCTTTCAGTACTTCCTGTTGCTATTGAAATCTTTGGCAGCAGGAAATTCCGGATCTTCTTCCGATCACTAACTTGGTTAAAATGGAATTCAGTGCAAAAACCTCCACAAAAAATTATCATCCAATAAGATTCAAGAACTGCAGATACAACACTTGCGTAATGATATTTTTCAATAAGTTGCCACTTTTATTTCATACATTTCAAACGAACACTGAAGATTACTCTGCAAAACATTGGTTTAATTCTCGATAATTCGACTTCTTTATCCTGACTGGGAGCACCCAAAAATGTACTTTATGTTGGTCTAGGGATAGGGATTCAAAGAATGACAATTGTACATAGTGGGTTAAAACCAAAACTTTAATGAAACATTAAACTGTATGTACACAGGTTTATTAGTTTTGGAACATTTACTTGATTCAACTACTTGCTACAAGTACCTAAAAACCTTTGGAAGCTCTTGCAAAAATGTTTATTTTACTGTTAAGACAATCATTACATAAACAATACCTCCATTGCTAAGAAATAATATTTAAACTAATTTTAAAAAATGAGAGATGAAGTTATTTTTAAATATGAAATATGCATGAGTTATTGGATTCGTTAAAAATATGTTAAAATATACAATTATATGCATTATAATAACTCATTACAATTTGTAGTGGATATATGTATATTTATATATATTAATTAAAAACCATTAACACAATCACATGTATTAATTATATTAAAAACGCAATTGTGTGTTGTTCCAACACACTTTAGTGTAGCGAAAATCATGTGTAAATGAATTAACACACCTAAGATGTGCATGATCTTTTTGATTCGTTTAAAACATGTTAAAGTACAAGTTTTTGTGTATTAAAGCAAAAAACACTTAAATTTGTACTATATTGTTTTAATTAATCTTATTTTAATAACACGTTTCAACGAATTGAAATACTTAGATTTGCAATATAGCAATAGTTTTTTAAAAAAAAAAAAAAAATGCAAAGAGCAGGCAAATTCGACAACAAAAGCCCCGTACACTTCTTCCCCTATGAATAGGTATAATCGTTCCCATGTTATTATGAGTTGAAAAATTTAAATCTTTATGTGAATATAAGGTATCGGAGAAATATTAAAGAAATAATAATAGGTAATATAATATAATTCTTCTTGGAATTTTAAGAAATTTCATGCAGGTACAACAGCTCTTATTACCGGACTCTGATAATGAATAAAAACAAGTAACTACCATTCAAAGTTCATGCAAGTAAATAGTTATTTATATATTACGATAAGCAGAAGGTAGGTAGATTTCTGCATGTATATTGCATATTCAGCAGATCGTCTATCTACGAGGTAATACGGTTTCAGAAACGCTCAAGAACAGTTGAAGTTCCCTTCGTGAAGCTACTGTTGTAATTTATTATACACCGGAAGAAAAATTGATAAAATGGGGTAAGTTATCTGTTTATTTTATACTGGGAGTCCGACGGATTCTGTGCTAGTATGTGAAAGAATATCATGCAGCCAGTGGCGTAACAATAGGGTAGCAGAATGAGCAAAATGTCACGGGCCCCCGTTCTGAAGTCATGAGAACAGTAGTAGCCTAATATTTATTACAAAATTTGATAAAAAATTTTAATTTTGTATTTAATCAGTTTAAGTTAGGTATTAACTCAAGAATATACACGAATTAATAAATTAATAAATTACCAAGATTTGAACAGATCCATAAGAAAAAAATATCACATCTATAGGGAGACCCTAAACCGATGAATTTACCAGAGGCCTCAGGTGGTATAGTTACACGGTTACGCCACTGTTTGCAGTGTTGAAGCTTTTACTCAGCTGGGTATTTGGTAGCTTCATAGGACTAAAGTATCGATACCTACTTGTATATCGATATTTTTTGTCATGTATGCATGTACGACGGTGATGCCGAATTCCCTCCCGCAGGTAGTTTTGGTTAAAACGTAGATGTCGAATTCCCTCCCGGGTACTAGCCGAGTTCCCTCCCGTTCATATCAACTCCGATAATTAAGTTAACAACTACTTACCGATTTTATTTATCGAAAATAAATATATATTTATAGTGCACTTCAGTACTTCAGTAAATTAAAGATAAAATAATTTCAGAAAGAAAACACATATCAGTTATGAATATAATTTTAAAATGGTTTCCCACTACCTTAACAAATTCAATGTTTGAAAATTCGTGTGCGTCTAGCTTTTTGATGCAATCATCTAGAAAAACTTTATTAGTTTTAGTTTGTCTTGTATTTGACCAATAGAAGGGTAGTCCGATAAAATTATTATTGTTATTGTGGTGTCTATAATATATGAATAATATTAAGATTAATATGTGATGTGAGGCTGTATTATTTAAACATCTCTTTATGACTTTATAGTGGTAATTAGCACTCAAGGTCCGCCGCCGTTGGGAGGCAATTGATGTATAATTGGGAGGGAATTCGACATACCGAAAATTTTAACCCTAATAAAAAACAGGTGTATGGGAGAGAACTAGGCATTATCCATGTACGAATAGGTAGGCTAAATTATCAAAAAGTGTTCGCTTTTCTTATCACAACCAAAACATCATAATTTCTCACGATAAGCTGTTCTGTAAGACGATTGCTATATGTGGTGATGCTAATTCCACTTTTTGAAGACAGTGACTACTAATTAGATGTGTTTCAAACTAATATGTAGATTACTTTTTAATTTTTGCCGGCGGTATTTAATTGAAAGTAGTTCAGGTCAAATCAATTTCCCAACGTTTCGCTCTCAGATGGGGGTGGAATTCATCAAGGGTTATTGTTTGATTAGTTAAAACAGATGTAGTACACATTGTAATCTCCATTTTAAATGCAGGTGTAATTGTCTTTTGTTTTACGTAATTTTATAGACTATTGAAGTATTTATTCATTTATTTATAAAAAATAATCATATTACAAAAATTACTCCAGTCCCTATTACTAAAGCTACTTCACAAAAAGATTAAGGTTGTTTATAATGCATCTGTCTTATCCAACTATAATGTAATTGCCCTTGAGAAAGCCTCTAATAATAGGAGGGCAAAACGCTGACAGGATATATATATAAAAATAACTTTTGACTTGAACTAGTTCGTGCGTAAACAATTTATAACTTATGTAAACTATTTTTATATTTGAGAAAGGCATTTAAAGGATAATTTTTTAACCTATCACACTTTAATTGAAAGGCAGATATAAAGAAAACAAAAATCTCGCGGCACGACATTCACTTTAGTGTATCATTAGAGTTTATAATTCTATTTTAGCCATAGTTGTATGATCTTATCTTAGGAGAGTACTTTTGGCAACAAAGAAAGAATGAGAATGATATTAATCAGTGTAGTTAGGAGAATCTGCTCTTTCTTTTTGCAATTAAAAATATCTTCTTCATCATCATTACCATAGGGTCATCAATCCTAAGACTGATTAGACACGCATCTCCAATCTTTCCCTTCCTGAGCTCCTCTTCGCATTTCCCTAAAACTATGACATCAGACATCCTTAACTATTTGTGAGCAGTAATCTAATCCAGGTCTACCCCCGTTCCTTTTAACTCATGTTTCTGCCACTGTCTCCAACTATCCCTTCATGAAAATACTACAAACGGCACAGTGAACGCCATCTGTAGCACGATGCTACATTTTAGGATTACGTATTTTTCAACAAGGTCCACTTGTGTGGATATCTACTAGCTGAAAACGAATCCCGGCGTAGCCAACCTCAACGTGATAGGCACGTTAGCTTAATCGAATAAAATAATTCGAAGTGGTCTGTATTCTGTCGAAACTGCCAGACGCGGATCGCGATTTCGATCTTTTTGGATCTCATCAGCGCGTCGCAGGCAGCTCCAACAGAACACAGACGAACTTTTACCTGCTGTTTTAACAGTGCGTTTCAGAAAATACTACAAACGGCACAGTGAACGCCATCTGTAGCACGATGCTACATTTTAGGATTACGTATTTTTCAACAAGGTCCAATACAGACCACTTCGAATTATTTTATTCGATTAAGCTAACGTGCCTATCACGTTGAGGTTGGCTACGCCGGGATTCGTTTTCAGCAAGTAGATATCCACACAAGTGGACCTTGTTGGAGCATACGTAATACTAAAATGTAGCATCGTGCTATAGATGGCGTTCACTGTGCCGTTTGTAGTATTTTCTGAAACGCACTGTTAAGACAACAGGTAAAAGTTGGTCTGTGTTCTGACGGAGCTGCCTGCGACGCGCTGATGAGATCCAAAAAGATCGAAATCGCGATCCGCGTCTGGCACTTTCGACAGAATACAGACCACTTCGAATTATTTTATCCCTTCATGCTTAAGAAAGTCTCCTACTAACCAATTAAGTTGCATACAAATTTAATGTAGGGAAATTATTTTATTTATGGTGTATAGGTACATTTACTAACGAATGTTTCTTTGCTTTTATAGGTGGATTAGAGTTTTTTGGTTCGTATTAGTGACCGTAAAATTGGTATCGTACACATTTTCACAAGAATGTAGTAGACTTATTGAAGCAGAAGGATATGGGTTTTACCGACTTACTTGTTCATCAGTTCAAAGCCTCCCTCTACGACTAAACTACAATAACAAAGGAGCTAAAGCTCTGTTTATAACTTCTGGCACTATCCAATCGCTTCCAAGTTTTAGTTTTTTCAATTTTCCACATGTCGAATCAATCCATATTTCGCGCTGCAATGTTCAAGATATTGTTCGAGGGGCATTTCTCGAATTAGGAAGTATTCGTGAAGTTCAAATAAATCATAACAACATCCGTAACATACGAAAAGGGGTGTTTACCTCCCTCACAAATTTAAAAACGCTAGATCTTTCCTATAACTCCATAGACATGATAGAAAAGGATGCCATGTACGGGCTAATCAATCTAAAATATGTTTCAACTCGTAGAAACAATTTGAAGGAGGTTAACTTTTTGTTTGGTTTATCTACTCTCAATGTTATAGACATTTCGATCAACAAAATTACGTTTTTACATCCAAGTACTTTCAATGGTTTACATCAACTGTCTGATTTAAATATAAGCTTTAATGAAATTAATTTCATTGGTTTGGGAACATTCAAAGACTTGAGAAATCTAAGGATATTAGATATTTCCCACAACAAATTAACCTCGATCGGTTTGGGATCGTTATCAGGATTAACTGTGGTAACAAATTTAGATTTGTCTCACAATAAGTTGCAGACTATTACCGCTGAGGCTTTTCACATGTTAGAACATCTTCAATACTGGAAGATTGACAACAACGAGATCACTGAGTTTGAAACGGTACCGCTCCTTTCTTTTTTGGTAAATTTGAAAATAGTTCAACTCAACGGAAACAATTTGGCATGTTCAATTCTTCTTGGAATTTTAAAGGAATTTCGTAAAGTTAACATCAACTTGAAGTCCGGTTCGGAGTATGAAAAGTATAATATAAAAGGCATCGCTTGTCAACCAACGATCGTGCCGATAAAAATGGATTTACAAAACGAACAATTAATGAAAATTGTTAATACAGTCGATGGTATTAATAGAAAATTTGAAAATGTTCTGCATCAACATGAACTTGAAATGAAAACAATTTTTAATTATACCACAAGGATCTAGTAAACACAATAATAATGGTAGCAATAATGAATTTGTTAACTTTAAATATTTTCTAAAATTTACATATTTTTTGTTGTTTCATGTGAAACAGAGTCGCTCATCAGTTCTTTCTGTACACTTAAAATACGTTTGTTATTAGTTAGTTTATTTTCATACGTAGATTAGTTCGAAGCATTTATTTTATATCACGTAAGGCTTATTTTAATTACAAATAAATGATTTTACACATTTTTTCATTTCTTCTCTTCAATTTTGAAATAATATTGATTTCAGAACCAATATGTTAAGGGAAATATAAAATTAACGAATTATACATATGAATGTTCACAATTGTTAGTTTAATCTGGTTTTTCTGGTTAAATAAAGTATTTATCCCTTAAGTTTTCTCTTTGATTTCAACATTATTTAATTGGAAATAATTTTCACACATCTCATTCTGTAGCTTAAATAGAAATTTGACAATATTATGATAGGCATGAGTATATACAAACATAAATGTCCTTAAAGCAATGACCTACCTAGAAACACAAAAACAGCACGACAAATAAATCATAACTTTTGGAACTACTGAAGATAAAATGCACGAAACGTCGAATAATAACAAATAATACACGTTTGTTTAAAGGAAAATCCTTTTTTCAAATGCTTCGATTAGGTTCCTAAATAGGACTGACAGTATAAAAAATTGCTCTAAATATTATCATATAAAATACTGTATTATACCAAAATTATTATTATATCTCTCTTTTCAATACCATAACAGTACTTACAATTTATTAGTTTATCGCGTCGTAATAAGCGCAATTGTATTAATTTCCTTCTAATTTATCTAATTCGTCATTATGGAATATATTATTAAAAACAAACAATTGAAACAAAAGAAACAATTACAATGCAGTATTATTTTAGTTCGATGGTTAGTACAATTGATTGGTCTGTGTGCATGTTTGTAAAATTTAGAATGGCTAGGTAAGTGCAGATTTTTTTTATTAATTTTAGCACCAATCAATCGGTGCACCAATTAAGTTTCTAAATGACAAATGTAGAAAATAAAAATATACTAGTCAACGACATACACGAGCGCATTCATATTATTTTACAAAGTGATTACATATGAAAACGAAAATAAAGATTCAAAACTACATATTAATTATTCACTACAATTGTTTCACCATAAATTAAAATTGTTACAAAATTAGCATAAATACCAAAAGTTTAAAAAATGTAAGGGATGGGAACAACGAAAGGGAGAGATAAAGTAGGACATTAAGTTTTTGAAGACAAATTTAA
>NW_020442460.1:2424943-2429972 GCF_000699045.2 Agrilus planipennis | reverse complement strand
AAAATAATGAACTTTCACCCCCTAAATTAAATATTAAATGATCAAATTGATATAAATAGTTTTCCATTATTAAATTTCAACTTGTCTTTAAAAATTTAATGTCTTACCTTATCCCTCCCTTTTGTTGTTTCCACCCCATATTATTTGTAACCTTTTAGTATTTATGTTAATTTTGTAACAATTTTAATCAGAATATCTTCACCTAAAGAAGCCAATATTATAGTGAAAAAACTGTTATGAACAATTTTAAACTTTACTTTTATTTCCTTTAATTGATTATGGAGTTCCAACAAGTAAATGCTTCTATCATTAATTACTTCTATATTAGGTACTATTTGATTTTATGTTTGTTTTAGGTATTCTATATTCATTTATACTTCGACAATTGCATTTGTACTTGTGACATTAGATCCGAATCTAATTGAATCTCATACGTGTGATATAAGTTCAGAAACAGAGCTCCAAATTTTATCACAAGGTCTATGGAGAAATGCAACGGGTATTTCGATGAATTGTTCCCAAGTACGAATTCTCCCATTCCGAATAGAAGATGGCTTCTACGGACTAACACTTAATTCGAAAATTTTCGAAATTACCATCACGGACAGCAGTTTAAACAATATAGTAAGGAACGCGTTTGCAAGCTTTGAAAATCTACTAATCCTCAGAATGGAGAAAGTTGGACTGAAATCAATAAACCGAGACAGCTTTAGTAACATAGCTGAGCTTCAAGAGCTTTATCTACAGAAGAATCTGATATCAGAAATACGTAGAGGTGATTTTTCGCAGTTAAAGAATCTAGAAATTCTAGATTTGTCAGGAAACATTATCCATTACGTCGAAAGTGGATCTTTCAGAGGATTGGTATTCTTGAAAGTACTAAACTTATCAAAAAATAAAATCAAAACTTTACACAACGTTACGTTTTCGTCCCTTTGGAATTTGAGGTATTTAGATTTGTCCTACAACGAACTTAAGGGTGACTTTTCACTCTTCAACAACTTGTTCAACTTGGTCTACCTAAACATGAGTAACAACAGAATATACCATTTGGTAAAAGGTGGTTTTAAGGATTTAAAAAATCTCGAGGTACTCGACTTGGCTACCAACTCATTGGAAAGTTTTACATTAGGATCCTTAACAGGACTCGAAAATTTAACACACTTTAACATGTCAAACAACAAACTTTTCAGTCTCAATTGTCTAACATTGTTTGCTTTACAAAATTTGGAACAATTACACATAGATCACAACCGCCTTACGTTTCTAAACGTGAACGAATTATTGAATTGCTTACCAAAACTGAACGACGTCAGTTTGGAAGAAAATAACTGGGAATGCGGATTGCTCTTGAAGAACCTACAGGACTTCCGCAGTTTCAGAATTAATGTCAAGTATGGATCGTCCTTTCAACATGAAAACATCTACGGTATACGATGCACCAAAAGGCCAGAATTTTCGTATAATCTTCAGCAGAAAGAAGACTTACTCTCGTCTCTTAATAATCCCAATATCAATCCACCTACTGTACCCTATACAAGTGTTGTAGATAATTTAAAAACAATAGTAAACGAAATATTCCGTAACAGTGCTGTTCTTGACAAGTTGTCAGATAGTGACTCCAACACCTTGTTATCCAAAGTCTTGATGATGGAAGATCTCTTGAAAGAGATGTTGGAAAGGTCCAAAGCCACCAACGCTCTATTGCAATCCGTTCTCCAAGATAAAGCGGACGAAAATACTTTCGAAGGAAGACAATATTACAACAGCAAACCAGAAAGCAAATTTTTACAAAACTCTACACATCACAATGAATCTAATCAACTTTATCAACAGAACAGTAACAACTTAATTATTCTTGAAAAAGCAAAGCTATTGTCAGAAGGTATTGTTGAAGATAAAAATGAAGAAAATTCTACCTCTCAAATGTTAATCATAAGGGTAAAAAATAAAATCACGGAACTCTTGCCTAATAACTATCAAAACAGTTCCCGTCTGCAAAACACTGTAGGATCTCCACGTCACGAATTTAGTAGATCAATTGCCCATTCACAATTTGATCGCCCATCCTCCGAAAACGACAATGAATCTTATTTTGCCAATGTATTATCATCAGTGGCTTTTTTGATAACTCTTATCGTTATCCTTATTGTTTCTGTTAAGATTTATTTACGGCTTAAAACCCAGCGAAAGATTCATTGTCAAAATATATAAATTAATTTAACAGTACTGCATTTAATCAATCTGGATACCTGTTTTAAAATTGTATTTAATAAAATAAAAATTTAGTTATATTCCTAAGTGTCTTATATTATGGCAATGGTTTCCATGGGCGTAGCTAGTGATTTTTCCTAGGGGGCACATTCTTAATAGCTGTAAGTTTATATAGATTTAATGTGTTTTGTTTCCATGTGTCGATATCCCGACTGGCCAGAGCCTTTTGTAGGGGGAGCAATGAGCTAGTTAGGGGGGGGGTAGGGAGTGCCCCCTCCCAGACCCTATCTTTCTATGTCCATGATAGTTTCCCGTTTGCAAGAAGTGTTCCCGGTAAAGGTCTAGATGATGGCCCCATCCACGAAGGGGGTGTGGGTAGGGGGGATTGAAAGAAGAGGTCTCCCCCCAATGTACCATAAAAAGTTCGTGGCGATCTCACCGCCATNAAGTTATAGGGGTTCAAAGTTAATAAATATGTCAATTTTTCTAGGCATATAAATATTTATATAGTCATTCTTAAACAATATTCAAAGGTAAAACTAATGGAAAAATACATAAAAATATTGAGAAAGTCATATAAAACATTATTTAAATATCTTTATCAATAGGTTAGGTTAGGTTAGGTTATCGGGTTTTGTTCAAGTGACCACCCTCTTTCGATCCCCCACCTCCACCCGCTTAAAAATAATTATTTTATTGAATTTTATTTGAATTATACTGGATGAATATTGTCAAAATAATGAACTTTCACCCCCCATAACGTTTTATGGGGGTGAGAACGCCACACATTTATGGGGTTTTACTCAGGTGACCACCCTCTTTCGATCCCCCCTCTACCTCCACCCCCATAACTTTTTATGGGGGTGAGACCGCCTCGAACTTTTTGTGGTGCAGTGGTGGGGGAGACATCCTCTTTCGATCCCCCACCCCCACCCCACCTTCGGGGATGGGGGCCATTATCTAGATTTTAACGTGTTCCCAATGGTTTCGTATTTTTCGACATTTTCAAATAAATTAATTTTTGTTCAAATGTTTCCCCCACTTATCAAATCCTGTTCAACAGTAATTTTTGAGAGAACATATTTGTTATGAAAAGTGGATTTTTTGAGGTCCATTTTTTGCACCAGTCAAATTTTTGTATCTTTTCTAATTAGATATCCAAATATCCAACAATAATAATAATCGGTTCAGAGTTATGCATCTAATCTTGAAAACACTCTGCAGGTTGTGTTAAGATATATTTGTTATATGATAGTGATTCAGAAAGCAAGTGCTTGTCATTCTTCCTTTATTATTATCAGCTTCATTTCCTTAATACAAACATATAATAATGAACAATCATTATTCTTGTGATTGTGCTTTAAACAAAAGGAATTCAAGCAGACTGTAGTGTATTTTGTGTTTATTTGATACAATTTTGTGGTATGTATTAAGTACTCAACTCTATGTTCATTGCTTACATACTTTTCTTTTTCTTTATTATAAATATAAAGTACATGTAACTTTTAATCTAAACAAGGTCATAAAAATAAATGAAAATTTGTATTAAAATCTGAATTCGCGAAAGAAATCGTCAAATCCTATTTCATATCAGGGATCGAACACCACTACACTTCTTCTGAAGTTCTCAATATTTAAATTAGTTTTTTTAACACCCTGTCTAAATTTGAAGAAAAATCATATCATACCAAACAACATTAAACAGTACATCTACAGTAAAAATTTGGTTAATAATATACAAAGGAATAAAATTATTTTTGTGCCTTGTTTTAAAAACAAAATTGAAGATAGTCCTTTACGATGCAGTTCTTGCATTATCAATTATATAATAAAATAGAGTGTTCAATTTAAAACAACAATGTTAGTGCCTATTTCCAATATAACAAGGATCGAAACTAGTATACAATTCCTAAGAAATGTATACAATTCCGAGGCTATTTGGGAAATGTATAAAATATTGTTTCAAAAAATTTTTAATACACTCATATCCTGGGAATTGTATACATTCCCTAGAAATTGTATGAAATTCCGATATTGTAGGGGAAGGTGGGGCAGCTTCATACAGTTTTTGTAATTTGTCTTATAGAATTCTCTCGGGTATCGATAGCTATACCGATTCATCAAAAATCAGTAGTCTTATAATCTGACTTTATATTAAAAATTTGATATTTGTGTAAATACACTTGTACGAATTTTTGTAAAACTTTAAAAAAAAAAAAATAAAAATGTATGAATGAGAAACAGGAGTTAGGAGGGGTAGAGGTAGGCCTAGATTAGATTACTCTTTGCAAATAGTTAAGGATGTGGGCTGTTCTAGTTTTAGGGAAATGCGAAGTTTAGCTCAGGATATGAAAGAGTGGAGGTACGTGTCCAACCAGTCTTAGGACTGATGACCTTATGATGATGATGATGATGTATGAATGTACCCCACATGCGGGGCACATTCATACAAGCTATGGGGCAGATTCATACATGTAAAAAGACGGACAAGTTGCTCATGAAATGTTTATTTATTTATCAAAATCAAAGTATTAAAACATAATGTTCATGAAAACAAAAGCAATAATAGTCTCTATCAGAGCCGGGCAAACTCGGATCTTTTGCATCCCGAGTGATCCTCAAGGTTAACCAAGTAGCTCCTCATTGATCGTGCGAGTGCGAGTGAGATGATTCTTTCCTTTTCTTATCCCTTCCATTTCGTAGATGAGTCCCCTCTTCCATAGCCAAACCCAATAGTTTTGCGAACGTAGTAACGAAAATTTTCGTAGGTATTATTTAAGTTGCGAGAGTGGCTTCGCTCGTCTACGGGATGAAG
>NW_020442460.1:2422137-2423995 GCF_000699045.2 Agrilus planipennis | reverse complement strand
TTTGATTTTTTCCAATTCTTCAATTCTATTCTTCTCGGGTGTGTCCGTGTAAATTCTCGATTTTCCAAGTGATCGACCTTTTTTTGTTTGTGTGCGTCTTTGAACTTTCGGCAAAGGTCTTATCATTTCTGGCGTCTTCAATACTTTGGAAGTAGATGGTGCAGGGTTATCAGGATCTATCACTGTTGATGCAATATGTTGTGAAAGCATTGAGACATCTCTGGACAAAGTCGGAGGTGTTCGAACAGAAACATCACCCGGTTCAGAACCAACTGTAGCAAGCTTATCACCACCTATTGCAAGCTCATCACCACCTGTGCTTTCATTGGGATTTGTTACAGGTTTTGAATGATACACCTGAACAGGCGCAAAATCATCATCATTGAATATCAACTTATTGAAAGGCCATATTCCAGTTTTTTCATAAGCAGTGGTAATATTTCTACCAGTGAAAGATTCCAAATAAGGTATCTTTGTAAGTTTTGGGATGTTATAAATATTTAGTGTCTTTCCTGGGTTGGAAACGTGCCAGTCATTAAATGCCGTTTTTAATTTCGACTTTAATGGTCCAAATACGCCAACATCTAATGGTTGAAGACGATGAGTCGTGTGTGGTGGAAATGAAAGGCATACAATCCCATTGTCACGACAGTAGTGGATTCCATCAATAGAAATGTGACTTTCATGATTGTCACATAAAAGTAATATTGGATTTTCTTTCGAACATAACGTATGTTTCTGGATATGCTTTAGAACATCAACAAAAATGCTCGATTTTATCCAACCACTTCTCGTGGCTACACCCAAAGAGCCTTCTGGAGCACCTTCTATGAAGTGGTCCTTAAAATGTACTCGAGGGAAGATGAATAAGGGCGGAATGGTGTTTCCACTTGCTGATATAATACCACCAAATGTGACCAGTTCTCCTCTTTCGGCAGACACTATTTGACCAACCTGTTTTTGACTCTTCTCAGCAAAAATTTTTGGTGTGCTCAGCACAGTTGAGATACCAGATTCGTCGTAGTTGAAAATCCGATGAATTTTATTTGAATTATACTGGATGAATATTGTCAAAATAATGAACTTTCACCCCCCATAACGTTTTATGGGGGTGAGAACGCCACACATTTATGGGGTTTTACTCAGGTGACCACCCTCTTTCGATCCCCCCTCTACCTCCACCCCCATAACTTTTTATGGGGGTGAGACCGCCTCGAACTTTTTGTGGTGCAGTGGTGGGGGAGACATCCTCTTTCGATCCCCCACCCCCACCCCACCTTCGGGGATGGGGGCCATTATCTAGATTTTAACGTGTTCCCAATGGTTTCGTATTTTTCGACATTTTCAAATAAATTAATTTTTGTTCAAATGTTTCCCCCACTTATCAAATCCTGTTCAACAGTAATTTTTGAGAGAACATATTTGTTATGAAAAGTGGATTTTTTGAGGTCCATTTTTTGCACCAGTCAAATTTTTGTATCTTTTCTAATTAGATATCCAAATATCCAACAATAATAATAATCGGTTCAGAGTTATGCATCTAATCTTGAAAACACTCTGCAGGTTGTGTTAAGATATATTTGTTATATGATAGTGATTCAGAAAGCAAGTGCTTGTCATTCTTCCTTTATTATTATCAGCTTCATTTCCTTAATACAAACATATAATAATGAACAATCATTATTCTTGTGATTGTGCTTTAAACAAAAGGAATTCAAGCAGACTGTAGTGTATTTTGTGTTTATTTGATACAATTTTGTGGTATGTATTAAGTACTCAACTCTATGTTCATTGCTTACATACTTTTCTTTTTCTTTATTATAAATATAAAGTACATGTAACTTTTAATCTAAACAAG
>NW_020442460.1:2411968-2421383 GCF_000699045.2 Agrilus planipennis | reverse complement strand
CATTACTTTTATACATTTCCTAGTACAATATCGGAATTTCATACAATTCCTAGGATATGTATACATATATATATATATATAACATTTATACCTAATATTTATGTTTTTTTCCCTTGATAGATGCCATGGGGAGTGTGCACATGATCCGTCTTTTGATTGTGCTGTTAACATTAGTTCGTTGTAATGGTAACTTCGAACCTGTTTGCAAATTTTATAGAATTAAAACAATATATAAACCAGTAGGTTGTTACCACTTCAGCTTCTACTCAAAAGAATTACTGTCGAAAGATGTTGTCCAATATGAAGCAACTGATTTAACGTTTTATAACAGTACCATTGGCAAAATTCCTGCCCTTGCATTTCACGATTTTTCAAATTTAAAACTACTGAACCTTAGTAATAGCGATATTACCGAAATAGAGCTCGGAGCTTTCTTAGGCTTGACGCAACTGAAAAACTTACATTTAGAAAAGAACCCTCGATTGACTATAATCAACAGAGGCAGTTTTAAAGGTTTAGGCAATTTGGATACGATATATTTAAATGAAAACAATTTTAATGTACTGCCTAACGACACGTTTTCTGATCTTCCAAATGTTACGTTAATAGATTTGTCCCAAAATAAGTTGAGTTCAGTGGACGATAGTATATTTTCTGGACTTGCAAAATTATCATCACTCAATCTGAGTTCAAACCATCTGAAGTTGCTCCCATTTGGAATGTTTAAGGATTTAAAGAAATTGGTGAAGTTAGATCTATCTCACAATCTCCTAACAAATATTCCCGTTGGATTAGTATCTGGTTTAGAGGCTTTGCAGCTCTTCACGATTTCACATAATCAACTCATTCGAATAGAGCCAACATCACTTTACAGTTCAGTAGGCCTGATACAATTAGATGTATCTTATAACCGTTTAAGTAATTTGGATGCGATAGAGTTTTCCACATTGAGTAGGAATCTATCGCGCGTAAATTTAGATAACAACCAGTGGAAATGCGACGTTCTGTCCAACATTATCAAAACATTTAGAATCAATAAAGTGTATGTTGTACCTGGGAGCGCATTCCTTATAAATAATGTGCACGGAATACATTGCACTACTTCATCGCCAAATGAAACGACTATTTCGAACAGTAATAAATACAGTTCAATAAACGTTTTACTGGAAATCGTTGAGAAAATGTCCATTAATAACAATCTGATGGACGAAATGAACGCTGCCTATAAAAATCATACGGAAATCCTTCAAAATCTTTTGGAACTCGAACATGTAAAATCCATTTCGACGTCACAGTGTAACGCAAACTGGATTAGTCATGCGAATTTATATTTGATGGTTATAATTGTGATTGTGCTAAGTGTTCTTTGTTTTACATACGTTCGCAACAGAAGGCATACTTATATTTCTGACACACTCAATCCCATTAATTCCAGCCTTCTTTATAACAAAGCAGATGAAGAGCCAGTATAAATAAAGGGGAAAAGTTTGTGAATTGTCCCTTCTGAAAATTGTTTACATAAATCAAGTATACAATATAGACTGTTAAAATCATTATGTTGTTTGACGAAGAAAATGTTATTTCATAATATAAACTTGTTGGTATAATACTAACAGTTAGATTAACTGTGAAAGTTCTGTCTCGTGTAATATTACTATTTTGTAAAAGTAATATCTCTGTACATTACATACTACGTTCTCAAAATGTTTAGACATTTAATAATGTTATAATAAATTGTTGCATTTTTAGTCGTAAAGATTTCTTAAAGACTCAAATCGATAGTAATTTTTATTTACGGCTGTTTTCTAAGGTTGATGAACTCTTTTCCAGACAGACGTTTCATTGTATTTGGCAAGGGGAATCTTCAGTACTGTCATGATGAAATGGTTAAAACCTGTTTCCTTGATTACGTCTGAATGAGAAGGTTTAGAGGAGATTTTACCATGTTTTTAAATACGTGCATTACAAAAGTTTTAAAAGCTTATTTCCGATTTAGAAAACTAACAGGTTAATGTAGGACGTTAAAAGACCTAGGTAAAGTAGCAGTAGGTTACTAAAAACACATCACATTTAAGCCCAAATGTTTTTATTTGACTCGTTTCCTTCGACTAGCCGCGGGCGCCTTTCTTCATCTGCGGCGTATTTGTAAATGTGTGTGTGTCGTACCTGCGTTCTGGGAAAGCAGTTAAACAGTTGAAATAAAAAAAACTATCCGGATGTTTCCAGAAAGTAAACAAAAGAGCATTTAAAAAAAGAGACGATCGCCCAGAAATAAAAAAAAACTATCCGGATGTTTCCAGAAAGTAAACAAAAGAGCATTTAGAAAAAGAGACGATCGCCGAAAGGAGAAGAAATAAATTGACCGTTGCAGAAGTGAATCCAAAAATAAATTGACAGTGATAGCAGTGAAATAAGTAGCTCAGTGAATAGTGATATATCAACAGTAGTGTAAATAAATAGCTTTCGTCGTTATCAGTCTAAGAAGTAAATTTTGTTAAACCCACTGACATTACAATATTTTCTTTGGTATTTTCTAACGTTACCGAATAATGATTTAGTTCTTTAACAATCGTCTAAATATTTCCTGTAGCCCCTGTCATTCAAGAAGTATAAAAAGAATTGCAATCCGTGAATAATAATTGTCCCCATATGTTTCTTGTACAGTTTAATTCTTGTATTTTAATTGGAGAAATTTTTCGATTTTGACAATTGATTTGGTAGCTTTACAACAACACAACAATTAACCAAGTAGCTTTTTCTACCATTAATTACAATTTTCTGTTGGTTAGTACCTAATATGCATCAATATTGAAAACAGTCTGGATTCCTTTTGATCATACCATGTAGAATGCTCCTGTGCACCACGTTCTCCAGTTGTTTCTTATCAGTTTGTGAATGTTAATTATTATTTATCATTTTCATTTCAACTTCCTAAGGAACGAGTTAAATAAGACGCTTGCAATTTCAGTTCATTGCTAAATACGCAAGAAAACAGTGCACTCAATTGTATGGTAAGTCTTCACAAAATAATATTAGATAAACTTATCGAATCCATTGCCAGATTTAATTTTCTTTTTACTTGATACTAACAATAAGTACGTAAAACTGAAAGTTGATTCAATTTATTTCAAATAGTTGCACCTAATTATAATCTAGTTTTAAGTGTAGAGGTAATTATTTAAAAAAAAACCATTATAGTAATTAAAATTAAACCACTTTTTGGAGGTTTTGTACATGCGAGCTGCCCTCCATGACATTACACAGAGAAAACTAAATTTTTATGACAACGCAAAAATTACAATTTTATATTGTAAATTACCGAGTTTGCCGTAAAAATAGTAGAATTTATTAGGTAACTTTCAATTTTGACGTTTTTTTAAAAATTATTTCAAGTTTCTTAATTATTACAATTAAATTTGTAATATCAACTAAAATACCTAGTAAATTTATTTCTGCTGGGATTTTATTTTTACAAATTAGAATCCAAATTGTAATTTTTATTATTTTCGCTTACGAAGCAACGAGCTAGTGGGATGAATTGTAAATATCGCTTTAATATTAAGGTAAATTTTCGTTTTTCATTTCCTCCGTGTAGGCTTGCTGTTTTTTAATGCAAGTTATTGGAACAGCAATTGATGTTTTCTCCAAGATATTTTAATTACTTTTAGTGGTAATAATCGAAGAGTAATATTGCCAATACTGAAATTTTCCAACCCTTAGATACTAGACAATTAGTGAAGTCACCATCATCATAAAGTGGTCAGTCCTAAGACAGGTTGCGGACGCACCTCCACTTTTTGCTATTGTGAACTATTATTGGCATTTCCATAAAACTAGAATATCCCATATCCTTAACTATTTGAGAACAGTAATTTAATCTAGTGAAGCCTAATTGCATTATAAATTTGATAATAATGTATCGGTGTGGAATATGTACAGTCTTGTTTGATTATACTTAATCAGACATTAAATTATTGTTGTCAAACATGTATAATTTAATTATCTTTTCTATTTGTAAGTACATATTAATTACTTTTCGATACTAACCACCCGTTCGTAACACTTGTAATAAAAATATTTATAATAAAGCCTTGCAATGAAATAAATATACAAACCCAGATTACAAAGAACATTATATTCTTAGTCTGCAATTTATCGAACTTGCCGGATGCGAATCACGATTTCGCATTTATTGCTTCTTATCAGTATTCCATAGGTAGTAGAGGTATTTCAAAATTTCATGGGCTTCGAAATGTGTGAGGGGCGGACCCAAATAAATGGTTCATATTGTACATTTCACGAATAGTGACTCGACAAGTCACTATACGCCTCGCTGTACAATCAAGGGCGTTGCTCTAAGTGATGACCCATACTTTTAAGAGGTAAAAATGAAGGTCGTGAACTATGATATTCTGAATTACCTCTACATTCGATAAATCACAGAACAAACCGAAATTGTTCTATCAAACACAAAATGATATAATATCAAGTTACAGACAGTACATCCATTTAGGTACTGATGGTATTTGCTGTTGTGCCTTACCCGCTTACCCTATGATTACGTGCAGATATGATTTACTTGAAATACTTGCATTTTTAAAGTGTAAATACAAAATACAAAATATCTGTTTTTAAATTGCATGTAATTACTTTTCCAAATTTTTTTCCCGATTTTGTCATCAGTGTCTTTTCCAAATTAAAACGAGTGACAAAGGAAAATAAGGAAGCATTATTTATTGATAAACTGAAGAAACTATAACATAAAGATAGAAAAACCATATATCCATCACTTTAAACAGAAAAATATGAATCATAGTGTATTTTCGCAGCTGGTGATATAGTGCAAACACCACTATTATTCTAGAAATACTCCAATATTAAAAAAATTAGCATGCCTGCAAGGTTTTCTTTTAAATAATATTGTATACTTAACTAAATGTAGAAAATTAAATAAGTACTACAAAAAAGTATTTTGAAAGTACGTATTTTGCATTTAGAATTAAATATACAAAAGGGAAATCTATTTTGTATTTTACATTTGAAATAACAAATCAGAAAGGTAATTAGTAGTAATTTGCAAACCTAAAAATCTAAACGTCTTAGTCGCATACCTACAAGGTATGCACTTAATTAACAATGAGACATTTAGAAGAATTTAAAGTCAGGAAGCCGTGTTCGATTCCGGGCGAGGACGTGACAGCCGGTTTTTCTCATTTATTTGAGGTTATCTGTAATGGTAAAAATTAATTCACTTCAAAAATATTTTGAAATTAACCCTACAGAATTCTTCAAAATGTTTCATTGTTAGTAATAATTTTACATCAGTTTGACCATTCTGTGACCTTCGTGTTGGGTATGTGTCATCGTTACTGCTGCTATCAGCTTTCGTAGTTCAGTTTTAGAGTAAATGTGCGTAAACCTAGGGACTCAGATTCGATTCTCGGCGAGCGCGTGACAGCATCAACAATTTTTCCTTCGTTAATTTGATGTTACATCTTTTATAAAAGCTGCCTCGGCACGAACATTCTCAAAAGATGCCGATACATTAAGGGGATTCAGTAGTACATGCGCCGTAGAGTAAAAACATGCTTATCGGTTCTAGATATTATGAGTTTAATTTTTGGAACAGATGCTTGAAATTTTGTAGTAAGATAGATAAAGCTTTGTTCTAAAGCTTGTCGAAGGCCATTTTTTAATTTTTTAATTTCTATTGAAAATACGTGTCCTACAAGAAGCATCAACTTTAAGTACTTGTAAAAGGTTTTAATGACCATATTGTTGAAAACCAAAAACGTATCGAGTTAGTGTGAACGTTTGCCTGCTACCATATAAAAAATCAGATATTTATCTCGCAGCGTTAAAACACAATGTTTAGAATAGGAACCTATGTTTTCGGAAAAATGCACACTAGGTACGAGCGGTATACTGACCGAATGACACCGAATCCTTTTCTCTTTGCCGATTGCATCCGCGAATAATGAAATTTTTAACCGCCAATACAGGAACTGGATTGCAATTTTTTCACCCGCGAATAATGAAACCGTGAATATGGAAGTTTTACTACATTTAATAACTTCAATTGTTTTTGAAGCAGCTCATGACAATTCTTCATTTCAGTTCTTCACGATGAAAGGTGTACTTGCTACCATTCTGTTTATTTTGGGATGCCGAATTAACGCTAGCATACCCGGCTGCCAAGAAATCGAAAGAAGTTCAACTCGCTATTTTGATGGGTATGTGGGGATAATTACAAAGACTACTTTTGATTTAAAATGTTACGGAATCAATAGTCTTCCATCGAAGGAATTACAATATGATCGAGATATTTACATGCATCGTGTATTAGTGGGTATTACATTCAGTGACAGTTATATAAAAAATGTTCCGTCGCTTTCTTTTTACGAATTTCCAACCATACAATACCTCAATATGGACTATTGTGGCATCAATAGATTAGATGCAAATTGTTTTTTAGGATTAAAAGAATTAAGCAGATTACAGTTAAGTAATAACAATATTTCAAATATCGGTGTTGGAACACTAAGTCATTTATTCAACCTTAACTACTTAGACTTATCGAATAATAGTTTAAAAGTCGTTGATAAAGATGCTTTCCAAAGTCTAACACTAGTGAAAGAATTATTGTTAAATAACAATAAATTTGAAGTATTACCAGATGAACTATTTTCTACTTTACATAACATCAGAAATATTGATTTATCATGGAACAATCTGAACACTCTCAGTGTCAATTTATTTCGAAACCTGACAAGTCTTCAAACACTTAAGTTGAATAACAATCTGTTAAAAACTCTTCCACCAACGATATTCAAAGATTTATCTACTACGGACATCCTTGACATGTCCTACAATTTACTTACAAACATTTCTTATGAATCTTTGTTAGGACTTGAGTCATTAATTTCTCTTAATATTTCTAATAACCAACTTATTACGTTAGATTCCCAATATAATGGTTCTGAAAAGCTTAACACATCTTCTGAAGGATTTTCCCACTTCTGTCCAAATGAAACCTATGTGAACACCTCAAGTCTAAGTCCATTTTTAGGACTGAATAGTCTTAAAGAATTAAATTTAGAAGGAAACAAAATTTCGAAGATTGGGAATGAATCATTGAAAGGTTCTATCCAACTTAGAAACTTATATATGTCAAACAATGAGTTATATGAAATCCACGAAGATGCTTTTCAAAATGTACCTTCTTTGATGCATTTGTCGTTAGATAACAATAATCTGGAAACAATAAACAGTAGCACATTTTTTAATCTTCGGGAACTACGCACTTTAATTTTAAATAACAACCAAATACGAATTCTTCCAGTACCTTTGTTTAAAGATTTAAAATCACTTAGTACTCTTTCTTTATCAAATAATTTATTGACATATATTCCGTATGGGTTGTTATCCCAATTAAAGCAATTAAGCATTCTTAATGTCTCCAATAATGAACTCGTTGAATTGAATGCAATATCATATCACTCTTTGAATGATTTAAGCGTACTGGATATAACCCGTAATAATATTAGGACCGTGGACGCTAATCAGTTAATGTCTGTCCTAGTCAACTTAAGAACCATACATGTAGACAGAAATAGCTGGAACTGTGTAGAACTCTTTAACATTATCAGTCGTCTTCAAGCGAGTAATGTTAATATCGATAATGGTAATACTTTCGATACCGAAAATATTCACGGAATACCCTGCTCTCCAGTTGTTAACACAACTCCGACAAGTCAAACAACATCATTTGAAGCGAGTGATTTTCAAAAGTATATTTCAAATGTTTTAATGAATATCAACGAAACACTTTTGAATATAAATAGTTTTATGGAAAAAGATCGCAATATACAAGAATGTATTTTAAATAATTCAAGGATTATGGTCAAACTGCAACAATCTGTTATTCAACAACTCACGAAGAATGAGCGAAAGGAACGCCATCTACATTCGAATACTTTAAACAAAACGGATATACAGTCAAAGGTAATCAATCATTTTGGTATTATTATTTTGAAAAGCTGAATTGCAAATACAAAACCCGAAACCAAATAACAATTTTATTTCAGGAAGAAATCAATGGTACCCCTGGGTGTGATCCTAACTCTTCAAACAACGTCTAATTTTGAATATGACAGTGCTAGCCAAGTCAAAGCAGGTCTTATAACTATAACAATGATATAGAAATATTAAATACATGAATTTGATAGTTTAATAAGTTAGTATATAAGTGTTACGTTCATGTTCAGTATTGGTGGCATTAGTTTTTGTTCTTTTTTTCAACTAAAATAAAGAATTACATAAAAGGAACGTTGAATGTAATTTTACTTAAAGAGACAATTTCAAAAATGTGCCGACGGTTTTTTTACAATTAGATAAAATTGACCCCCATTCCGTAAATAAAACGAAAAATTAAAGCTACACTTTATACAAATACATTATAATTTACATCTTGTAACTTTTGTACAAGAAAACTTTTCGCAATGTACAAATAATTGAGTTATTCTCAAACGTGTATATAATTAATTCATTAATTCAATTTACACCGATTAAATTACATATTTTGTAGTGGGTCAGTTGAATTAATTTCACATTAATGTTTGATGATTATTACATGTACATACATGAATTTTTCTACAAAAAAGAAAACTATATTTATTAGGCACTGTTTACTTTCATCACAAAAAAATTTAATTGTTTTCTAGTAACTGCGTTTAACAGTAGTCTAAGTAGCATATTTTTCACTGATGAATTTTTAAAAATTTATTCAACCTCTTTAAAAGGGATTTAATGAATCCGCGAATTTTAATAAAATTCGGCATTTTCAACAATGGCTAGACAACTAAGAGAGCAACGTTAGCTGCCAGTTAGCTTAATGAATGTTCAGTTACATTGTGAAGGAGAAGCCAAGGATAATACACAGTACATAACTATTTATTTCAAATTGTTACTACTCGACTAAAACTTCGTTTGTGGCATTATTGTAACATAACCTGCAATTGTTTAATCAACGAAACTGTAAGAAATAGGCAACTTTCAATCTGGAAACTGGAAAAAAGCTTCAATTTAATTATATATTAAAAAGATATAGTCGATTCTTTCCTTTTTACTTGAATTGTAAAATATAGGACTTTTCCATTACAAATTATGGATTGTAGAATAATTCAGTATAAAAATAAAAAAAAATTAGCTCTTTGGCACGACCTCCACCCCGAACATGTCAAAATACAGAGGGCATAAAAATTATTAAATAAACAACTTATATTTAATTTAATAGAGAAGTCCCTAATCTATTCGTTAATCCCTATCCATAACAATACCATTATTTGCCCATGCGTATATCAAAATGCCAAATTATTTCTTCTGATTGATTTCAACGTATGCATTTTAGAGAGAT
>NW_020442460.1:2410283-2411432 GCF_000699045.2 Agrilus planipennis | reverse complement strand
CCCCACCACTGTACCATAAAAAGTTCGTGGCGGTCTCACCCCCATAAAAAGTTATGGGGGTTCAAAGTTAATAAATATGCCAATTTTTATACTTTTCTAGGCATGTAAATATTTATATAGTCATTCTTAAACAATATTCAAAGGTAAAACTAATACAAAATACATAAAATTATTGAGAAAGTTATATAAAACATTATTTAAATATCTTTATCAATAGGTTAGGTTAGGTTATGTTATCGGGTTTTGCTCAAGTGACGACCCTCTTTCGATCCCCCACCTCCACCCGCTTAAAAATAATTGTTTTATTGAATTTTATTCGAATTATAGTGTATGAAAATTGTCAAAATAATCAACTTTCAACTCCCATAATTTTTTATGAGGGTGAGACCGCCGCAAATTTTTTATGGGGTTTTACTCAGGTCACCACCCTCTTTCGATCCCCCCTACCCACTTTCGATCCCCCTACCCTCACCCCCATTTAACCCCCAGGGGTGAGACCGCCAAGAACTTTTTATGGTCAGTGGTGGGGGAGACCTCCTCTTTTGATCGCACCCACTCCCACCCCCTTCGGGGGTGGGGGCCATCATCTAGACATTCACAAGGACATTAATCTGGCGGTTATCATTCTTCAATTTATTCTATTATTTTAGAATGCCCAAAACTCAGCGACCCTCAAAATCCCTGAGTAAATTATTTCAATTAATATTTAGTGACAATATTTACGGTATTTTTCAATATATTCTACGTATGATTATAACATCAACTGAAAGAAGATAGATGGTATATTGACAAAAATATTTTTATTAAAAGAACAAGGAAGGAGATTGGTAAAGGTCTAGATGATGGCCCCCAACCCTTCCGGGGGGGATCGAAAAAGGGGGTCTCCCCCTCCACTGTAAAAAGCTATGGGGGTTGAAAGTTAATGTCAATTTTTATACATTTCTAGGCATGTAAGTATTTATATAGTCATTCTTAAACAATATTCAAAGGTAAAACTAATGAAAAATACATAAAAATATTGAGAAAGTTATATAAAACATTATTTAAATATCTTTATCAATAGGGTAGGTTAGGTTAGGTTAGGTTATCGGGTTTTGTTCAAGTGACCACCCTCTTTCGATCCCCCACCTCCACCCGCTTGAAAATATT
>NW_020442460.1:2401081-2409037 GCF_000699045.2 Agrilus planipennis | reverse complement strand
TCAAACTTCTGGAAACCAGTGTATGACGTTTTCACTGGGCCTCAGATTCAATTAAAGTTATCGGCTAATGTCAGATTATCTTTATATATTTCGCATTTAAAGCATTATTCAGAAGTATGCATATATATATATAGTATATATGTTTTCTATTTATTGCATCGTTACTGCAATCGCAAAACCAATAAGGAAACCACAAAGTTTATCTTGCGTTGTTCACCATTCAGATTTGTTTGTAGCATCGTTAGAATAACACATACTTTTCATAAATATAATTAGTAAGCTGTTGTGAAATTTTAAGTATTCCCGTGGTATTTTGAGGTAAGAGTTTAAGATTTAAATAATATTAAAGCTCAAATTTATTAATTATTTGGGATATTAATTAAACACCAACTTGAAAATTTTCTATAAAATTATATTAATTAATAATAGCTTATTCGCACGCACTGCGGCTTCTTCAGAAGTTTTATATGAAACGTAATCTACATTTATAAAATTTGTTTTTAATTTCTTTATTAATTTTGCAATAATGTAAGATGGACCATCTCGAAGGACAAATTTACATTAGTGATTTTTCCTCTGTGTAACTTCTGAAGAAGTCACAACGTGACGAAATACAGGTTGACCATAAATATTTGGAAGTTACAAGTACTTTGAATTTTTAATTTTATAACGAACCTCCAAGAGCTGCCGCAAGCGCAAGGCGAGACAATACTTACGGTATTTTTGAATAATTTTTACGTACCTACTTAATCAAATTATCACATCAACTTAAAGAAGATAGGCGGTATATTGATAAAATAGTACATTACGTATCAAGGGAAGAAACAGGGTTATTCCAGACTGCATGTGAATTGCAAACATACAGTCTGTGACAACCCTGTTTCTTCCCGAGGTTCGTATACTATTTTTTGTCATGTTTGTGCGGAAAGTTCATTATTAAATTGATAGTTGGCGAAATAAGAGTAAATGATTTAGAGGTTAGAAAGACATTATTATTGAACAAGTGATTTTTGCGCATGCCCATAAACTTCAGCGCATGCGCTGAAAAGACTGATTTCATTACCTCCCGACTAAAACACGGCTGAAAAGAGGCCATTTCTTCCCTATTTCATAGTACGCAAAACGAGCTTTCCGCGATAAACTTGACAAAAAATAGCTTTTTCCCTCGACATCGCTCGCAGAAATTAATATTGTTTCTCCATAAAACCTTTTAACTCCAACTTCACCCTTACAACGTTTTAATTTTATGTAATGTCGCCATCTTAGATTTCGAATACAAACGTAGCAACATCATTTCATCCTAAGGGTTGATTTTTAAAAATTGCCAAAACACGTCTTTGCTTAATCTCAACAATGAGCAACCTTCGAGTAAATCCAAGTACAAATAAAATATACCCCATGGAAATGTTGTAACCTCTTTTCATTTGATTAATAATATCAAACAGCATATATACCAAGTCCAAACAAAAATTGCAACACCTTTTTACCCCTCCCCACCCTTCGTAGGTTGAATTTTTTGAAATCTCGAGATAAGTCTTTCAGAAATTAAATGAGAAACAATTAAGACCAAGTTTCAAGTAAATCTGACCACGAATAATATATGTTTCATTTAAACATTGCAACTCCTCTTCACCACTCCTCCCCCAAACAGAGATTGAATCTTTTTATACCATTTTTAACGGATAGACTGATATTTTGACTGATAAATTTTTCGTTTTGGTGTCAGTTGCGTTTTGTTATTCCATGTCAGTTGCGTTTTCTTAAACCACGTTTTATGTCACGTTCCACGGGAAAAAGTATGCTATATCCGTCTCCTGGTTTTGAGGTATCTCCCCACCAATTTTCAGCCAAATCGGTTAAGCCGTTCTTGAGTTATAAATAGTGTAACTAACACGACTTTCTTTTATATATATACATTAAGTCTTGGTTTTGCTAGCATAAAGACAGTCTTTGTCTCTTGTTTTATGTCAAGTTATGTGGAACGGCACGGGAAAAAGTATCCTATATCCGTCTCCTGGTTCTAAGGTACCTCCCCACCAATTTTCAGCCAAATCGGTTCAGCCGTTCTTGAGTTATAAATAGTGTAACTAACACGACTTTCTTTTATATATATATTTTTTTTTTATTGAAGGAACAAGGATGGAC
This sequence comes from Agrilus planipennis, assembly GCF_000699045.2. Lineage (NCBI taxonomy): Eukaryota > Metazoa > Arthropoda > Insecta > Coleoptera > Buprestidae > Agrilus > Agrilus planipennis. The sequence goes on along the minus strand of NW_020442460.1, from coordinate 2,406,892 downwards.
ATTAATCTGGTGGTTATCCTTCTTCAATTTACTGTGTTATTTTCGAATGCCCAAAATTTTGAACAATACCCATACTGCCATCCTCAGACTTTACAACATCCAGATGATGATTACGAGGAAGACAGATATAATCATTTAACGTCATTAACTTGCGTGGGTGGTAACACTGTTTCTAAGGAGTTCCTTTCACAATGGCGTTCAGAACTTAATTATAATGTATATAAAGCTTTATTTATGAATGGTTATCTAAATTCAATTCCAGAAATGACTTTTTCTGTATTACCCGATTTAGAAGAAATTTACTTGACTAAGTGCGGTATTAACGTTTTAGAAGTAAATGCCTTTACAGGTCTCCAAAGCCTTAAAGTATTAGACTTAGATAAAAATAACATAAGGGAAATAAATGCGGGGGTTCTAAGTAAACTAATTAGTTTAAAAACCTTAACTCTTTCAAATAATCAATTAGTTACAATTCATAAGGGTGCTTTTGATGGTTTATTAAAGCTGGAGTATCTGTTTCTGAGTGGAAATAACCTTGAATTTTTGGCTAACGAATTATTCTCTCATATGACTTTCATTCAAACGATTGATCTTTCTAGCAATCACTTCAAAACACTTAACTCTAGTACATTCAATAGTTTGGTAACACTGAGTCATTTAAATCTTAATAGCAGTAGATTAGAATACCTTCCCTCATTTTTATTTAAAGATCTCTCACAACTTGTTACGCTGGACATGTCCAACAATTCCTTAACAAATATTTCCTCTGGTTTACTGCTTGGACTTGAAAAATTGACTAAATTGGACATTTCTCATAATCAACTTACTAAATTAACTTTTAATGATCTCTATTTCCTAAGCAACTTAATAGAATTAAATGTCAGTTACAACAATATTGGTTTGTTAAATGCGAAAGAATTTATAACCTTTTTGCCGCATGTGAAATATATTTACATCGATAGAAACAATTGGACGTGTTCTATTCTTTCAAGTATTGTTAAAGATTTTAAAGTTGGTGGTATCACAATTATGTATGGAAGCAGCCATAGTCCATCGAATGTTTTTGGAATACCATGCATCAAATCTGAACTATCGTTTAACAAAAATGGAGAGAGCGAGATTTCGCAATATAGTGAATACTTTTCCAGCATTTTGATGGAATTAGTTGAAAAAGTTTCGAACAATAACAATCTTATGGAGCAACTGATAAACGCAAACTTGAACAGCTCCAGAAATATTCAGTTTCTGGCCGAAAATGCTCAAAAAATTGTAGTCAATGCAAAGTCTTCCGCACTTTCAGAAACACCAATCCATCAAAAGCACCTCACTGAATTGACAGAACGAGCAAACAATCATTTGAATAACATATCCAATCGAGCAAGAATAAATTCTGATCCCATACAATCGGGAGAAGTAAATCAACAATTTGCTATCAATAATCATGACACAGCTCACGTAGTACCAGTTTCTGAAAATAATTGGACGAAAATTTTAACGTTTATGGATAACGTGAAGGAGCAATCACAAATGACAATAACCATTTTGAATGCCATAAAGAGCATGTCTGAAGCCATAGCTTCAATACAGGCGGATGTTCGTGGACCTAATACTATTCCAAGGAAAGGCAATCATGTCAGTTCTGAACGTCTCGTAACAAACCCTTCAGAGTCCAACGCAAGCAGTGGCAACGTCCCCATAATTACTTGCTTGTCTATTATAATCGTAACTCTACTTGTAATCCTAGGTTTTATTTGTATGCGAAACACGAAAGGTAATTCTATTGTACATGGTCTAAGACGTTTCAAATATAATAGGTCACAAAGAAACATAAGCGATACTGAACTTACGGCAAACAGCGATGTTATGTTAAATTCTGGAGATGTGTAAACCATTTATGATACATTACCACTAATTTTATAAAATATGCATTTTTTTTTGTAGTTTATATCTTCTTTTGTTTATATGTTGTATAGAAAAAGTATGCGAAAATTTCATTAAACTATATCTAACAAGAACTATACTATTATTTCATTTCGAATACGTAAATGGGCATTTTGTGATGTTTACTTTTGAACTACCGAAACTATTGAACAGAAGCTCTAAGTATACCACAATAAACAAATATTTTACTTCATTGTACAGTGAAAATTTCCAAAAAAACGTGAGTTAAACGTAGTATTAATGTATACGCGTAAGAAGTAAAATTCTTTAAATTGTATATTATAGTAGTATTTCAAAACAAAATTGAGTTAAATTGCATTAACTAATTAGTAAACACCAGAAAAATACAACTTTATTTCCAGCGGACGAATGCGGAATATTGGTTTTGTTTTGACAGAAAACTTTTAGGCTTGTACCATACAAAACTGCAGATGGGATATACAAATCAAAATAAACAAATACAAGCGCATATGCAATACATCTCGTACAGCACACCGTAGGCGCGATTTACTAACAATTTGCCAAAATGACAATTTTCGGGTTATCACAAACAGTTTAGCTTCTGAAGCTTGTTAAAATGACTCCTTTTGGACATATCCACTAATGGTCACACGTGACGCGTGACGTGACGTTTTTCGGTTTTATACTTAAATGTCCTTCCTACCGCCCATAAAGATAAAGATAATTTCAAAAAATTGTTTGGATTGTGTCGCAGAAATTTCTAAAGTTTTGGTACAGTAAAAGTTCTTCATTCGCGGGGTATACGTTCCATAAATATGCCGCGAATATAGAAACCGTGGAGATGGAATGGTAATTAGTATGGAATCATAGGGGATACATTCTAAGGTTCCAAAGAAAAACCAATACGTATCAGAATAAAAGCAATTTATTATGAAATTCGCAATTAAAATTAATCGTTATAATCACCTTTAGACAAGGGTTTAAAAAATTTAGTGATTTTTTCTTGTTTTGAATTTTGAACTCGGTTACCTCTTTTATTTATAAAAGCTGCCTCGACACGTACCAACAGTACATACTCAAAAGATGCCGATACATTCAGGAGATTCAGTAGTGCATGAGATTCAGTAGTGCATGCTTATCGGTCCTAGATATCATTAGTTTAATGTTTGGAACAAAGGTTTGAAATTTTGCAGTAAGATGGATAAAGCTTTTTTCTGAAGCCTGTCGGGGGCCATTTTTTAATATTTTAATTTCTATTGAAAATAGGTGTCCTACAAGAAGCACCAACTTTAGGCACTTGTAGAAGCTTTTAATGGCCATATTATTGAAAACCAAAAACGTAGCGAGTTAGTGTGAACCTTTGTCTGTTACCATACAAAAAATCAGATACTTATCTCGCAGCGTTAAATTACAATATTTTCGGAAAAATTCACACTAAGCACGAATGGTCTATTGCGGTCAATCCCCTTAATAAATGACACCGAATCCTTTTCTGAAATTTTTAGCCGCGAATACATGAACTGGGTTGCAATTTTTCACCCGCGAACAATGAAAACGCGAATAAGGAACTTTTACTGTACTGCTGTTTATCTACTATCATGGCAACTGACACTTTAAGACAATTTTTGGTAATTCAAACTCTATGCTATACTGACTCTTTACTAGTTATTACGCTTGTAAAAGGTCCATCAAAATTGATTTTATACTCGTAACGCCAACAAAAAGACACAAAAGGTTGGGAAAGTGCTATAACGCTATTAATTTCAACTTGTGATGCATTTAACAAAATCGCCCGTTCCTTAGTAATTAATCAGTCATTTTTGCACTAATAGGCTTTGAGGCATTTTCTTAAAAGCCCTTGTATTAACGAGTTGCGGCAAGTACTTGTGAATTTCAATTGAGCTGACTATCAAAGGATATAAAGCCGCCCACGATCTACTTCGACCTCTTTTCCTCTGAATCATGTTATCTCATTCTTACTTGTATTAACAGCCAGTTCGAACAACGACGTAATAGAAATGACAAGCATACGTATATATATTTACCTATAGTTAAGACGATCAAAATTGGCATAGTCCGCAATAAATTATCTATGAAAATGGAAGTATCTTCTTTCTTGTTTCCACTTAGGACTGTAGCCATTTGCTGCGTTTTGACTATGCCCTTGTTAAGTTACGAAATGCTTCATGAGTAGTACAGACAAAGTAAAAAGAGATAACCGAATAACAGTAAGCGGTGCAGCTGTTAGAGGTCGGCTTTATATCTTTAAACGAGCGTCTTTACTTTACTAAATTCCTGAGAATGTTGAACTTTCTTCATCTGTTTCAGTTAAATATCAATTGGTGTAATGTTATTCCTTTTTCTTTATTAGTGTCCGCTGCAATTCCTACCTGACAACTCCTTTCTGTCTGTTATGAGTAAAAGCAGGCGTTCTGTCAGTAACCGCTCTATTCTAGTCAGTAAGTTAAAATAAGAAAGTAAATGTACAGTCTATTTCAGTTTGTTAGAATTATGACCTTGAAGAAATCTGCGCGAAAATAGAAAGAATACACACTAGGCGTGAGCAAGACAGAAATAGTTGGAACAAGCTTGAACGAGCGGAGCTCTCGATGGGCGGTCTTAGGAGATCGGCTAGAACTGTACAGTACTGGACGAAAATATTTAGCAATTTCTCAAAACAAAAGTGTATGTAAATTAAAATTAGAAAACAAAGCAAAAGTTTTATAGGTGTGTAGAGCGTTAAGTTAATTCATTTGTTATTATTTTTGGCTACATATGCTTTTAAATAAAGCATGTTCTTAAATTTTAACGAGGCAGTTTAAATAATTTAGCAAATGGTACTGTACACTTTTGTCTAGTTCTCCCTTGATGATGAAATGAGCTCCGCAGACAAATATGATTGAATTTGTAATTATGGTACGGTGCATCTTAATAAAGGGAAGGGGCATATCTCAAACTTCTTGAAACGAACAGTATCAGTTTTATTGCGGTCCATGCCAATTTTGAACGTCCCAACTGTACGAAAACGAAATGAGGTACAGGTTAAGACTGGAAACAGTTTTTCAATCAAAATTTATTATATTAATCTATTCATTAGGATTCCTTCATTTTAATATTTATTTAATAATCACTTTCTGAGTTAATCGCTACGGTCCAAGTTGCATTTCAAAATTGCTTATTTACCGTTAAAACTATAGGCTAAAAACCTCAACAGAAGCACCTTTTGTCTCTTTTTTTCTTCATAATACAGAATGCTACATACACTAAATGATAAGACTGCCACAGTTAGCAGAAAATGCATACATTGAAAAGTAACTTTTTCAAGGTTGCTGATTAGTATATTTATCGGTATTTTTGCGTTTAGACTTCCTTGCAACATCCATTCGATATTATCAAAGAAATATTCAGTATTACATGAAAAGATAACACAGAGAATAGTGATTTTGCTAGTGGTTTAATCGTCGCTTGGGGTAAGAGTCTGCATTTAAACTCAATTGTACTGCTTGCTTCTCGAATTTTAATAGAATTTCAATTCGATTTGAATTCCCTTACTAATCAAACCTTTAAAAATTATTAATTATTAACCGCTGTGAAAAGTAAAATTTTTTAGTTTTTCATATACTGACATTAACAGATATATATATTGTACATTCGTTTCGACGATTCTGTGACGCGATAGTACGTTTCGTCCTTTTTTCCTGCTGTCACCTCTCGTAGCTTAGTGTTCAGAGCAATGGTGCGTAAAACCGGGTTCGATTCCCGGCGAGGGTGTGCCATGAGCAAGAAAAAGTTGTCCATAGAATATTGCAATTAAATGTATTATTATCGAGTTATTAAGCTTCAAAGTTTAATTAAAATAAACGGGTGCTAATCATGCGCGTACCCAGCTTCTGCCCTGGGGGGGGGGGG
>NW_020442460.1:2388684-2400426 GCF_000699045.2 Agrilus planipennis | reverse complement strand
TTTTTTTTAGTATAGATAGTATTTATTTACCTCATGATATGCTGCAAAACCTAATTAATCACGAATTTCTAATTTTATGTACTCCTGTCTCCGATTGTACCTCCCAAACATCCTTAAATAAATAAAAGTAAATTTGACTATGCATTTTTATTTTATTTTAATTGTTCAATTCGACTTCTACTATTTTATTCAAAAGTGAGCATATAAGGCCCCGTTTACACTGTGATTAGTGATTAGGCGAGTTCATATATTTTATGCAAGATTTCCAGGGGGGGCAGCTGCCCTCCCCTATCCTCCCCCCTGGGTACGCCCATGGTGCTATCTATTATTTTGAGTGAACATTGATCCTTAATGACTCAATGAGAATGCATCCAAAATAGTATTAGTAACCTTTTTCTTCGAATTTCGCTATTTTTCCGATGATATACATAGTATAGTGAATGCGATGGTTTTTTAAAATCCCATATATTATTTTCTGAATTCAGAATATGTGTATTATAAGTAAAATGTTTTGTATCGATTGAAACCATAAGTATATGTCAAAATCCATTTTGAAGTCACCATTATTTCAATGTCTTTCCGTCTAAATTTAAAAGAAAATTGAGAAATTCGTAATGTTGTTCCAAAGATTTATGTTTTTTTTATTTTTATTGATTTTTGATTACTTCGTACAATTTGGATATTTTTAAAGCCTAAAAAAATTGTAGGGTAGCCGATAATTTCACAAAAATATGTGTGTATCTTATTTAAAAGTTATGGTCATACGAAATTTGTCAACGTGGGATTCGCCTTTGACATTCAGTAGCTCCTTAACCGCAGACTATGTTGACGGCCATGTTGCCAATTCTCTAATTACAATAGAAACGGTAACCAAATTATTTAACATAAAACATTCGTGTACCTACTTTTATAATATACATCATGCAAATTGACGTTATATACATACAACCTTAAACTATTTAAAAGAAACTGCACTCCTACTAATTTTAAACCTCTTGAGATATTATGATGTGATACACGGAATCCTAAAACTTTTCGAACGTCTGAATGGGGGGACGAAACGTTAGGAAGTTTCTTTGAACAAACCCAACAAGGAAACTTACCCAGACCATAAAAGCCTAATAACTACGTTAATGTTTCTTTAACGCAAAATATTTTTCTTTTAAGGAAACAAGATGAATATCATATTGAAAACTACCATCCTCCAGTTTCTTTTACTGACTGCAGACTGTCAAATGGAAGACGAACCACATTGCGATTTTGAACATAGGCCGCAAGAACTGAGATTTGATTTACATGGGAATCCTTACCATGTGAATGTAAGGACAATGATTTGCTCTAGTGGCTCTCTCATTTATGAAGGATTCTTTGTCCAATGGCGAGATTCAAACTACGATACAGATATAATTTATTTTGCGAATAGCTACTTTCATACAATTCCAGCGTTGACGTTTCACGAGTTACCTGATTTAAAACAAATTTACTTAAACGATACTAGTATTACAACTTTAGAGGTAGGCTGCTTTCTAGGTGTAAAAGACCTCCAAATATTACGACTAGATGGAAATAACATTGAAGATATAGATAAAGGAATTGTAAACAATCTTCCAAGTTTAATAACTTTACGTCTGTCGAACAATCAGTTGCGCGCAATTCATAGTGGTTCCTTTAACGGCCTTAGAAATCTGGAAGGACTCTTTTTAGAAGGCAACAAACTTCACTTCTTACCTGACGACTTATTTTCACCTTTGAGCAAAATTAAAACGATTGATCTTTCTAGAAATTATTTAGAAGCACTTAACTCTGATATATTCTATCATTTATCAGAGCTGGAGTATCTATATGTAAATAACAATAGATTAAAACATCTTCCATCATACCTATTTAAAGATCTTCCAAAGCTCATTTTACTTGACATTTCTGAAAACTATTTAGCAAATATTTCATCTGATTTATTTCCTGGACTTGATAGCTTAACTCACTTGAATGTTTCTCATAATCAGCTTACCACATTGAAGGCAAATGATGTTTACTTCCTTAGTAATTTAAAAGAATTAAAATTAGCTTACAACAATATTAGTTTCTTAAATCCAGATGAATTGGCAATCTTTCTGCCAAATTTAAAGGAAGTCTACGTAGATGGAAATAACTGGACATGTGGCATGCTGTTCAATATTATTAAAACATTCAGAATGGCTGACGTTCAAATTAAGCCAGGAAAACAATACCAAGAAGGAAATATAATTGGAATATCATGCTCTGGTCCGTCCATCAATTCCTCTTTCGCATCTTTTACAAATGGAAACAATGGACAATCAACACAGGAAACTGACGAAAGTCGATATTTTCACTATAATCATATTCTATTGGAAATCGTCGGAAAAATCTCAGACAATAACAATCTCATGGAACAGTTGATACACGCGAACCTTAACAGCTCTAAAAGCATCCAAACCATATCCGAAAACGTACAGAAAATTGCAATAAACCCAAGATCCTCGGTTACTTCCTATTTACCAAACCAAAACATGTCCCAATCTGTAGAACGTACAAATAATCTTTTAGGAAATATACTAAGTGAATTAAGAATGGAATGGAACAACATCGTGAATATAATCCAAACCTCGGCAAATCGTTCAAAAGTAAATGATGATCTTCCACGACTAAATAGTGTAAATCCACAGCTCCCTCTTGTTGATCGAAATGTTCCACCTTCATCATCAAATTTGGAAATGTTGAAGTTCATGAACAACATGAAAACAGAGTTAGAAATATCAAGAACTATTTTAGATATCTTCATGAAGAATACGTCTCAAGCCATTGCTTCAATGCAAGCAAAGATAAATGAACCCGCTGTCACCCCCCAGAATAATAAAAATAACCAAGTCATTTCAGAACGTTTCCAAAGAAACCCTTCGGAATCGAACACTGGAAATGGAAACATTGCTGTGATTGTATGCTTATGTATTGTCGTTATAATTCTGATTATGATCTTAGTAATATCGTATGTTCATAACAAGAAAAGACCTTTTATAGCTAATGGCCTGAGACGTTACTCATCCAATAGGCCTCTGGGAAACAGAAGCGATACGGATCTTATTGCCAATAGCACGACATTGTCAAACTCTGAAGTCTAAGATTAATGAATTTAAAAACATCTTTTTAATGTAAATCAAAGAAACATAAGGGAAAATATTATTTTTAATTTTGTTTACGTATTGTGTAAGTTCTATACTAGGTATACGTATAAAATTCAGTGGTGAAAAAACATGACATTATTATATTATTAAAAATAAATTGTTTATCTCTATGACATTACTATTTCTTAAAAAAAATCTTCTTAACAAGAAAGAACCTTAATATCTATTATTAAAAANAACTGCCAGACGCGGATCGCGATTTCGATCTTTTCGGATCTCATCAGCGCGTCGCAGGCAGCTCCGATAGAACACAGACAAACTTTTACCTGCTGTCTTAACAGTGCGTTTTAGAAAATACTACAAATAGCGCAGTAAACGCCATCTGTAGCACGATGCTGTCGGAGCTGTCTACGACGCGCTGATGAGATTCAAAAAGATCGATGGCAGTTTCGACAGAATATAGACCACTTCGAATTATTTTAATGTTCAAATAGTAGCTTCTGCTGGAATTGTAAACAATTACAGTTTATCTCAGCAGTTACATTAATTAATAATCTATTTCAAACTTTGGGAAATAGTAACTTACCCATCGAATACTATTGCGAACATTATTATCAGTTTATTCTTTTACTTTTGTATATGTATATGAATCAGCTTATAAAATCAACTTCTTCCTTAACCAAGACATATACGGTCTTAACAGTCTCAAAGTGAAAATCTCTAAATCTTGTTTTTGATCAGTATTCGTCTATCTATATATATAAAAGAAAGTCATCTTAGTTACACTATTTATAACTAAAGAACGGCTGAACCGATTTGGCTAAAAATTGGTGGGAAGGCACCTTAGAACCAGGAGAAGGACATAGTATATTTTTTGTCCCGTTCACGTAAAAAAAATAGTATAAGAAAACGCAACTGACATGGAATGACAAAATGCAACTGACAGCAAAACAAAAAATCAAGACATCAGTCCAGCCGTTCATTTGTTAAAAATAGTATAACAAAACGCAACTGACAGCTAAACGTAATGTTGTCTATGGTTAAGTATGGTGTTTTATCTATAGTCAGATATACCTGAAACTTGGCTTTAATGCATTTTCATATAACATTAGTGACATAGGTACATACCTGTTTCAACATTTTACAAAATTCTACCTATTTAGGAAGCTGAAAGGGGTTTGCAAAGATTGCATATTCGTTTTTGGTCCGATTTACTTGAAACTGGTTAAAAAATTCAATCTCTGTTGGGAGGGATGAGTGGTGATGAGTTGCAAAGTTTAAATGGAACATATATTATTTGTGGTCAGATTTACTTGAAACGCGGTCTTAATTGTCTCTCATTTATTTCTGAAAGACCTATCTCGACATTTTAAAAAATTCAACCTACGAAGGGTGGGGAGGGGTAAAAAGGTGTTGCAATTTTTGTTTGGACTTGGTATATATGCTGTTTGATATTATTAATCAAATGAAAAGTGGTTGCAACGTTTCCATGGGGTATATTTTATTTGTACTCGGATTTACTCGAAGGTTGCTCATTGTTGAAATTAAGCAAAGATGTGTTTTGGCAATTTTTAAAAATCAACCCTTAAGGATGAAATGTTGTTGCTACGTTTGTATTTGAAATCTAAGATGACGACGTTACATAAAGTTAAAACGTTGTAGGGCGAATTAGGAGTTAAAAGGTTTTATGGAAAAACAATATTAATTTCTGCGAGAAAAGCCGCCGGGAAAAGCTAGTAGTTCATAAAACAAAAGATTCGGATATATATGATATGTTGAATGAATTTAAGATATTTAATGATTAAAAAGGTTTTTATTTTAAACTTTAAAGTAGCTCCTTAACTGCTTCCGCGTTTAATTAACTATTTATTAATTAATAAATCATAAATTAAATGCTTTTAAATAGTATTTGGGAGTTAAATTAATGTATAATAAATTATTACACTTCACCCCTGACATTTCGTGAAACGATTTATTATTTATTTATTTGAACGGTGTACCTAATGATATATAATCAGACAAAGAATAACCATTGTAATTTTGTAGTGAGTTACTGCAACAATTTCTACATAAAAGTAAATTTCTACCAATCATCCCAAATAATTTGATGTAGGATAACAAGTTTCATCAAACCTAAGCCTGAATAATGGTTTCTGTAGTTTATTTGGACATTCGATTTTCCTTTCTTGTTGTCGGCCTTTTATCACTCTTCCTAACAGATATAATCCTTAATTAGCTTTGTTGTCGCCTCTGTTCCCTGGAAAGCAATAAGTTATCTATTTACTTCTCTAAATCCTTGTTTACCAGAATGTTCCATCATCAATGCCAGAAACTGAGACTATTCTATACTGTACGAGTGCAATGGTCATTACCGTTACCGTTAAATGATTCTTAATTTTCTAATAACGAGCTAATGTTATTGTTTTATTAAGAACTAGTGACCCGCCTCAGCTTCGCACGGGTGCAATGCTGCAATGCAATCTATATTAAATGCACAATGTGTTTAAGGTACTTAATTGGATAAGAATTAATGCTGTATTGCCTACAGTCGCTTCGTAAATAAGTCATTATTTCTCATAAAAAGTAAAGGATAAAAATGGTTATTGTGGGTTATCCCTAAGAGATAGATATATACCATCCCGGACTTTTTGTAGACTCTTTTAAGATGTACAATATTGTAGTACATTATTTTCATCTATCTCGTAGGGTTCAGCCAGCGTTTGCAATGTAAGCGCAAAAAATGTGTTTATTTACGACATCACATTAGAAACCTCTAAAATTATCAGTGTTTCCCTACTATATTATGCATCTATTTTACATATAAACCTTCCTCTTGAACCACTCTATCTTTTAAAAACAAAAACGCATCAAAATCCGTTGCGTAGTTTTAAAGATTAAAGCATACATAGGGACAGACAGCGGGAAAGTGACTTTGTTTTATACTATGTAGTGATATTGTCACATATTTGTAGGCAGCCCAACATACAGTATCACAAGTAGGCATTCCAACAAGTGTTTGAATAAAACAAATGAAATATTTAAAGGCGTTTTGCGTATTCAATTTTGATAAATTTTAACTATTCAATTGATTAAGGTCCCTATTTGTAAAAACTTATTATCGTTAGACGTTTCGCAAGCACACACGGTTCTAGTATCTTCAAATGGTAGGCAAAGTAATTCTTTAAAACGATAGTCGAAAAAAACCTGAACTTTTGTAACTTTATTTTCATAATACGTAATGCTACATACACTAAGCGATAAGAATATCACAGTCAGCAGAAAATACGTGGGTTCATTAAGAAGTAATTTTTTCAAGGCTTCTGATTAGTACGTTTATCGTTGTTTATCTTTGGACTTCCCCACAATTTTAATTCAATATTAGCAACAAAATAGTCAGTATTGCATGAGAGGATAAGACAGAGGATAGTGATTTTATTAATATTTTCGTCGTCGTTGTGGTAAGAATCTCCAATTTATTATTATAACAAATAAAAGTCAATTGTAACGCATGCTTCTTGAGTTCTCATAAAATTTAAATTGTATTTGAATTCCCTTAATAGTTTAACTTTTTGTAGTCATTAGAATTGAATAGAGAAAATTTTATATCTACATCCTTCAAGCTTAAAGATTTATATGACATTTATTCAAATATTGTTGATTGAATTCAAAATATACGTATAAAAAAATTATTCTGCATCAATTAAAATAAAAAAATATTTAAAAACCGATTTTTAGTTACTTTGAATTAGTTTGTGATTTTTTAAATAAATTGATCAGATCAATCGTTCGTAGCGGGACCTTTTCCTCATATGAGGTCTGTTCAAAAAGTATCGCGAATTTTGAATTTTTTCGATTTCTTTTGTGGCGTTATGGTGGTATACATGCCTCTCACTTATACCGAATGAATGTTCAGTTAATTTTTGACAGCTGCTTTGCTTGCACGTGTTTTGACTCGTCTTCGATTTTTGCCTATTCTAAAAAATAATCATGGAATCTGTATCAAATTTTGTGTGGAATACAAAATTAAGTGCGCGGAATGCGATGTTGACTGTGGCATGTGGTGAAACTACGTTGGACCGAAGCAACGTTTATCGGTAGTACAAAATGTTCTCAAATATTACTGAATTTCGACTAAAAACAACATGGCATTAACATTGCTAAGCAGCCGCTCGACTCTGTCCGTAACGACCAACATGTGGTCCAGAGGGTCGTAACTGGTGACGAATCATGAGTTTATAGCTATGACGTGGAAACCAAAGCTAAATCATCCCAATGGAAGCTGCCGCACGAGGCAAGACCGAAAAAAGCGCCCCAAGTTAGGTTAGGTTAGGATGTTAGAATGTAAGGATACGGTTTTCTTCGATTGCAGGGGCGTGGTGCATCGTGAGTTCTTGCCACAGGGAGAACGGTCAATAAGGAATATTACCTGCAAGTTATACGAAATTTGCGCGAAGTAATCTACCAGAAACGCCCGGATTTGTGGAAGAACAAAAGTTGGCTTTTGCACCGTGATAACGCCCTGCTTACACATCAATAATGCCGCAGCCACCGTATTCCCCAGATCTCTTCCCCTGTGTGTTTTTCTTGTTCCCAAAACGGACCATGAACGGACGACACTACGCTACGATTGAGAAGAACAAGACACCATCGAACGAAATGATTTTTTGAAGTGCCACAACTGTATAATACCTGGTGAGGATTACCTTGAAGAGCATAAAATAGATATTTATGAAAAAGTAAATAATTTTTGAAAAAACACAAAATTCGCGGTACTTTTTGAACAGACCTCGCATGCCGTGCTATAATAGTAGCCTGATGTGAGATCATGTAGAAGCAATGTTGGAAATCGTGACCGGATGCTGTGCTACCAAGTTTCTACTTATAACCGAAACGGTAGTGTTAAATTAATTGTTCAATTTGTTAATAATATTTACAAAATTGTAATTCTTTTGTATAATCCTATAATAGAATGCAAACAGAAAACATTCTCGTATAAAATTTTTTATGTTGGTTGATGCTATATAGGTCTACAATTAAACATATTTTTAAAAATAATAATCCACACGGTGTGAAATGATTTTTCTTCTTTTAGTTATAAAATTCTTAAACCACCTGACGTAGATTGATACTTTTCCGGGCGTTTAAATGTTCTTCCATGGGGCTAGGAAAGCATTACTAAAATAAACGGACAGACAGACGAACGAGTGATCTTAAAAGGGTTTCGTTTCGGACGTACAGAACCCTAACAGGAGAACCAACTTGACATTGTAGTTGCAAAAAAATCTTCTCCCATAAATTGAAACTGCAAATGTAAGTACGTACAATATTGTTTTGTTAAAAGATTTACTACGTTATTTATACACTTTAGACTTCTTATTAATTTTTCCATAATCTAAAAGTAAAGAACCATTTTCTATTTTTTTTTCAAAATTTTAAGTTCAGTAGTTGTAGCGAATGGTCAGCTTTCATCTATTTTCTTAAACAACTTCAAAACTATTTATTTAAAAAAATATATTTGAGACCCTTACAACAAGCCCTTTCATTTGATTAGTCACACGGTACAGTTTGCAAAACTTTTCTTTTGTTAATTTCTTATTGGACAGACGGACAGACGGACACTCGAGTGGTCTTATAAGGGTTCCGTATTTCATTTGGACGTACGAAACCCTGACAATTGTCAACGAATAACGGCGAAACGTTAAGAAAAGTAATTCATTCCATGACCGAACAGGCAATTACCTCCAACTATGTACTAGCCCAACAGCTGCATTATTTATATGAAATCCTATGACATTGTTAGTTACTTAATGGTGGATTAATATGCAATATGAGTTTGGTGGTCAGAACATTGATGCGTAAAGCCACAGGTCCCGAGTTCAATTCCCGACGGGGGTGTGACAACAACAACAATTTTTCCCTCATTAATTTGAGGTAGTTTGTAGTGAGTAAATAAAAAATGATTTCAAATTAGTAGCTGCATTATTTTTTTCTTTAAATCAAATTATTTTTTGTTTAAGAAAAGAAGATGAGTATCACACTGAAAATTATCATTTTCCAATTGTTTTTATTGGCCTCAGACTGTCAAGATGCAGAAGAAAACAATCCAAACTGCAATACTAACATAAGAGAAGAAATGGTAAGAAAGTATCATTATGGTGATTATGAACATCTAAAGACATTGAATTGCTATAATGTCTCTGAAATTTCTGAAGGATTCTTTGAGAAATGGCAATCAAATCCACAGTACATTGACCAAATTTCTTTTATGAATAGTCATCTTGATACACTTCCAGCGTTAACATTTAACAAGTTGTATAATCTAAAGGAGATTTCCTTAAAAGCAGCTGGTATTACAATTTTAGAGGTAGGCTGCTTTGTAGGCCTAAAAGAACTCAATATATTACAACTGGATGGAAACAACATTGAAGTACTTGAAAAAGGAGTACTACGGAATCTTCCGACTTTAACAACGTTATATCTCTCTAACAATCAGCTACACACAATTCATAAAGATTCTTTTAAAGGCCTTATAAATCTGAAAGAACTCTTTTTAAATGGTAATAATCTGTACTTCTTACTTGATGATTTATTCTCACCTTTGAATAATGTTCAAAAGATTGATCTTTCAAGAAATTATTTAGAAACACTTAACGCTAGTACATTCGACCACTTAGTACAACTAAAGTATTTGTATATAAATAGCAATAGATTAAAGTACCTTCCACCATATTTATTCAAAGATCTTTCAATGCTAATTGTACTCGACATTTCTAATAACATATTAACAGATATTTCGTCAGGGATATTATCTGGACTTGATAGCTTAACTTACTTCAATGTTTCTCATAATCAACTTACCACATTTAAATCGAATAATCTTTATTATCTTAGTAATTTAGTGGAATTAAATGTAGCATACAATTACATTAGTTCTCTAAATACAGATGAATTGACAATTTATTTGCCAAATTTGAAAGAAATCTACTTACATGAAAACAACTGGACATGCGACATGCTGTTAAGTATTTTTAGAGCATTTAGGATGATTAATGTGCAAGTCCAGCCAGGGAATAATTACCATGAAGAAGGAAGTTTAATTGGAATTCCATGTACTAAGCTGTCCATAAATTCTTCATTCGCATCAATTACAAATGATAGTAGTGGACTATCAATACATAAAACTGATGAAAGTAGATTTTTGCAATATAACCATATTCTGTTAGAAATCGCTGGAAGAATTTCAAACAATAACCATCTAATGGAGCAGTTGATACACGCAAACATAAACAGCTCTGAAAGCATTCAAATCATCGCCGATAAAGTGCAGAACAGTGCAATAAACGCAAAATCCTCTGACATGTACCACTTGCCAGGCCAAAACATATCCGACTCAATAGAACGTACAAACATTCTTTTAGAAAGTATAATAAACGAATTACGAATCGAGCACAGTAATACCATGAATATTCTGCAAAACTTAGCAAATCATTCGACAGTCAATCAAGATACTCCACGACTAAATAGTGTTAATCCACAGCCTCTTCAACTTAACCAAAATGTTCCACTTGGTTCACCCAACTTGGAAATTGTTAAGTTCATGAACAACATGAAAACAGAAACGAAAACTATTTTAGACATCTTTATGCATAACATATCTCAAACTATCGCTTCAATCCAAACGAAGATTAACGAGCCTGCCAACTCTCAGAATAATTACAAAAACCAACTCATTTCTGAACGTCTCCAAAAAAACCCTTCAACATCCAGCGCTGGAAGTGGGAACATTGCCGTGATTGTTTGTTTGTGTATTGTTGTTATTATTCTGATTATAATATTAGGAATTGTTTATATTCAATACAAGAAGGGAACCTGTGTAGCTAATGGTCTGAGACGTGGCACATCCAACAGGCCACTGGGAAACAAAAGCGATACCGATCTCATAGCCAGCAGCACATTCTCAAACTCTGAGGTCTAATATTATTGCCCAAATGTTGTCACTTTTAATGAAATTTCAGCAGACGTATGTAAAAATCTAATTTTTAATTTCGATTACTTGTTATTCAATTTGTGTATTGTTTAAAACCAAATATAAAGCTTGATATTATAATGTTATTATATATTATTATAAATTGATTTTCTTTTTCATTTTTATACACAAGTGGTCGTTTGCTAGATACTTCTTTTTAAAGAAACCTGAAAGTTACCTTACCCCTTGCTACAATAAAAACAGATCTTGTTGATAAAAGAGAATCTCAACGAAAATTAATATCTTTGCACCCGATAACGTTATTATAGGTAACTAAGCAAAAACAGAATTTAATGAGGAATTTGTATTTTTCTTATACCTAATAAACATTTATTAATGTGAAAAACGAAAACACATCAATAAATTTTTAACTGTGCAATTATTTTGCTAAGGTCATAATTATAATGAAATATTTAGAATTAACAGCATACGAGGGTGGATTGATAAGTTTCCGGCCTAACCAAGAGATGACGCCACTAGGCCTACCTTGAGGTGACATTCTATAGTACCATCCTTGGATAGCTTGTAGCTATAGTTTCAGCCCGATCTCCTTGCTAGTGTAGGTTTGACAGCACG
>NW_020442460.1:2371305-2387263 GCF_000699045.2 Agrilus planipennis | reverse complement strand
AAGTTAGAGATATGCCCCTTCCCTTTATTAGGATGCGCCGTAGCATAATTCCAAATTCAATCATATTTGTCTGCGGAGCTCATTTCTCCACCGATCATCGAGCGAGAACTAGACAAAAATGTACAGTACCATTTACAAAATTTTTTAAACTGCCTCGTTAAAATTTAAGAATACTTAAAAGCATATTTAGCCAAAAATAATGACAAGTGAATTAACTTAACGTTCTACACACCTATAAAACATTTGCTTTGTTTTCTATTGTTAATTTATATACATTTTTGTTTTAAGAAATTGCTAAACATTTTCGTTAAGTACTGTACAGTTCTAGGCGATCTCCTAAGACCGCCCATAGAGAGCTCTGCTCGTTCACGGCTAGTGTGTACTCTTTTTATTTTCGCGCAGATTTCTTCAAGGTCACAATTCTAACACATTGAAATAGACAGTACATAGGTAGCCCTGCTGTAAATACAGGTATTGATAAAGATGAACTTCTAGGTAGGTATAGCTTAATTTTATATTGAAATTTCAACTACCAACCGCCCTTGCGTTCACATTACCGTATGAAGATAAAAAAATCCCTAGATAGGGTTAATTTCCTGTGAGGGGAGACCGTTTCTACCACATCCTAGCAAATCTAGTTCACCAAGAGGAAAGGAGGGGTATAAATAATCAAGAACAGCACGTTATGCAATTAATACACATCCCCTAAAAAAAGTTAGTGACCCCATTTTCACATGGCAAGCTATTTCACGGTAGGTAGGTATTTTAGTCCTTGAGATATGAGCATCTTGAACTTTAAAAATGCCTTTTTCTCATAGAAGCCAGACACCAAAGTGTTATTAATTTCTTTTTTTCGTAATCACCGAGATCGAAAACGTAAATATAGTGTCAACTTTTCACTATATGAATATTATGTTTAGTTAACCAACTTAATATGTACATATGCAATGTCCCCCCCCCTATAAAGATCCCACTTTTTGTTTAATCGAATTGAGTTTTAAAAACAAGAATTGTCGTCACACAATTATGATCTGTTACCTTTTTGTCAACACGCAATTCATTTTCCGACAATTTCGATTCAGTTTAAGCAAGAAAAGTAACAGACATTAGAGAAATTGAAATTAATGTTCACTCATTGCGTAAACCACCCATTCCCCTTTGTTCCTTATGGCCCAGGGCCGGGTACCGAAGCGTCCAACTGCGTGAGAGAAGGTGACGTTTAATCTTATTTGATAAGGCAGCGTGTTTCAAAATTTGCCAAGATCTCATTAACGACTTAATTACTCTGTTGCCACGTACTAAACTTAATTATATACAACTGTCCTCCAGAAAACTGGAGGAGCAGTTAACAAATTAAAATTTACTGATTTTACCGTTGCAGCGACGCCTCATGTCTACCTATCTGAGGAAGGAAGCATAGGTTAAGTGTTACAATAAGTTACGACCATAAACCGGCTTATTACTTAGGGGCTTAAAATAATTACTTCTTGAAGAATCGATAAGAAGTTTCTTAATTAAAAAGTTATTTTGCACCCTAACATAATACTCAAGCAACCTGGTTGGCAGCAGCTGTTCTAATTTAAAACGGGATGCTAGTCTTGGTAAGTAATATCTTACAATGGAACATTTAATTTTCGGCTGTGTGTTGATTAATTATCCCTCAGAAGTTTGCCTAAATCTACGACAATAAAAACAATAATCTTAAACCATGCTTTCAATGACTGACGGCTTATACTCTCATTCTTGCATTTGTAGGTAACCGCCAGGTGACGGTACCTGTACTCGACAGATGACTTGCTTAATAAGAATAGGAAATGTTCGATTGTTTAAATATCACAGCTGTTTCGCTGTCATTGTGATTTAACACTGATAGTTAAATATATGAGTTTTTGTACAGTAACAAACAAAGGTTCACACTAACTCGTTATGTTTTTGATTTTCAATAATTTGGTTATTAAAAGTTTTTACAAATGCTTAAAATAGATGCTTCTTGTAGGGCACGTATTTTCAATAGAAATAAAAAAAATAAAAAATAGCCTTCGACAGGCTTTAGAACAAAGCTTTATCTATCTTACTACAAAATTTCAAACCTCTGATCCAAGCATTAAACTCATAATATCTAGAACCGATAAGAATGTTTTTATCCTACAGCGCGTGTACTACTGAAACCCCTTAATGTATCGGCATCTTTTGACTACGTACTGTTGGTACTCTTGGTAAACTCTTGCCTAAAGCTGATTATAACGACTAAAAGCTGATTATAACGATTAATGTTAATTGCGAATTTATCAATACATTGATTTTATTTTGATACATATTGGTTTCATTTCGGAACCTTACAACGTATCCCCTATGATTCCATACTAATTGCCATTCCATATCCACGGTTTCTGTATTCGCGGCACATTTATAGAACGTATACCCCGCGAATAAAGAACTTTTACTGAATATCAATAGAATATCTAATAACCGAGTCAATGTTCTCAAAATGTATAATATGAAAGCGAAAAGGTCCACTTTTCGTGCATCTGAAGTTCATGTTATTCTAAACTACCTATACCATCAAATAATTGCCTTTGTTTCGTTCTCAATTTATTGTCAATTAGTTTTCCTAAACTCTTCTGTGTAAACCCCCGTATTGATCTGATGAACAAATGCCCGCAGGTTGTAAATTTTAAGTGCCCGATTTGGTGATGTTAATGATGATGATAATGATGATGACGGCAAGAGCACCGCAATCGGTTCGCCTTCTTCGTCTTCCTTGTGCTTGAATTCCGCCATTATTTAATTAAACCTTCGTCCAGACCATCTCATCGTAATGTTCAGTTATATTATTTGAACGAAATTATTATTACTTAACCGACGCGTTTGTGGGAAATGGTTTATTATACCGTTAAACATAAGTACCTAAGTCTTCCAAAATTGATCGCATTTTCACATGAGCGCTTTACAATGTCTTAAATTAAATAACTGTTTGTACTTGAAGAGATGGTTCAGTTGCCGTGTGTGTAGATTTGCGGAAATTTCTTTTATTATATGTTATTACGAGTTGGAAATTAAGTTTACTTTTGGTTGGTTAATTGCGTACTTGGGTTACATTTGAAGATTTTGTAAATTACAATGGTTTCTAATTATATAAGCACTTAATCATCGCAATACAATAGCGACTTATGGTATGCACTTTTTCATACCCCTATAGGAAGTACATAAGATATTTTTCCCTGATTTCAGAAACGAAAGAGTAATATTTCTCCCCTAGTAACAAAACGCATTTGCTCCATTTTAGGAAAGGATTTTACAATCCTTCGCGTAGAAACCACGCCACGCCTTCTGGGAAGGTGTATTACTCATTCTTGTTCCCGAAATCGGAAAAAATCGTACAGGAATATGACAAAAAATCTTATGGAGACTTCTGCAAGAAAGTACTATACTATTTCCCGAGAGTTTGGCACCCTCGCCTTCGTCTCGGTTGACAATTTACACCCTAGAGGAAATGCGTAATGTACTATCTTGTCAAAGGAAGTTGTACAAGTAGAAAACCCTAGAAACTGTCGAAAACTTCTGCACTTACTTAAGGGTCCTTATATCTAAAGAATCTCTGGGGATGGGCAATGGGCAACTTACATTCACCCAAAGAAAATCATTATGGTCTTTTTGTAAGAGCAATTTGAATACGTAAAACTATTTCAAAATGTCGAATTCGTTTTTAAATTAACCTTTCGTGCAACACATTTCCAATCTGCCTTATCTAAAAATATTTTATGTTCGTTCTTGTTTTTAAAAATGTTTCCCTGCTTAATAATTTTTTATTTGAATGGTCCTGTAATAAGTAGTAAGTTACATAATAGCCATATGATTTCTTCCTACCTTTTCTTTTGCGAGCACAGAGGTCTAGCACTAGCCTAACCCCGTGGGTTTCTATGTGTAGAAGGTAAAGGTTGATCGCTGTTGCTGCCGTTGAACTCACGTTGCGAGCGAGAGCGGATTTGCGACGCCGATACGCGACCGCGTGGGTACAAACGTTACTTACAATCACCACACCNAGGATAATGCCTAGTTCCCTCCCATATACCTGTTTTTAATTAGGGTTAAAATTTTCGGTATGTCGAATTCCCTCCCAATTATACATCAATTGCCTACCAACGGCGGCGGATGACCTTGTTTTACTAGATTTTCAATGTGAAATTTATGTTAAAATCCGAAATGTTTCATCTAATTTTGAAAAATTGTTAACAAGACAAACTAAAACTAAAAATGTTTTTCAAGATGACGACTAGACTAGAAGCTAGACGCGCACCAATTTCCAAACATTGAATTTGTTAAGGTAGTGGGAAACCATTTTAAAATTAAATAAATAAACATTTCATAACTGATATGTGGTTTTTTTCTCAAATTATTTTATCTTTAATTTACTGAAGTACTGAAGTCCACTATAAATAGATATTTAGTAAGTAGTCGTTATCTTAATTATCGGAGCTAATCGGAGGGAAACTACCTGCGGGAGGGAATTCGGCATCACCGGGTATTCTCTCTTCTTTTACTACAAAGCAAACGTTATCTTAAAGTTTTCTTTATATGCTTTAACAGTACACAACTGCACAGTATCCCTTATTCTCGTGTGTAAGTAATATTAACTTTTCTATTCTCATAAAAACAAATTTTTTACATCAAGGAAAGAAACTCAGAATATGCTAGCAATAGGAACACCCAGTGCTACGTCACTTGTTAATATATTTATATTCCTAGGTACTTTACGTTTGAGAAAAAAGTAATTTTTCAAAGCGATTTTATTTAATTCAGTTTTCGTCTCTAAGGATACCCGAAATTCTGCTTAAACATATCTTTAAGGATACTTTGGAATCGTTTGATGGTTTAAATGAAACGACCTTGTTGACGTCAAATTTACATAAGCTGTTTAGATGTTTGTAGCTCTGATCGGTTTCGACTTGAGAGCATTTTTCATCTGATATTTTTTGAATTGAAATGTATTATCAGTTTTCAGCGATTTGTACATAAAAAAAAGAATTGCGAGTCTGCTACTACTCGAGACATTGATGTGTAAACAAACATACGTAGAATTTTTGATGGTAAACGGAAGGGCGGTAAAATTCGAGGTGTTTACGTGTCATAAATTTTTACATTGTATATTGATTTGTTAGAAGTCATTTCGTTGATTAAGTAGCAATTTGTCGTCATCTTTACTTCTAACTGTATTTTAGTAGTTCATGGTAGAATAAGTTATTGATAAGCATTCTATCGAAACTGTTCCGGACTTCCTTAGTTCCAATCAATGATCAATACCCCAAACTTGAGGAATAGATCTGCAGGAATGTCCGTGGAGTAAGTGTTCTTTATTCCTAAGTCTGGATAACACATGATTGAAATATAGAGACAAACTAATTTTTTTTTTTTTCGATATTTTTTACTTCCTTGTGTTTACTATTTTATTCGGTAAAAGGTTAATCTATGCGTTGGAAGAAAGGCGAATTTATGCATTGCAGAAATGGTAAGATTTCGAATTTTCGTAACTCTCACAACTATCGACACTACTTCCTTTGATAGTCATAACAAGCTGGCAAATTTCAACATTTCAGATAGTTATTTTGTCAATAAATAGAACAATTTGTACTTGGAAGAATTATTATTAAGCGCCAACCATGAGATATTAATTTGAAATAATTTTTTCAATTTCTAATTTACCCACTACAAACTACCTCAAATTAATGAGGAAGAAATTGTTGCTGTTGTCACACCTCCGCCGGGAATCGAACCCGGGACAGCAACCACGACCAACCGACCTACAGTTAATAATAATAAAAATCGACGGATCGTTAACCTTGTAGGTCGGTTGGTCGTGGTTGCTGTCCCGGGTTCGATTCCCGGCGGAGGTGTGACAACAGCAACAACAATTTGAGATAGTTTGTAGTGGGTAAATTAAAAATTGAAAAAATGATTTCAAATTAATATTGCATATTAATCCACTATTAAGTAACTAATAATATCATAGAACCAACCATGAGAATAACTACAAAGAACGCAGTTAACGCCATCTAAAGAGTCTGTCACTAGTTGTAGGCTTATTCATGTCTTATCGTGCAGTTAGTTTCAAAAGTTGGCATTCTTAATTAAAAAAAACCTGACGAACATTGATAAACTCGTAATTAGTAGCCACATATGAAGCTTGCTTCAGTTATCCATTCCTTAACGTTCGATAAGGCCCTTTTACAAAGAACATCTATAAGTTTTTTAAGTGAGAATTGTTTAGTTAAGTGGTAAGAGCGTTGATTAAAACCTTAGAAGAGTTCTATAGGAAAGTGCGAAATCCACAACACACAATATCTAATTACAAAAGGATTCCATTACCGTTTACTGTCATAACGTATCTAAATATAAACAGGAAGATAAATACATTAACCCGTGTATTTGAGATGTAATCAATCCCCTTCCAATCACGGAGTCCTAATCCTTCAGTCCAGTGTTCCACAGTTTTAGTAAAGGGAAAACTCCAAACTAATTTTCCACTTAGCTTGACAAGCTGCTTATCCGATTTTTTTGCGCTCGAAAATGCGGGTAATATCAACAGTCGTTTGATGAAATTTCCATCTTAAATAATGGTTGGAACAAGTCGACGTGACATTTTCGGTACAATAATAAATTATAAGCATTTTCATCATGATATCGGTTAGATAATAATGTAATTCTCAATAGATACACATTCTTCTTGTCGTTTAGAGCAATTTTCTAGGTACTGTGGAGGATCTAGGTCCATGGTGACTCTAGCCTATATGAAATAATCATAACGATAACAAATACCGGGCGACATGTAAACGGGCAACGCCAAATGGCACGCATGCAAGTTCCGCATACATTTTCATATCCGCTTCTGCATATAGTTCCGCATTTTTGTAACGGAAAGTTATCGGAACTTAACCAAATCTCATTTCTCATCTTTTTGAAAATCAATATATCGGAACAATAAAACAAGTCGTAAAAATTTATTGCTTTTATCTGTTGACTGAACTTGGCCGTTTTCAAAACACAATTCAAATGGAATTGCAAAGCCGCCTGTTGTTCAGGTATCTGCGCCAGCTTTCAGTGAACCCTCTGTAACATTGTGAACGTATTATAAAGCGTTTAAGTTTATGAAGTTTTATCGTCAAGGCAGCGTTTTAGTAGACGGCAAAATTTTGTTAATAATAATATTACCCCTGTACAAATAACTGTTGTAGTTTAGGGTTTAAATTTATTTCCTAGTATTTCGTATGTTGATATTTTCCAAATTTTATTCTCTTATTAGTCTCCTATTTTAATCTAAGAACGTCCAGAATTTTCACTTCCCCCATAGCCAGTTTTAATATATTCTATAGTGTTTGCTCCGTGATGGAAATTCTAAGTTGAAAGTGCAATTTTGAATCCAAAAACT
The DNA here is from genome assembly GCF_000699045.2 of Agrilus planipennis. Taxonomy (NCBI): domain Eukaryota; kingdom Metazoa; phylum Arthropoda; class Insecta; order Coleoptera; family Buprestidae; genus Agrilus; species Agrilus planipennis. The sequence goes on along the minus strand of NW_020442460.1, from coordinate 2,379,840 downwards.
TCCATTTGGCATTATTTTATTGATATTAACCATGCAAATGCTAAATGCAAAATTTGTAACGGAGTATTCCCAAAAAGAACACACGAGTTCTGTATTAAAGAGTAAAGAATCACTTAAAATCATTACAGTTTCGCTTCCGCATCCACTTCCGCAACCGATTCCGCATCCGCTTTCGTTTACGTTTCCGCTTCCGTAAAAATTTACATCGCTAGTGTGTACAAGCTGCTCGCCTTCACTATCCTTCTGCTACTACTTCCGTTCAAAATTGTGCATACTTTTATTTACTTGTGTTACAAATAATTCTAGTTATAATTATATGTAATCTCATCCACCTCTTTGTATATATTTTTTTGTTACACCCTTGATAGATAAAGCATTCCATTGAAAACTTTCAAGTTAGATCGATTATTAAAACTTCTTGACTGTAACTCACAACAAATTGTCAATTCGTTTTCCCATTATTTCAGATCGATCGATACAATTACTGTCAATGCCACATGCGCTCCCTTTATTCGTACAGACATTTGATAAATTCCCACTTGTACTGCTCACGTACATTGAGCATATCCGTAAAGATATGGTAGGTACCTATGTACCTAATTGTAAGTCTTAGATGTGAAGTTAGCTTTACTTTATTACGCCAAATGGCACGAAAGTTACAGCTGACGTAGAATCGATTAATTCGCTAGCAGTTTGCACCGAGTGTCCTTTGACAATTGGCACATCAATGGTCCAATAAACGTCAAATACTTGAAGGCGCAGCTGTTTATTGAATTAACACCACAAGGAAAACTCGATCTCGCTTCTAAAACAAGTTTTCCTGAACGAACACACAGGAAGTAAAAGAACAATACAACTACATGTTTTGGGTATTTTCTAATTACCATTCGATTCTTGATAAAATCTCAATAAAAAATTTTACGTTATTTGGTTTTGGATCCAGCTGATAAGTAATTAACAGTGAAATAATAAGAAACAACCAACCTAAACTAATTAATACCGGACAGATACAAGGTGCCACCCATTGCGTTTATCTTTTGTTAATGGTGCTCTGTTAAAAGATGTTAAAATTGAATAGGGAACATTAAATCCTTGATCAGAAGTTCATTAAAAATAGGAGATGTAGATCGCAATTTATAATCATTTGTAGTTTCGTTAAATTAAGAACAAATTGCTTCATGTAAACACCTTCTGACAACGCTTGCTCCTCCCTTTTATATCACAAGTATTAAAGGAATTTTTGAGGTTATGTTCGTTTTGGAGCATTAAGAGTAAAATTTTCGCTGCATGCAACGAAGATGCGCGCGCAACGAGCAACGGAAATTGCGCGCGCTTAGAAAACGGAAACTCAACAGTATGAAGTTAGCAGTTGACCGCGAGATAAAAAACGATTGATCTGGTCTCAGCTTTTTGTTGACTCGCACCCAGGAAGGTGGTGAAGTATTTCGTTCAACACAAGCGGTCAATAAATGAGTAATCCAATTGATTTTAGGTAACGCCTACGTTACAGAGAGTATTCCGTTATAAAAGATTCTGTTATAAAATAAATGATTAATAGGTGCCTACTAGATAAGCGTCTTACAGTAGGTAACAGGTGAATATACCTTTTCCACCCTGATGTAGCTTCAAAACAGTAGATAAGGTGAATGCAGAATTATTAGGGTGAATTAAACGGTTCGTTGCATGTACCTAATCTGTCAAGGAGAAAAGGAACAGAACACGTTTTGTATACAAAGTTCCGTTGTTTCAGCAAATGGCATAGGAATGGAGGAAGTTCTGGAAATAGAGGCACTTAACTGGGAAAACCTGAGTTTTTCCACCATCGATCCTGAAAGGACTTATACACCCTATTACCAGCGCCCCGAGACATACATAGTTCCCATTCTCTTCTTCATTATTTTCGTCGTGGGAGTCCTGGGGAACGGCACCTTGGTCATAATTTTCCTCCGACATAGGGCAATGAGGAATGTACCTAACACGTGAGTAGCAATATTTCTTCAACTGTCTTTCTAGTACCTACTCACAACCTTTCTCACCGACAAATAAAGAAAAGATACGAATGAAGTTAACAAAGAGAAATGCTTATCAGTTTACACGATGAGGTCACGAATGTTATTTTGGCTGCACAATCTAAATTAAGAAGCGCCTACTGAATTACAATAGGTTGCGAAATACGTATCTACTTACACGATACAAACGCTTCTTCGTTTATTTTGTTTCTTTTATTATTACAACCAAAAACAGTTAGTAGGTAAACGTGGAGACATTTGTTAAGAGAGAATAAATTAATGAAGTCTAGCAATAGGAGATTTAAATCACTCATATGTNATATAGGACTTGGGAGTAAAATCAACTTTAAATAAATTTTAATACTTAATTTAAGAAAATTACTTCTTTTCATCACGTATTATCCCTTTCAGTTAAGTGACAGGTGAATTTGAAAGTACGCAACTGAGAAAACTATTAAATACCTATAAAACAGGCAAGAAATACCCATTGCAACTTTGTGACGAACCACAGCAACAATTTGTTTGCATAAAAAATAATTTCAAGAGATAATTCCAAATAATCCGGTGTAAGATAACGAACAGTTTTATCAAATCCAAGATTATCTGGACATTTGATTTTCCTTCCTTGCTGCTAGCCTTTTATCACCCTTCCTGACAGATATAATCCTTAATTAGCTTTACTGTCGCCTTTGTTCCCTGCAAAGCAATAAGTTATCTATTTACTTCTCTAAATCCTTGTTTACAAGAATGTTTCATTTTCAATGCCAGAAAGTGAGACTATTCCATACTGTACGAGTACCACGGTAATTACCGTCACCATCGCTATGGATTCCAAGGAACCCGTGTTTAGTACGAAAAACTTTTTAGCTATTCTCCTAAGAAAAATATTATCTTGAAATTTGTATCGCTAGGGTCCCAGTAGTCCTCACATGCATTCATACAATCGAGCCATCGACAGATAGTTTATTCGTTGGTTTTTCTTCTTGCTGAAATTAGCTCAGAAAGTTCCTGGAAGGAGTAGTTGGTATATAAAGTAGAGGATAGCGTAGCCTTCAATAAAAAGAAGTCACTTCTATGCTTGCAAACGCTTAATTTAGAAATTGTAAAAAGATTGGTTGAAGGTGTATGTTCGGAGTGCGGTGCTGTACGGGTGCGAAACATTGACGGTGGGCGCGGCTGAAAAAAAAGTTTACAAGCGTTCGAAATGTGGTGTTACAGTCAAATAATGAAAATACCGTGGATAGAGAAGGTTAAAAATTAAGAGGTATTAGAAAGAAAAGAAGAACAGGGGATTCTATGGAAGTCAATAAGGAATAGGCGAGATAGGTTGGTAGGACACCTTCTCAGGCATGAAGGTCTACTCAGAGACAAAATTGAGGCAGAGTTAAAAGGAGCAGAGATAGACTTAGATTAGATTACTGTTGGAAAATAGCTAGGGATGTGGGTTGTTCTAGTTTTGGGAAAATGCGAAGATTAGCTCAGGATAGGAAAGAGTGGAGGTGCGTGTCCAACTAGTCTTAGGACTGACGAACTTATGATGATGATATGCGAAGTTCAAATAGGTTATGGACTTGCATAAAATTAACTGACATGTACGTAAGTTTTTTTACAATATCATCAATTAAAAACGATGTACGATGGAAATTATGTCAAAATCTTTAGCATTAAGTACTTTAAAAATTTCAGGTTTTGAGGTTCCACATTCATAACGATGAGCAGTTTAAAATGATACACCCGGCAACTTTACCAAATGTTTTATTCAGTTACACACTGAAGTGAATTTATCTCCCTTCCGTGGCGGAACACGGAGCAAAATTTTTTGACGATTTCGTTGTAATTTTTTCAGATACATACGGAGAGGAGTTCACGCCCGTTAAATGCGAAGTTTGCCGTGTGAGCAGCTGTCAAAAAGAAAAATGCGAGATAAACGCAATCTGAGGATAACAAGCTGTCATTCTCCCAAAACCTTTTTTACATGACTTCAATAGGGTCGAAAGGCGTTAAAATGTTTCGTATAGTACATAGATGCGATAATACATGCTTATCGATTGACTCTGAAAAGTGTAAAGTAATGTGGAACTGTTACAGCTATTGCTTTCGTGACACACTACTAAGTTCTGTAATGTCCATGTCAGCAACTGATTCGACAAAAAACTTTAGTAGAAAAACGGATATTATAAATTCTGAAAACTCCTTACTACAGGAAATTATTTACAGTTTATATAACTACTACCCGGCTTCACTAAGGAAGTTAATATGAGATTGCGTAATAGTTGGGAAAAAAAGGATAAACTGTACAGTATAAGAGGTACTGTTCGTTTCAAGAAGTTAGAGATATGACCCTTCCCTTTATTAGGATGCACCGTAGCATAATTCCAAATTCAATCATATGTGTCTGCGGAGCTCATTTCTTCACCGATCATCCATCGAGAGCTAGACAAAAATGTACAGTACCATTTACAAAATTTTTTAAACTGCCTCGTTAAAATTTAAGAATACTTAAAAGCATATTTAGCCAAAAATAATGACAAGTGAATTAACTTAACGTTCTACACACCTATAAAACATTTGCTTTGTTTTCTATTGTTAATTTATATACATTTTTGTTTTAAGAAATTGCTAAACATTTTCGTTAAGTACTGTACAGTTCTAGGCGATCTCCTAAGACCGCCCATAGAGAGCTCTGCTCGTTCACGGCTAGTGTGTACTCTTTTTATTTTCGCGCAGATTTCTTCAAGGTCACAATTCTAACACATTGAAATAGACAGTACATAGGTAGCCCTACCCACATAAAAAAAGGCTTCGAATAGTCCAAAATGTTCTAGAACATACCACAACATTCGAGTGTATTCTGAAGCGTTTCACAATGATCAGGGACATTCCAGAGTATTCTCAAACATTGTACAACATTCCAGAATGTTCCGGGATGTCCCCGAACGTTGGAAGCCACGACAGATTACATACCCCTACCATAGACAGCTCCAGCCATACAAAAAAAGCTTCGAATGGTCCACAGAATATTCCACAACATTCGAGAGTGTTCTCTTCTCGAATTTTCAAGAATGATTTAGGATGTTCACGAACATTCCACAACATTCCAGAACATTTTAGAATGTTGTGAAATGATCTCGAATGCCGTCGAATATACTAAAAATTGCTAAAGGGCGAAAATTCCCTTCCTTATATCTTCAAAAGTACGCTCTTTAGGTGAAAACGGGAACCTTCTTCATATACGGGAGATAGAGTGTTAGCACACCATATTAGGTACTCTCTTTATCGTGCCGAAACCCTTTTCTGAGTTTTACCGGTACGCACATTGTACACTTTCTTTTATAATACATATTGATTACGGAAAAAACAGTAAGAGAATCGGTTCTTTACTTACCTGATTGTATCCCTCTCATTGCTGGATGGTCCTCGGCTGAACTGTCTGGTGTACCTTCCATGGCATCCCCGTCAAGACTATCATCTAGCGGGCAGTCGAGCGATAAATTTTGATTGATAGCAATGCCATCATTACATTTGTTATTGTTGTTTCTTTGACTTGATAATACCTGCATCTCCCACATTTGCTCCTGGCGAATGTCGTCGTTGTAGTCCTGGAATGACGAATGCTTCAGTAATACAAATTAAAAATGGAGAAAAGGTTGTCAATATAAAATAATAATTTATTTGCTAGAAATGCTTTTTGAGCTTCAGTTTTTACAATTTTTGCATTTAAAGTTATATTTGTGACTAACAATTTAGTCTTCACATTCTCGTTCTATTCCAGAGATTTCTGGAACACAATCACGATCTGTTGTAGTAAATTCTTCATGTTGTTTTGTTTTTTGTTTAATAAGTGTCGTTTATTTTGTAGGGTGTTGGCACATACCTCCTTGAAACAACGATCGGTTTAACATCAGACTCCGTGTAAGTAATCTATATATTATTTTTTGGTGAATTCCTTTCAACTGAATTAATTATTTCGTTGGTAAAGCCACGAGTGGATGTGAATGGTGCGGATTGAACGTTGTAGGATCGTTAATGACGTAATCGGTCGGGCCCGCTTTGTATTATAAATTACGTTAATTACTGTTGGCTTTTTGGGGTAGTTACGAATACGATTTGATTGGATTGTATTCTCTGGTTTGGTTAAATTATGAGCAGTCGGTTACAAATGGATGATCGTGATGTGGCGGCCCGGCTTGCCCAGCCTCCTGCTGGATTAGTACACCATGCACACAGCGGTAATTAAGCTGATAGAGGCCAAATTATTCTTTTGATCGACTGGTTTTGTTACGTTGTCGTTATATGGGTAACTACCATCGTATGAGCGAAACATTACTACACTGCTCGTCCATTTTGGCTAAATAATTTTTCATATTGGATTAGATATATCTAACTAATCATCATAAGATCGTTAGTCCTAAGACTGCACCTCCACTCATTCCTATCCTGAGCCAATTTCCGCATTTCCCTAAAACTAGAACAACTTACATTCTTAACTATTTACGAATCTAGGCCTACCTCTACCCCTCCTAACTCCTNTGCTTCTTGTAGGGCACGTATTTTCAATAGAAATAAAAAAATAAAAAATAGCCTTCGACAGACTTTAGAACAAAGCTTTATCTATGTTGCTACAAAATTTCAAATCTCTATTCCAAATATTAAACTCATGATATCTAAAACCGATAAGCATGACTCTACGGCGCGTGTACTATTTAATCCCCTCATAATTGTTAATGCTTGGAGCGATCAATCTCTCTGGACTACTGTGGACGGTAAAGAGGATAGCTTTCTTTTAAACTTGGACAAGGGAAGACGGACCCGAAATCGATCCAATCCAATATTATTCCAAATGCTAACGTTTGGTCTAAACCTCCCTGTCATGCAGCTTTGTATCACAGGGATGCTTCTTTTACCTATATATACCTTTTTGAAGTAAAAATTTCTTATGAAAGAGCGGAAAATTGTGCAGTGAATATTGAGGTTAAGAGTAAACTCGATGTAACAGGCACATACAGGTCAAATTTATATACTTAGTATTTAATTCAAAATTATCGACACTTTTAGTGATAGTTTCATGCTCTATTAGAAATTCTGATAATAATAAGTATATGAAATAATTGACGTACTTTGAATCAAATTATATAAGAAAATAGGAAAGTTGAAGTTATGGGTTTCTAAAAGGAAACATCTTTAGACGAATGTTAGGAATTGACTTGTATAAAGCAAATGTTTCTTTACGTCAGAAAATAAATTTAACATTTTTTTCTTTTGTGGTCGTCTGAATGTGATCTCTATTTTCCACGCCTACTTTATCCTTAGCTGATGTTCGTGTAAGGCATCCTGAGTAATAAAACTTCAGAAGTAATAAAAATTCTTATAGCACTCGTAGGAAGGAATAACGTCACAGTACAGATACAATAAATCCATTGAAAGGTCGACTTTAAACTTTTGTTCGCACTCAGTTGGTCACCTTATTTTCTACAAGTCCGAAAACCCTTTATTGCTAAACCTAAATCTTAGAACAACAATGGAGACTCCAGTATTTGGACTTTAGTTCTATTAAATTTGGTTTCGGTTAGGTTACGTTGCTTTATTTCTTATTCCATATTTTAGTCCATTGCAGGATTTTAGATTGTCGGGATTTTTACTATCGGGCGTATTGTTGTGGGAATTTGTGGTGTTCGAATTGTGGCTACCGGGGTTTTAGAGTGGACCCATTCAAAATACAATGGAGATTTAATTATCCAGACCTATATGGATTAACAATTATCCAGATTGCCAACCATCATCATCATAAAGTCGTCAGTCCTAAGCCTGGTTAGACACGCACCCCCACTCTTTCCTATCCTGAGCTAATCTTCGCATTTCCCCAAAAACTAGAACAACCCACATGACACCGTGTCTGACTCCCTTCCTAATATTTACTTCTCTACGTTGCAGCCCCAGCTCTATATCTGCTTGTTGCTCTTTATACAAACTAAGTAACATTCTTCTATCTCTATAACTCATACCTACATTTTAAATATATTTAACATCTTGTCTCATTTAACATTGTCAAAAGTTTTTTCTAAATCTACAAATTCTATGTCAGCACGCTTTCCTTTTTTAATCGTTACCCGTAAAACTAGAATGACCTCCGCGTTCCTCTATTTCTTCTAAACCCAAATAGATCTTCCCCTTATAGTTTTCTGTTATTGTTTCCATCCTCCTCTGTACAATTCTAATCATACGTACTCGATTTCTACTCAGAAACTGTTCATATATATATATAGACATTGGTGTTCTCAGATAATGCCTGTCTAGACCATTGCTCAGCATTCGGGAGGACGCCGGTTCGATTCCGGGTCCGTCTGCCTTGGTAAAAGTTTTTCTGTGGTTTCCTTGGATCACATAGGCAAATGCTGAGGCAGTAATATTCCACAGATAATCTTTCACTCTCTTCTGTCTTCATTTCGTCCGTCTCATCTTTCTCACCCGAACCACCACCCACCCATTCCCACGATTCCTGAAAGCAGGCTGAAGAGGGCCTTCCGCC
>NW_020442460.1:2359392-2365250 GCF_000699045.2 Agrilus planipennis | reverse complement strand
AAAATAATAATGAACTGAATTATAATCAATATTATTAGTAATTGTAAATAATATTAATAATAATCGGGTTAATATTATTAGTAATTTTAATATTGTTACAAGAAATCAGAAATGAAAACACGCAGGGTCTACAGTTTAGGATAACCAACTTAAACATCCCGCGCTGTTGCAGCGTAGCCAAGTCGCATACTACTGATCAGCTTATGCAGGAGAATCTGAGATTTACTTTACACATTGTTTACAACAAAATAAATACCGCTTCTTGTACCGATTTTGTATGGAAATTATTTATGTTAATATTATCTGCCTATTCTCGAAATTTAAAAAAAATTGTAAGAAAATTAAACTTGTTACACATTAAAACCTACACGAATAAGTATGAAATGTATAAATTAACATACGTTCAAATAGAAATTTAAAATTGTAATATTTTCAATGTTAGTACCGCAAAACGGGTGGCAATTTTTCGTATGCGTTCAGAATACAGGCAGGTATTTACAATTAAATTTTAAAGATGATCGTAAGAAAAATTTTTTTNTTATCGTAAGAAAAATTTTTTTTTGGAAACGTCCTTAAAAACAAAATGTGCAAACTTTAAAGACATTTTGGACAAAGTTCAAAAGATATTTATTATTTGGAATTTTAAAATTAATATAGTGACTTAGTGACTTGGTAATGTTGTATGACGAGAAACACGGTAAAATTTAAATCTAACCTAACATAGTCTCTTTTGCATACAGAGTTTTTGCTCTTTTTTCTTGTACAAATTATTAAAAATGAATGAAACATAAATCTGTTGTTGTTTACAAAATATTATTGAAATCCCTTTGTTATGCTTCTTATGGAAACGTCGTAATATCAGGATTGTCGTTACGTTTTTCAGAAGGGATTTACAAGCAATGAATTTCTTTGGTCAGGTATTCTCGATCTTTTTATTATATAAAAGATAATTAACATCAGCATCCATTTTTGGTAAAGTGATTATACCTTATAAAGAAAATAATTATAACTTTTTAGAAATATTCTAAAATCGCTTTTTTTTCTTTTTTAATTGTCTTCGTGTTATTTATAAAAATTTTTCTGGAAATTGTAGCCTGATACCTCCACCATAAATACACACCTAGCAACGAATAGGTTTAGGTACTTAACAAATAATTTATTTTTAACTTCAAGAAAAGGAATTATTTTTAGACGAGGATGCTCGTTGAACGCAATTTAACTAAGTGTTAAGTTAATGAGTTTCTCGAGTTTGTTTTTATTTTACTGTAAGTAAATATCTAATAAACTCAATGGGTATGTTAATATAACGGATTTAGAGGCACGTTCTTCTCTTTTAGGTGTATATTACAAAACAACAACTTGAAATTCACACTTTTCCTCCGACAAACATAGATTTTGTTTTTCAATATTTTCATTTTCTTCTCTTCAGTTTTTTTCCTTTCTTGAGATTATCGTGATTTCGTCCCATTGTTTACATTCTCTGAATTCAAAGCACCCCAGGCAAAGGAGAGATTCGAGAAAACTTGTTATCAAAATTCAATCTGAAATCCGCTTTTACGAATTTTGCAAACAGGTATCTAAAAAGGGCCCGTGGTCCTTCAATTTTCTATAATCTTTCGACCTCTGTCTGGGGTTTACTCGAACCGACAGAAGACTAATGAAATTACGGGGCTACATAACGTGATATATCACTGCGTATAATCTCATTTTCTATAATAAATCATCCTTAAAACTTAAATACTCTCCCTGTTGGTGTCATTATTGTGCCTGAGAGTAATTTAAGAGGTACCCACTAAATCTTTTAATACTTCAAATATTAAACCACGGGTAAGAATTCTGTTCAAAATGAAATACAATAAACCAATCCAAATTATTTATCGTCAAGCAAACGTGTACAGCATATAATGAAAAACAAACTTTAAGAATAACATTAAAAAAACCGTCAACACTGGTTGGAAACGCACCTCCACTCCTTCCTATCCTGAGCTAACTTTCGCATTTCCCTAAAAGTAGAACAGCCCACATCCTTAACTATTTTCGAACAGTGACCTAATGTAGGTCTATCTCTCCTCCACTTAACTCCTGTTTCTGCGTCTAATATGTCTCTCAGTAGACTCTCATGCCTGAGAAGGTGTCCTAAGATACTTCGTTCACTTTCTGTAGCAATGTGACCTTCAGTTTGACCGGCGCAAAGTAGAAAGGAACAGCACTAGGCCAGAAAAGGAAGGAGACAACTCTCTTAACCGGTGAGGAGCGTATAATCTGTACAGTACTGCACGGAAAAATTGACTATTTTATCCACTGCAATTGCATTGCTCAAATGTGGTGTTATTGGTACCAATTACTACTGAAAATATCAACGAGATGTTTATTTATATTTGAAGACATTTTAAGGGCTTTAACGCTTGTTTTCGACTTGCACTACTATTCATGATTGAACAAAACTTTTGGCAGGTACTGTATGAAAAAGTATGTTTAATGAACAAGAGTCGAGAATATAATGAGCCTTTTTCTCCCTACCTACGATTTTACCAACGACATCGCTACAGAAAGTAAATGAAGTATACCAACCTATCTCGCCTATTTTTAACCATAGAGTCCTCTATTTTCCTATTCTTTCTAATGCCTCTTTATTTTTAGCTTTCTCTATCCACGATATCTTCATCATTCGCCTGTAGCACGCTTAACATAACCTAACCTTTTCTTTTCCGCCGCACCTACCGTCCATGATTTGCACCCGTACAGCGCCGCACGTCAAACATACAGCTTTAACAATCTTTTTCGAAATTCCAAATAAAATATTCGCGAGCATAGAAGTGACTTCTTTTTATTGAAGGCGACTCGACCCTGCGCTATCCTCTGCTTCATATCCCTTCTACTCCTTCCGTCCTGTCTTATCTGACTTCCTAGATACCTAAAATTAGCCGCTTCTTCTAATCTTTCGTCTCCTATCTTTATATTCGCTCCTTCTCTACTTTTTCTTCCCTTGCATACCAGTATTTTTATTTTACTTCTATTTATTTTCTTACAATACTGTTTTGTCAATACCGCTTCCATTTTACTTAAAGCTATCTCTAACTCCTCCTTGGTAGATGCTAATCCTGCTATATTATCTGCAAATCTAAGCATGCTAATCTTTTGCCCCTGTATATCTATCCCTACAGTTGTACTGTATTTAATGATGTTGATCGCGTCTTCAATGTATAGATTAAACAGTAGTGGTGACTATGTGCATCCTTGTCTGACTCACTTCCTAATATTTACTTCACTGCAAAACATTATCAAAAGCTTTTTCTAAATCTACAATCTTACGTACGCACTCAAACCCAAATTAATCTTTCCTTAATAGTTCTTCCGCCCTTTTTTCCATCCTCCTGTGTACAATTCTAGTTAAGATTTTTGACGCATGGGAAGTTAAGCTAATTGTTCTAAATGTCTCGCACCTATCCGCGCCTCTCTTCTTAGGTTAGGTTACTACCACGTGATCGTGATACATAAAAGAAACTCACACAGAATTACCAGAACAACTTCTTAAACAACCGGCACGTGTTTCGCCCACTATGAATATCAGGCAGACTCAAAGAGGAACTTTGCCAATCCAATTTCTACTTAAATAAATGATCCAATAAGCTATTTCATTTATATATAATCAGAGCGTATTCTCAAATCATTAATATGAGCTTCAGTAAGAAAAGTTGTGATAAAATTGGACACTAAAAATTCAGTTTCCTGCTTCCTTCAGTCGGGTTATAGCAACTTTATTTGATTGGAATTTCAAATTGGGTCGAGCAAATAAAGTATTCTAGAAAAAGAGGAATGTTTTGTGGAAATAGAGTTATAATTGAGTTTCTCTGTTGGGTCGACTAGAAGGTATAAATAACTTTCGGGATTTATCATACCACACAGGTGGCACTTAAAAGACGTATATTTTCCGCAAAAAGGATTTCAACTCCTGTACTGTATTCCGCCGGGAGCAACAAATAACACAAGAGTCCCTCTTTACGTAAAAATATGATACTGCTAGTGGTTTACATCTATTTATTACTTACCAGGTATATGAGTTTTATTCAGTACATTACCACGATAAAGTTTTGAGTCACACAAAACGCGTTCCTCTTTAAGATTACCTTCTTTGAAAGGATTCATTATCACGTCCGATTAACTAATTTTCATTTAATCCGTTCAAAGTCGTTGCTATAAAATTTTCATACTCTATTGGCAATCTTGAACTGCGAATCCCCTTTTGAAATGGCTCTTTAAAAATAATCGTTGCCGAAGATATGGTTCCCCAGTTTCACATAACTTGACTATTAGAGACAGCGAAAACGCATTTGCTAAATTCTTCAGTTGAACCAATCGTGCTTTAAAGTAATTGCATATTTATTAAAGAAAAAAAAACTGGGTGGAAAAGGTAGATATTTTTAAAAACTCATTTTTCAAGCAGTTCAATAGTTTTGAAGTTGTAAAAATAAATGTTGATTTAATTAGATCTTGCAAAACAAATCTCTTCCACTTTTGATTTAATAATAAAGGCATTTAGATAATTGAATAAATAAGTAAAAACAGTTGCCCTTACATGCACGTAAATGTTTTTAGGTTGTTAAACAACACGCAATTGTTAATTTCAATTACACCTCAAACCTTTAATAAGGGAAATTTACTGTAGGCAAACTGCCTTGAAAACTCGTCTTCACTACAGGAACAAATTATTATCACGAAACTACTACAGAGTTCTTATTTTCATTTTGTTTTAATCATTCTACAAATCAATTTCCTTCTTGTTTACGAAACTCTAATTATAATTTTATTAGAAAACATTGTCTTAAATTATTACTTTCTGTTTTATGTAGTAGGTACCTATATCAGTAAGAATATTTTAGGTTACTTTAATTAACTTTTGAATTAATATTTTGTACCACTACAGATAACCTCAAATTAATGAATAAAAATTGTTACTACTGTCACGCCTTCGCCGGGAATCGAACCCGGGTACCTGGCATTGCCTTATCCTAGGCTATGAGAGGTAACAGCAGCAACAAAGACAATCAGGGATCCGGGTTCGGTTCCCGGCAAAAGCATGATAGCGTCAACAGCTTTTCGTCATTAATTTGAGGTTATCTGTAGTGGGAAAAATTAGTTCAAGAATTAATTCACTTTAATGTATTGAAAACCCAACGAAATTCTTCTAAAATTCTGATTAATAATATTGATTTCAAACTGTTAATGAATAAAAAAATTTTTTTTCAGATATATTTTGTCTCTTGCTCTTGCTGATCTTCTGGTCATCGTTACATGCGTACCGTTTACATCCCTGGTTTACACGTTAGAATCATGGCCTTGGGGTGTTGCCGTATGTAAACTGGAAGAAACCACCAAGGGAATTTCTATTGGAGTTTCAGTCTTCACATTAACTGCTTTATCAGCTGAACGATATTGTGCCATCGTCAACCCACTTAAAAGATATCAGGTAAACTATTTCTAATATATTGTTGGTTCTCGTCAAACACTTTTTATTGGCATCCGACAAATACGTATGCACTAACTGGTGGTAGAACATCCAACTGCAATGAGGGATAAACATACATGGGAATGGTGCAGATGAATCGTAAAATTCTTTATTAAAATCATAAACAGCGTTAAATAAATGAAAAAATTTTTGATGATGGAGTCCGCCGTTTTCACCTCGTGTAAAATAAAAAAAACAACAAAATTGGTATTATAAAAGGGTGTAGGTGGTAGCACCTCCGACAAAGGACTTGAACTGTGTACTTCTCGATGAAAATTATGTGTTTTGTATATGTAGATAATAAGTACATAATTACAATTGAGACAATCACACAATAGATGTTTGTAAGAAA
>NW_020442460.1:2352731-2358392 GCF_000699045.2 Agrilus planipennis | reverse complement strand
TTTGAAACACACACTCAAATTTTAACTGTATACCCGACAACAATTGACAAAACGCGTTCCGGCTGTTTAACAGTTACCAGAACGCGTTGCGAGCGTTTAAAAACAGCCAGAACGCGTTCTGTGCGTTTGAAGGCAGCCAGAACGCGTTGTGGTCGTTTTTTTCCGGCCACTGAGCGTTTTCGGTCTTCGGGCCTAACATATATAAAAATGAATTGATGTTCGTTAGTATCTCGAAAACTCGAGAACGGATGGACCAATTTGGCTAATTTTGGTCTTGAATTATTTGTGGAAGTCCAGAGAAGGTTTAAAAGGTGAATAAATATGAAAGTTGTTAACCATCTTTCAGATTATTTTTATGTAGATTGATAAACCTTAAGTTTTGTCACAAATTAAATTTCTGAACGCAATCATAACATTTGACATTTGACAACCAAGTTTATTTTATACAAAAGTTTAGGTCAGTACGAAGTCTGCCGAGTCAGCTAGTATTTAATATTAAGCTAAAAAAAAAACAACGGATCTCCATAGTGACGGATTCAAGGAGAAAGGCCTAATCGGCAATCGTTCCAAGGAACCCATTCTTCAGTATAAGTCTTTGAAATCTTATTATCCAAAATCACTAATATATATTCAATGTTTTTTGAATTAAAGTAATTCTTAAAGGTTCGATGCAAATTGCTCATTTACCGCCACTTAAATCCGCCACTTGAATTTCCAGGAGGTTGACGAATGTTTACGGTGGCAAAAAAGGGCTCAACTGTACGGAAGCCGAAGAAGAAATTTAAGAAAGAAGAAGTCGAAATTGTGGATAAATCAAACGGGTGGAGGGCTTTAGTACCTATAGGCACTTATTTTAAAAGAATATGGCGAACGCTAAAATGTAATGATATTACAAATCTTTTACAAAAGCTGCCTGAAAAGTTTCCAATCTAATAAAGAAACAATAGGTTTTTGTCAAATTTACTTTTATTTTTCCACATAGTCTACTTATAAGCCCAAATACGTCCCTCAGTGATACTCCAACCTCTTTAACCTGTTCAAATAGTAAGTACTTGTAGCCTTTCTCTGCAAAATGCATAGTTCTTCATTTAACGAATATCAGCGTCCTTCAAGCACAACTTTTTAGTTATAAAACAAAAACAATATACTTGGGGTTAAATCTGGTGAGTATAAAGAGGTTGGTCAAACAATTCAAACCCTAAGTCGTCAGTTTTTGTCTTGGAGAAACAAAGATTTTTTTGCAAATTAGGGCTATTTTCTGCATTCAGCTATGAGACAACTTCATACCAGAAGATAATCGCCATAATTTTCCCAGCCAAAAGAAAGGCCCTTGCCTTTATCTTGCTAAATCTCCCTTTGCAGACCAGCGTTTTGACTGTACGTTTGGTTCTGTAGTATCCAGTTGTATCCCCAGGAATTAACCCCAATGGCGCAACAGCAGGGCCATTGCACATGTTTATTCGAACACGTTTACTCATGCCTACATCTTGATTCGATATATAACAAGTACATTCTTTGGGCATATTCTGAGCTGTCTCTCTAACCTTAATTAGTTGGTCGCCCTGCACCATTTGATAAACTTGAGCAATGCCAAGTGGTGGTTGTAGTTCAGCCGTCCCATACGTTCATAGTCCCCCAAACAGGTGTGGTGACATTTAAAAAACGGTTAGTTTTTATTGGAAAGTAGTTAATGTAGGTGAAGAGTGAAGATCTATGTCTGAAGTGCTACTGCAGCTTTTCACTGAACATATTAACTTTTTATTTGATTTAACTCGACTCCAAAAAATTTTTACTTTCTTAACGTGTTTTATGATTTTAATAAACAATTTTACAATTTGCGTGCACAATTCCTATGTAAATTTTTCTCTCATTCGACTTATAAATTTTTCCACCAGATGGTGTATGCCCATTTGACGGATTCCAATAGAGAGCCCAATTCGCCTTCAATTTATGGAAGCCATTTACCTACTTAAAGACAGATCATTACTAGATTTTTTCCATTTTCACAAAAATCTCACATCGTCTACCTCAATCGATTGTCAGACTACAACTGTATGTCTTAAATAGTTGAAATTTTAGTGGATGCGTTCGTATCAAACATGCGCAAGCATTTGTTGCCAACTTCATGCGGAATAGGTCGGTAGCTTTTCAGACGACCCTGGTATATTAACAGACTAAAGCAGATGCTGTTCAAACCTTCAAACTTCTAACCAAGTTAAATATATAAACTTTTCCTACTGGCCCAATATATAAACTAACTGCTTTGCGCTGCAAGTGAAAAATAAGTTTCGGAGTTCTAATATAAAATCCATCAATTTAAAAATGCAAAACTTCCTTTACGTTCACAACTGTAACTTTTGCATTGAACTTTCCAACAGTGCACGGAATCATCGGTTGTGGTTATTGTTAAAACATCTGTTGTCCAAAATTTTAAACTTCTAAGTCAGGACACTGTTTCGCTCTTGCCTTACCAGAATAATAAACTTTCCGCGAACGCTTTCCGTTACTTTTAGCTGTGATTTATTGAATGCAGAGAAAATCACTTCAGCGGTTACTTAAATAACGAAACAGTCATTAGTTGTTATCTAGCCTACTATTAATTTCCTCCTCGATTGTTAAACCCAAGGGAGAAAAGGCGAAAATGTAAACAAAAAAGCGCAAGGGATATGTGTAGATTCAGGGACAATACTAATTAATTATACACGTTCTGTTATGAAAAGGCTTTCATCTCAATAATATTATCATCATCCAATAAACGTATCTTTGACAATCATGACACCCACCAGTAGGCAAGTAATTAATTTTCCACAACCCACATTCTTGATTTTTACTGTATCATCATGCATTGTCAATCAATTCATAGTACTAATCTGCCATCTATTGTATATCTAAAAAGTTATAATCACCGACAGGCGTTTTTTTATCAATGCTTTGTCATAAAGCCATTAGTTAGTTATTAATACAAATTTGTTACTAAATAAAGTATCATCCTCGGCTGGATATAGATAAGCCTTGATTAAACATTATCATTGCTGAGACGGATTAGACGTGATAACATTAAAAAAAAACACTTAAAACAGCAGTCCATATGTACCCTTTTAGAAGTAAAAATTGGAAGGAATTAGGTCCTGCACCATGCTAATAGTGTTCGCGTTTTTCTTGTTGTAAAGATGAATGCCATATGGATATCCTGCGGCCAAACATGGAATTTATTTTAATACCAGTTAACACTAGAAAGACTGAAACTTAGTATATACTTATTTTGCCCAGAAGCAGTCATAATGTCTGCAAATTTTTTGCAAATAAAACTGGTAATTTTTTCATGAGTACACTTTCCACATACATACTTTTTACACTTGTCACAAATATTCATTGTTTTGTTATTGTGACAAAGTCGTACTTGACAAAATCTGCGTTTTTTAGGGTCACAGTCTACCTTATTATTGTTAGGGCAGATTGAATTTTTGTTTGAGTCTTTAGGTTTTTTGCATCTTGCATTTCTATATTCGGCGGAAAGCTGTTCTGCTAATTGAAACAAGAACTCTTTTCTCTGTATTTGTATTCCTGTTGTTTCTTTATACAAAATCCAGGCATTTATAGCAGCCAGATCTAAAACATTGAAAAATATTTGTAGGGGCCACCTACGAGAANGCATTTGCTAAATTCTTCAGTTGAACCAATCGTGCTTTAAAGTAATTGCATATTTATTAAAGAAAAAAAAACTGGGTGGAAAAGGTAGATATTTTTAAAAACTCATTTTTCAAGCAGTTCAATAGTTTTGAAGTTGTAAAAATAAATGTTGATTTAATTAGATCTTGCAAAACAAATCTCTTCCACTTTTGATTTAATAATAAAGGCATTTAGATAATTGAATAAATAAGTAAAAACAGTTGCCCTTACATGCACGTAAATGTGTTTAGGTTGTTATACAACACGCAATTGTTAATTTCAATTACACCTCAAACCTTTAATAAGGGAAATTTACTGTAGGCAAACTGCCTTGAAAACTCGTCTTCACTACAGGAACAAATTATTATCACGAAACTACTACAGAGTTCTTATTTTCATTTTGTTTTAATCATTCTACAAATCAATTTCCTTCTTGTTTACGAAACTCTAATTATAATTTTATTAGAAAACATTGTCTTAAATTATTACTTTCTGTTTTATGTAGTAGGTACCTATATCAGTAAGAATATTTTAGGTTACTTTAATTAACTTTTGAATTAATATTTTGTACCACTACAGATAACCTCAAATTAATGAATAAAAATTGTTACTACTGTCACGCCTTCGCCGGGAATCGAACCCGGGTACCTGGCATTGCCTTATCCTAGGCTATGAGAGGTAACAGCAGCAACAAAGACAATCAGGGATCCGGGTTCGGTTCCCGGCAAAAGCATGATAGCGTCAACAGCTTTTCGTCATTAATTTGAGGTTATCTGTAGTGGGAAAAATTAGTTCAAGAATTAATTCACTTTAATGTATTGAAAACCCAACGAAATTCTTCTAAAATTCTGATTAATAATATTGATTTCAAACTGTTAATGAATAAAAAAAATTTTTTTCAGATATATTTTGTCTCTTGCTCTTGCTGATCTTCTGGTCATCGTTACATGCGTACCGTTTACATCCCTGGTTTACACGTTAGAATCATGGCCTTGGGGTGTTGCCGTATGTAAACTGGAAGAAACCACCAAGGGAATTTCTATTGGAGTTTCAGTCTTCACATTAACTGCTTTATCAGCTGAACGATATTGTGCCATCGTCAACCCACTTAAAAGATATCAGGTAAACTATTTCTAATATATTGTTGGTTCTCGTCAAACACTTTTTATTGGCATCCGACAAATACGTATGCACTAACTGGTGGTAGAACATCCAACTGCAATGAGGGATAAACATACATGGGAATGGTGCAGATGAATCGTAAAATTCTTTATTAAAATCATAAACAGCGTTAAATAAATGAAAAAATTTTTGATGATGGAGTCCGCCGTTTTCACCTCGTGTAAAATAAAAAAAACAACAAAATTGGTATTATAAAAGGGTGTAGGTGGTAGCACCTCCGACAAAGGACTTGAACTGTGTACTTCTCGATGAAAATTATGTGTTTTGTATATGTAGATAATAAGTACATAATTACAATTGAGACAATCACACAATAGATGTTTGTAAGAAAGGAAAAGTTATCAAAGAAGTGAATTCCTTAATAAAAAAATACCTAACAAAACAGAATCTTATAAAACAATTCGAAGTGGTTTGTATTCTTATTACTCTTATTACAGTTTGTTACAAATTGTGTTAATAATCAGTTAGATTTCTTTTACGTGTGTGGCGGGCGGCCCAAGACTTTAAATTCTTAAACCAATACTACAAATGAAGCCCCCCGGACGCTCCCCGGACGTGAAGTGATCGATAGAATATTACTATTTAAAGTCACTTCATTACTTATCCACCCACGTTAAATGGGATCAGCCAAGGTACCTACCCAATAATCAAAACTTTTCAACAAAAACTTTGGAACTAAATGAAATATTTTACAGAAAACACGAAATCAGAATAAAAATTATTAGCTGTAATTTAAATGGGTACATATTGAAAACTTAATTAGAATGAATAAAAATCATTTGCTTTTACAAATTTCGTTACAAAAACACT
>NW_020442460.1:2347421-2351663 GCF_000699045.2 Agrilus planipennis | reverse complement strand
TCAGCATAAAAATAAAGTATTTTATTTTTTGTTTTTAAAAACATATTTTTTGTTACACCTAGCAGCCAGTAACAAATTGCTGTCGCTCTTAAATACATTAATAGCCTCTAAACATGGCAAACAAAGATTTAAGTAAACTAAAAGTCCATTTTTAATTAGTTTTAATGAAGCTTTATTCCTGTCGTCCCGCCACATTGCGTTCATAACAGAGAATACTCTTTCTGTAAATGCTGAAGTGGCCGGAACGGATAGCAAAAGTGACACTACTTTGAACAGATTTGGGAAATACATTAATAGCCCTCTAAACAGGCAAACAAAGATTTAAGTAAACTCAAAGTTCATATTTAATTAGTTTTAATGAAGCTTTATTCCTCTCGTCCCGTCACTTTGCGTTTATAATAGAGAATACTCTTTCTATAAATGCTGAAGTGGCCGAAACGGACAGCAAAACTGACACTACTTTGAACAGATTTGGGAAATCAGGTTGTTCTGTAAATATGGCTTGTCATTTTTCTGTGCAATATTATTGATGTAAAAATACTCTGAATTTCGAATAATCGCTTACAAAATTACGATGTTTACTTAAGGCCTTAAATAAAGTATTTTTGCGTACTTTATGTGTCTTGTAAAGTATAACNGACAATTATAAAAAAATATTTTTTAATCTTCCTTTATATTATTTACGGCTATATGATATGTTATTGGTAAATATTAAACAATAAAAACTTTACAAATCATTGTCTGCACATTTTTTGCAAATAAAACTGGCAATTTTTTCATGCGTACATTTTCCACATACATACCTTTTACACTTGTCACAAATATTTATTATTTTGTTATTGTGACAATGTCGTACTTGATAAAATCTGCGTTGTTTAGGGTCACAGTCTACCTTATTATTGTTAGGGAAGATTGCATTTGATGTTTGTGGGTTTTCAGGTTCTTTATATCTTGCATTTCTATATTCGGCGGAAAGCTGTTCTGTTAATTGAAACAAGAACTTTTTTCTCTCTATTTGTATTCCTGTTGTTTCTTTATACAAAATCCAGGCATTTATAGCAGCCAGATCTAAAACATTGAAAAATATTTGTAGGGGCCACCTACGAGAAATAGCTTTTACTGTGTATTTTCTGGCGATTTGATCAGACATATCAACTCCATTTTGTACTATCATAAAATTTTACGGATTCCGGTAAACGTTTTTTATTATTTTTATCAATTTTTACAAATTTATGTTTCCAACTAAGAATAGACACTCTTTTATTTGGTTTACTTTTATATATTATAAGAACACAATTCTTTGTTTTATATAGTAGAGTGGAAGATCGGAAAAAATAAGTTATTCCTATAGAACGAAACTAAACATTTATTCTTTAGTCATACCCAAGAAACTACTGTTAATCAGTAAAGTCAGCGGCAGATAGCTAGTTTATCGAATTCTTCGGATTTTTTAAGTCCATGTATTTGTGAGCCCGTAGAGATTTGTTACTCGCAATTAGGGCAACCAGCAAGCCCGAAATATGTATGACGATATCGACAGAGTGCCGGCCAGCAAAGAAATATCGTTTTTAATCAATATACATTCTTAGTAATTGAATAAAATTATTCGAAGTAATCTGTATTCTGTTGAAACTGCCAGACGCGGATCGCGATTTCGATCTTTTTGGATCTCATCAGCGCGTCGCAGGCAGCTCCGACAGACACAGACCAACTTTTACCTGCTGTATTAACAGCGCGTTTTAGAAAATACCACAAATGGCGCGGAAAACGCCAACTGTAGTACGATGCTACATTTTGGGATTACGTATGCTCCAACAAGGTCCATTTAATTATATGGATATCTACTTTCTGAAACGAATCCCGGCGTAGCTAACCTCAACGTGATAGGCACGTTACCATAATCGAATATGATGAGATCCAAAAAAATCGAAATTGCGATCCGGACCTTGTTGGAGCATACGTAATCCCAAAATGTAGCATCGTACTACAGATGGCGTTTTCCGCGCCATTTGTGGTATTTTCTATTCTTAGTAATATCTCAAATCCGAATATGGGTTTGTTTGTTTATTACGATTTCACACCTTAACTACTAAACCGATCATCCTGAAATTTTATGGACACATTGTCAGGCATAGCGAAAAGGACATAGGGTACCTTTTATCCTGAAAATAAATACTGTTCCCGAGGGATTGAAAAATTAACTTTATGTGTTCGTCGATGATCTTTGACACGTATTTAGCTCATCGACGTGAGCGAAGCCGCGAGTTAAACCTAGTGCTTATACCTGTAATGAAAGTAAATGTAGTTTGTCCTGTCGTGCCGCTAAAGCTCATGAAATGAATCTAACAGCCTCATGAAGGCTATACGGTATGATAGCCTTCCATCCCTCGTCTATGAAGAATATTTCGGCTTTTAGCTGCAGGGGTTGGTTTCAAAGATATGGGGGTTAAAAGAACTATTGCCCAAAAGACTCCGTAAACTTATATTAGAGAGTCAGTAAAGGTATTAATTGAGTGCCGACATCTAGTCAGAACGTTACAGAATATCACAAATTTTTCCTTAATGCTTTGCATCTACAGGGTTCGAGAATGTTTTAGAATTATCTAGAAAGTTACAGAACTTTCCGAAATGATAACTAATTTTGCTTGAATTAATTGTTGAAACAAGAACATTTTTGAAGTGAAAACTTCTTTAGCGACGTTGGGCACTTTTTGGCAGGGGAAAATGTTATGGGTTCGCGTCACCGACATGCTTGTAGCAGTATATCTGTAGCTATACAGCTACGACGATCGATGCGGTTTTTACGCGATACTTAGATAAATTTCAATCAAACGTTTTCATTTCTTACTTTAGTTACGATAAGCCTATTGTATTTTCTTTTAGAACACTGAAATAATTGAAAGTACAAAAAGTCTAAGAATTGTTGAAATTAATGATGACAATGATGCAAACATTGTTAAAAATCAAGTACATTGAAATTTATGTAAATATTTCAATAATAAAAAAACTTATAAACATGCATATAATTGTTACTCGGAGAGTCAATAGATGTGAAAACCAGATTGATGTAGATTATATTTATTAAAAGATTGTGAAATTTCAAACTTTAATACTAAAAGTTCTATGTTTTCACTTCTATCGGCAGTCCCTATAACTGCCAATTTTTTTTTTAAATTATTTTCTAAATATTTTTCCAGTTGCATGGCATATAATCAGAAGTAAGTTACAGCAAAAACTAGGAAACTTTTTCTTTGTTTCAGACGAAACCCCTGACAGTGCTTTCGGCCATTTCGATATGGATTCTTGCCACGATGTTGGCCCTCCCTGATTGCATTAGTTCGACTGTCGAACAAGAGCCCTTGGTAACCGGCAACTCGACCATAGACGTTTGCACGCCCTATCCCAAAACATACGGAAAACGTTATCAAATGTACATGACAGTTGCTAAATCCCTTATTTATTACGTGCTACCGTTGTGCATCATAACATGTTTTTATGTCATGATGGCCAAACGGCTCCACGACAGCGCCAGAGAAATGCCCGGAGAGATGCAAGGAGGTCAGGGTATTGCACAAGTCAGAGCTCGAAAGCACGTCGCTAAAATGGTTTTAGCCTTTATCATCGGTAAGTGGATCGTAAAATTTTTACTGCGGAACTTTATACATACAATATATCTCGTTTTTATCAGCAACAACACTGCATGGTGCCTTAGGGATCGGGAACTAAAGATGAAAATAAACACTGGAACTGACTGTAATTGCGATCGTGTTATTCATTCGACGACTTTATTTCCTATAGGAATAAAATTCCTTTGATCACTCGAGACATATCTAGAAAATTCTTTAATTAATATAAAAATTCGTCTTTTAGGTTTCTTGATGCAAACGCTAATTAACGGAAAGCTTAAACAATTTTATTGAAGTTCGTCATGATTAATATCTAATTTTCATGAAAATTACAAAAACAATCTTTTAATTCTATTTACTATAATCATCATCATCATAAGGTCGTCAGTCCTAAGACTGGTTGGACACGTACCTCCTCTATTTCCTATCCTGAACTAATCTTCGCATTTCCCTAAACCTAGAACAACCCACATCTTTAACTATATGGGAACAGTAATCTAATCTAAGTCTACCTCTACCCCTCTTAATTCCTGTTTCTGCCTCTAATATGTCTCTGACTAGACCTTCATGCCTGAGAAGGTGTCCTACCAACCTATCTCGCCTATTTTTTATTGAC
>NW_020442460.1:2339018-2344884 GCF_000699045.2 Agrilus planipennis | reverse complement strand
ATCTCTGGGTAATCCTCGACAAGATGTTTACTTAAGGCCTTAAATAAAGTATTTTTGCGTACTTTATGTGTCTTGTAAAATATAACGTACGCACAGTCGAAATAGAGTACAATACTTTATAATAAAGTACGGGTGGCAACCCTAGATACGACGTACGTACGTAAATAGAAAAAGTACAACACCTGATTCGTCACAGGTATAAAGAATATCTATATATTTTTTGCGTCGTCTGATTTGAAAATTTAATCTTACAGTTCATTTATTATTCCGTACAAATAACTTGAGACCCACGCGTGCGTAAACCCTACGTTATAGTTGCTAGTTTCATTGGTGTGTATATCGGAATTTCGACGTTTCACATCTGCTAGGCGTCCCGTGACGACTAATTTCTTTTTTTTTTTCATCTACGTTTGATCATGAGCGTCTTCAATTTCTGTCTTCTGCTTTCTATTATGTACTAGATAAGGCACATTTCTTTGTCGGCATTTTTCCTTTTTATGTCGAATGCATAATTTAGTGAATGTGTGGAATATATTTTTTCAACCACATCAAAATCCCAAAATATCAGCTGGTTCTCTGATGCTGTAGACTAATTAATCGAACTCTCAAAATCTTTTAAACATAGCACCAAAGGATTTAAGTTTAGATGAAAAGATGGCGTCGATGACGTTGTGTTTAACAAAACAATTATGCCGCCCTTTGATAATTTCATCTAAATGTAATAGAATATTCCCGTTGCGTCTTTTCCGTTTTTAATAAAAAATAAATCGTTTTAGTCTTGTTTATTATTTTTGAAGTGGAACTTCTTTATCGACGGTAGGAACCGAAAAATGTAATGACAAGCGTCACAGCGTCATGCGTTACGCGCCACGTGTGACCTCTAGTGGATATGTCCAAAATGATGTAGTAACCGATAATCCTAAAATTGCCATTTCGACAAATTGTCGGCGATAGATAATGTGTGTTTCGGTTTGTCTTGATTTGAAATTTATCTCTACAGTTTTGTATGATGCAAGCGTAAAGGTTTTTAACAAAACTAAATCAATATTCCGCATTCGTCTAACTAATACACGTTTGCCCCTTTTTTTATCTATTTTTTGGTTGTCGACACGTCTTGATCTTAGTATATTGGAGATCTATGCATCCCGTCTTCCAGAAATTGGGCAGCTTCATCTATAGTTTTTGGTTTGCATATTATCATCATCATAAGGCCGTCAGTCCTAAGACTGGTTGGACATGCACCTCCACTCTTTCCTATCCTGAGCTAATCTTCGCATTTCCCCAAAATTAGAACAACCCACAGCCTTGACTATTTGCGAACAGTAATCTAATCTAGATCTACCTCTACTCCTCTTAACTCCTCCTGTTTCTGTCTCTAATATATCTCTGACTAAACCTTCATGCCTGAGAAGGTGTCCTACTAACCTATCTCACCTATTTCTTATTTACTTCCATAGAGTCCTCTATTCTCCTATTCCTTCTGTATCCACGGTATCCTCATCATTCGTCGGTAACATCAAATTTCGCTTTTAATCTTTTCTTTTCCGTCGTGCCCAAACAGACACCTTTAACAATTTTTTCGAATTTCTAAATTAACCCTTCGCGAACATAGAAGTGACTACTTTTTATTGAAGGCGACTGGACCCTGCGCTATCCTCTGTTTTATATTCCTACCGCTCCTTCCGTCCTGACTTATCTGACTTCCTAGATACCTAAAACCAGCCACTTCTAATTTTTCGTCCTATCTTTATATTCCCTCTTTCCCTACTTTGTCTTCCTATGCATACCAGTATTTCTGTTTTACTTTTATTTATTTTCATACAGTATTGTTTTGCTTTTAGCTATTTATTTGGTCTGCATTTTTTATTATTTTACTGTATCTGAAATTTTTGTCTTCAAAAAGGAGTAAAATTTTATTAGGTAAAAAAGCAATACCAATGTACAGTTCACAATTTCGGTCTCCCTGCATGAACCCGAACTTAAAATGTTCTCATTTCCAATTCTTCAAAAACTATATTACTACTTATACTTATACCTATAACAGAAAGTATATCTAGGTATTCCTACTTCTCGGAAAGTTTTCGGAACAACTCGTTTAAGAGCATATATTTATTTATAAGTATTCTGTGTTTCCGATATGTAATATTTTCATATTTCTCAGAAGAAACGGCAATGGAGCATTTTCCATAACATATTCAATGACGTCAAGCGCTTCTTGTATCCACCGATGCATTAGTTTTTTATTTCCACATATCCTCATAAAATTGTCAAGATATGCAAATGTAACGTGATGCTTTCCGAATCAATGCAGTTGCATTTGATAGGGAGATATATGTAGATATTGGTACCTACCTGGCAAGCTTTACACAATAGAGTTTTAATCGGTAATGGAATTTTTGCACAATCATTGCAACTACTGATGTACTTTCATATAAACGCGGGAGGAACCGAAATTAATTTGAAAAAATTGTTACCAGAAAAAAAACATACCCGTATAAATAAGCAAGTCAATTAGAAGTGAACTTGCTTTAAATAAAATAAAATGTTGTAGCTAAACAACCGCCGGGAGAATGGTTCATTTAGACTTGATACGACTACACCACTAGGTACGTTCAATGTTCGCCGATATTTTCATTGTTTATGCAAGCGCGATGAATTTTATTTTTTATTTATGTAAATTGCATTCAAATTCGGAATATACACATAATCTGTTTTTTAGTTGACATCGCTAATATTGTAATAGAATTTCCCTGTCAATGAAACTAGAGTTCAGAAACATAGAAACATTCTCAAAAATATTGTATTGTGCAATATTATTGATGTAAAAACACTCTGAATTTCGAATAATCTCTTACAAAATTACGATGTTTACTTAAGGCCTTAAATAAAGTATTTTTGCGTACTTTATGTGTCTTGTAAAATATAACGTACGCACAGTCGAAATACAGTACAATAAAGTACGGGTGGCAAACCCTATTTACAACTCCAGTAGGTATATGAGTTTACTAAGTTTACTCGAAACAATAGGTTTGTATATATAAAAAAATGGTCACATTGACGTCTACTGACGATTTTTTTTACTTGATAGTAATTAATACAAATGGAACTCGGTGTAAAATATATTTTTGAAAGAATCAAAAAAACATCGTCAGGGTTTCCCATCTAACGTAGCATTAAAGTCTCCATTGNAACTCCTGTTTCTGCCTCTAATATGTCTCTGACTAGACCTTCATGCCTGAGAAGGTGTCCTACCAACCTATCTCGCCTATTTCTTATTGACTTCCATAGACTCCTTAATGTTAGTTAATTAAAGTTTTAATTATACAACGATTTAAGTATTTTTGTTGACTTTAGAGAATGTAGGTACCATTTAACAGCGAATCCTTTAACTTAATAAACTAACCTTGAAAGAACCCCAAACTCAAGGGGAAACGTCGGCTGTGGTTTTTAAATACATAAAGCACGTTTAACCATAATATTGCTTCCAATTTAAAAAATCTAAATATTTAAAAATAATACTTCGATTGATTACAGATGAATGGAATTTCGCATTTTTCAATTAAAATGTTCTTTTAGGTTTAAAATACTAAGACTCTTAGGGTGTAATAAAAGTAAGTAAGAAAAGCAGGAATAATTCTCGTTGGGAACTGAAAAAATGTTTCTTTGTCATCTCTTCCTAAGATCGTCGGTCCAAAGACTGGTTGGACATGCACCTCCACTTTTTTTCTGTCCCTAAAACTGGAACATTCCACATCCTTAACTATTTGTGAACAGAAGTCTAATGTAGTCTATCTCTTCTCCTCGTAGCTCCTGTTCTGCTTCTAATATATGTCTATATATAGGGAAAAGACATAACCGAATAATATTAAGGGATACAGCAGGTGAAGGTTGCTTTGGAACGCAAAAGATCATCTTCCTGCCTGCATCTCTTTCTGTTACACATTATTTAATGTAATGTTATTTTTTTACTTCATTAGTGTCCGCTGCAATTCCTACCTGACATCTCTTTTTTACGAATACGATATCCCCCAAAACGTCTGCCATGTGTAAAAGTAGTGGTTCTGTCAGCAACCGCTCTAGTCTAGTTAGTATGTTGTAACAAGACAGTAAAGCCAATTTTGAACATCCAAACTATACCTAATATTTTCCGTGACATATTGTACGCATAGCTCCTTCAGTAAATAATCTTTCAAAAGCATAGTTTTCTCCTATTCCAGTTTAGTGCATTCCTTACACTACATATTCATCGTTCTTAATCTGAATTAACTGTTCCATGGACAGTTAATAGTGTTCGGCGCCTCCACCATAATTAATCTTTATACTTCTTAATTTTCTTATTAGATATGAACAAAATATTAATAAGTAATTGACAGCGCTTTTTATGCTAATTGATTATGTATATTACCCATTTCGAAATGTTGCCCGATCTCTCTTAATATTACGAGTTTTAATAAAGAAAACGCTATTTTCTCTTTTAATCTCATTCACGTGCTTCAACAAAAAGTAATCAATATTTTGAATTCCATATTCTATTTATGAATAAATAAAAATTAAATTTCTATACTTGCATAAGATACACTGACACTACTGTATTACACTTTTCAGTATTTTTCGAAAGACCGGTTGGACACGCACCTCCACTCGTTTCTATCTTAAGTCCCTAAAACTCGAACATCCCACATCCTTAACTATTTGTGAACAGTAATCTAATCTAGATCTACAATAAACTGTACAATCAGCATGCAGAAACACTACTACTACAAATTCATTTCCTTTCTCAATTAGCCGATATATTTCCTGGTACATACCTACAGTTTTTTTTTATCATACTAATATAAAATGGATATAGGATATATAGGCATTTGTAAAGGTGTTGGAAAAGTTTCTACATTGTAGAATTCATCGTCAAAAGGGTTTTGGTTAACAAAGCACGTAAAAAAAGTTTTGTTATAACAACATTCAGCATCATGGGTAAATTTCAATTTGTTTGCCCCTAAAAGTTTTTTTCTTTTTGCAAGTTAAACATGCTGTACAGTATGCTTCGAAAATGTTGTAGGCAGATACGACTAGGGTTGCCACCTTTTCAGGCTTTACATAAAGTACTTTTCGACTAAAAGGTTAAAGAAAAGTACTCAGCATAAAAATAAAGTATTTTATTTTTTGTTTTTAAAAACATATTTTTTGTTACACCTAGCAGCCAGTAACAAATTGCTGTCGCTCTTAAATACATTAATAGCCTCTAAACATGGCAAGCAAAGATTTAAGTAAACTAAAAGTTCATTTTTAATTAGTTTTAATGAATCTTTATTCATGTCGTCCCGCTACTTTGTGTTCATAACAAAGAATACTCTTTCTGTAAATACTGAAGTGGCCGGAACGGACAACAAAAGTGACACTACTTTGAACAGATTTAGGAAATCAGGTTGTTCCCTAAATATGGTTTGCCATTTTTCTGCAGTGCATGTTTCTTTAAAAGTGATGCTGCTGTTACAAATTTTTTCCCGAATTTGATTTAAATGGTTCACTTCATTCTAAAGTGCATCATAATTAATTTTTGTTTCCACATTTATGGTTTCGGTAATTTTAAGAATCACTTCAAAGGACAGAGGGGTGATCAAGTTAAAATGACTTATGAGAGCTAACCAATTGTCATCATTGTAGTTGAACCATTTTTCCAAATAGCATACTACTTTTTCTATAAACAAATTGAAGTTTTTAGACACTCTTGCTTTTATTCGAGGTGAAGATTGTTCTATGGATTCGAAAACTTGTCTTCTTTTCTTTTAATTAAATCGTTTTTCTATATTTGTTATAATATTAAATACATCTAATATTGTAATAGAATTTCCCTGTCAATGAAACTAGC
>NW_020442460.1:2330579-2338973 GCF_000699045.2 Agrilus planipennis | reverse complement strand
ATCTCTGGGTAATCCTCGACAAGATGTTTACTTAAGGCCTTAAATAAAGTATTTTTGCGTACTTTATGTGTCTTGTAAAATATAACGTACGCACAGTCGAAATAGAGTACAATACTTTATAATAAAGTACGGGTGGCAACCCTAGATACGACGTACGTACGTAAATAGAAAAAGTACAACACCTGATTCGTCACAGGTATAAAGAATATCTATATATTTTTTGCGTCGTCTGATTTGAAAATTTAATCTTACAGTTCATTTATTATTCCGTACAAATAACTTGAGACCCACGCGTGCGTAAACCCTACGTTATAGTTGCTAGTTTCATTGGTGTGTATATCGGAATTTCGACGTTTCACATCTGCTAGGCGTCCCGTGACGACTAATTTCTTTTTTTTTTTCATCTACGTTTGATCATGAGCGTCTTCAATTTCTGTCTTCTGCTTTCTATTATGTACTAGATAAGGCACATTTCTTTGTCGGCATTTTTCCTTTTTATGTCGAATGCATAATTTAGTGAATGTGTGGAATATATTTTTTCAACCACATCAAAATCCCAAAATATCAGCTGGTTCTCTGATGCTGTAGACTAATTAATCGAACTCTCAAAATCTTTTAAACATAGCACCAAAGGATTTAAGTTTAGATGAAAAGATGGCGTCGATGACGTTGTGTTTAACAAAACAATTATGCCGCCCTTTGATAATTTCATCTAAATGTAATAGAATATTCCCGTTGCGTCTTTTCCGTTTTTAATAAAAAATAAATCGTTTTAGTCTTGTTTATTATTTTTGAAGTGGAACTTCTTTATCGACGGTAGGAACCGAAAAATGTAATGACAAGCGTCACAGCGTCATGCGTTACGCGCCACGTGTGACCTCTAGTGGATATGTCCAAAATGATGTAGTAACCGATAATCCTAAAATTGCCATTTCGACAAATTGTCGGCGATAGATAATGTGTGTTTCGGTTTGTCTTGATTTGAAATTTATCTCTACAGTTTTGTATGATGCAAGCGTAAAGGTTTTTAACAAAACTAAATCAATATTCCGCATTCGTCTAACTAATACACGTTTGCCCCTTTTTTTATCTATTTTTTGGTTGTCGACACGTCTTGATCTTAGTATATTGGAGATCTATGCATCCCGTCTTCCAGAAATTGGGCAGCTTCATCTATAGTTTTTGGTTTGCATATTATCATCATCATAAGGCCGTCAGTCCTAAGACTGGTTGGACATGCACCTCCACTCTTTCCTATCCTGAGCTAATCTTCGCATTTCCCCAAAATTAGAACAACCCACAGCCTTGACTATTTGCGAACAGTAATCTAATCTAGATCTACCTCTACTCCTCTTAACTCCTCCTGTTTCTGTCTCTAATATATCTCTGACTAAACCTTCATGCCTGAGAAGGTGTCCTACTAACCTATCTCACCTATTTCTTATTTACTTCCATAGAGTCCTCTATTCTCCTATTCCTTCTGTATCCACGGTATCCTCATCATTCGTCGGTAACATCAAATTTCGCTTTTAATCTTTTCTTTTCCGTCGTGCCCAAACAGACACCTTTAACAATTTTTTCGAATTTCTAAATTAACCCTTCGCGAACATAGAAGTGACTACTTTTTATTGAAGGCGACTGGACCCTGCGCTATCCTCTGTTTTATATTCCTACCGCTCCTTCCGTCCTGACTTATCTGACTTCCTAGATACCTAAAACCAGCCACTTCTAATTTTTCGTCCTATCTTTATATTCCCTCTTTCCCTACTTTGTCTTCCTATGCATACCAGTATTTCTGTTTTACTTTTATTTATTTTCATACAGTATTGTTTTGCTTTTAGCTATTTATTTGGTCTGCATTTTTTATTATTTTACTGTATCTGAAATTTTTGTCTTCAAAAAGGAGTAAAATTTTATTAGGTAAAAAAGCAATACCAATGTACAGTTCACAATTTCGGTCTCCCTGCATGAACCCGAACTTAAAATGTTCTCATTTCCAATTCTTCAAAAACTATATTACTACTTATACTTATACCTATAACAGAAAGTATATCTAGGTATTCCTACTTCTCGGAAAGTTTTCGGAACAACTCGTTTAAGAGCATATATTTATTTATAAGTATTCTGTGTTTCCGATATGTAATATTTTCATATTTCTCAGAAGAAACGGCAATGGAGCATTTTCCATAACATATTCAATGACGTCAAGCGCTTCTTGTATCCACCGATGCATTAGTTTTTTATTTCCACATATCCTCATAAAATTGTCAAGATATGCAAATGTAACGTGATGCTTTCCGAATCAATGCAGTTGCATTTGATAGGGAGATATATGTAGATATTGGTACCTACCTGGCAAGCTTTACACAATAGAGTTTTAATCGGTAATGGAATTTTTGCACAATCATTGCAACTACTGATGTACTTTCATATAAACGCGGGAGGAACCGAAATTAATTTGAAAAAATTGTTACCAGAAAAAAAACATACCCGTATAAATAAGCAAGTCAATTAGAAGTGAACTTGCTTTAAATAAAATAAAATGTTGTAGCTAAACAACCGCCGGGAGAATGGTTCATTTAGACTTGATACGACTACACCACTAGGTACGTTCAATGTTCGCCGATATTTTCATTGTTTATGCAAGCGCGATGAATTTTATTTTTTATTTATGTAAATTGCATTCAAATTCGGAATATACACATAATCTGTTTTTTAGTTGACATCGGCACTCATAAGAAGGCCGTTCTAAACTCTATTTAGTGACAATTTTAATTGACAATGAACCTTGATAAAAAGGCTTTCGCCACCAGTTGGTGAACTGATGCTGTCCTGATTCGGGCCTAAAGGTTATCGTCGGTTGGAGTTACTTCCTAACGTTTCGCTAACCCGAGTAGTTAACTTCTTCAGACATTCTTCCATCTCCGAAGTTATTTGAGGACTAGAGTGGACTAGATGGAACTTCGACTCCAGACGTTGATGACCTTTAGATACAAATCAGAGCAGCATCAGTTCCCAATAAGCCTTAGTGTGCATTGTGTCTATCTGTCCAGCTTTCAAAACGGCGCTGTAAAAGCTTTCAAACCATTTTGAGATACAACTGAAATTTGAAGTTTTTAAAAAATAAGATTCATAAAAAAATGGTTAAATAAATACTCTTTAAGTCAGGGTAACAATTATTATCAACAAAGCAATACCAACTACAAGTCAGAATAGCTGTAGGGGTGGCACGCAATATCCCCTTCCGAAGTTTCTAATTAGGATGTTTACTATTAGTATTACTCGGTAAGATAAACACTTTATCTCATGTTGTACATCTATATATCTTACTTACTACATATTCAAGAGGCAGATCGTATCTTTCGTTTAATGTTGTGTAGCATACGAAATTGTTATTTATTAATATAAATTAAGAAGAGACATGCACCGAAGAGAAAGCTTTTCGCAATGAAATGATTGCTAATTTATTTGTCTACCCAAGAAAATTAAAATGCGATCTGAGAGACTGTTTTTTTTTTTCTGCAAGGAGCCTAATATATTGTGAAGGTCAACTTAAAATCTTTAATGTTTTGGTCCACCCTTTGACCCATGTATCCCTTCTGCAATAACAATGTTAGAATGTTACCTTTTATAGTTATGTCGTACAGCGCGGCAAAAGCGTTCATATAGTTGGGACAATCAAAATTGACAAACTCTGCAATAAATAGTTTCCACTTGGGACTGTAGTCAATTGCTACATTTGAACAAGCCCTTGTTAGGTAAGGAAATACTTCATGAGTACTACAGACAAAATGAAAAGAGATAACTGAATAATATTAAGCGGTGCAGCAGTTGGAGGTTGCTTTGGTACGTAAAATATCATCTTCTTGTCTGCGTCTCTTTCTGTTACACATTAATTGATATAATGTTATTTCTTTTCTTTATTAGTATCCGCTGCAATTCCTACCTGCCATCTCTTTTCTGCGTTTACGATATTCCCTGCAACGTCTAGTTGTATGTTGAAAGAAAAAGTAAATGCGACAGTTTTATTGCGAACTATGCCAATTTTGAACGTCTAAACTATACCTAATATTTTGCGTAACATATTTTATGCATAGATGCTTAGGTTTCTTAATTAAACATTGCAAAGCTCTATTAAACAGTAAATAATCTTTCAAAAGCATAGTTATCTCCTAATCCAGTTTAGTACATTTCTTACACTTGATATCGTTCTTAATTTGAATTAATAATTCCATGGACAGTTAATAGTGTCCGTTGCCTCCACCATAATTAATCATTACACCTATTAGGTTCTTTTTTTATTAGAATGAACAAAATTAATAAGTAATTGATAGCGCCTTTTATGCAAATTGATTATGTATATTACTCATTATGAAATGTTGTCCGGCCTCCCTTAATATTACGATTTTTAATAAGAAAAGCCCCATTTTCTCTTTTAATCATATTTACCTGCTTCAACGAGAGGTACCAAAAATATTTTGGATTCCATATTCTGTTTATGAATAAATAAAAATTAAATTTCTATAATTGCATAAGATACGTTGATACAGTTGTATTGTACTTTTCAGTATTTTTCGTCTGTTTCTTCCCTCATCACCTATTCTTCTTGTGGTTCAATCTAAATCCAGACTCCATAGAAGAATACGACTCGTACTGGCATGCGTTGAAAATTATTGGATTTTGTCTTAGGTAAGTAAATAACATAATAATCAATCCGTTATTTATAGTAAAACTTACCTATAAACATCATACTTAATAATCTTGTAAAAAAAATATAAATATAGGTACTATGTAGTTACATTTATGAACCCACATTATACAGCATTTTAAAAGCTCTTAAAATTGATGACAGGCGGACAGAAATGGATACACTTTCATGGTATTGCCATGTCAAAATTATTAATCATTTATCACTGTCACTTCGCAAAAATGTTTATTAAGCGCTCGGGTGGATATAGAGGCCACTATTAAATTTTTAAAAGCTGCCTTTACTTGGTATACAGTTATGAAAGCTGCGGTTTGACCTTGATATGTGGAGTTTCAGGACAAAAACATTTTCTGTTAAGAGTACTAAACTACTGATGATATAATCTTTCCGAATTCATTGGCTTACTATAATTACTTCATATACTTAACCACATCAAATCCACGCAAGTTATGTATAAATTTTCAGTCTCTCTCCAGTCTCTCAGAGTCTTTCAGAGTCTTTCAGCGTCTCTGAGAGCGTCTCTCAAAGTTTTTCACAGTCTCTCAGTTATTGCCTAGGTGTTTTTATGGATCTCCCACAGTCTCTGTATGAGAATTCGAACGATAAAATTGTTAATTCAGAGATTCGAGTCTCTCACAGAGAGACTAAATGAATAAAACTGAAAAATTGAGAGACTCGAGTCTCTCGCAGAAAGACTGGGATCTCTGACTTAGAAAATTTTAACCATGTCGATCTAGACACCACTTATTGAGAGATTCGAGTCTCTCGTTCAGAGATTCGAGTCTCTCATTCAGAGACGCTAAACAGTTTTTTTGACAGTCTCTCTCAGCGACACCAGAGAGACTCGATGAGAGACGGAGACTCGAATCTCGCTTTCAGAGACTCTGCGAGACTGAACATTTTTATCTCAGGTCATCATACGCTATTTTCTAATAGTCTAGGCAATATGGGCGGGTGAGTGGAAAGAACTGTTCTGATTAAATTTTTTATGCTGTTTTATTTGGAAGATTGTACTACAGATGGCATTTACAGCGCCATTTGTCGTATTTTCTAAAACGCGCTGTTAATGCAGCAGGTAAAAGTTGGTCTGTGTTCTGTCGGAGCTGCTTGCGACGCGCTGATGAGATCCAAAAAGATCGAAATCGCGATCCGCGTCTGGCAGTTTCGACAGAATACAGACCACTTCGAATTATTTTGTTCGATTATGGTAACGTGCCTACCACGTTGAGGTGAGCTACACCGGGATTCGTTTCAGCAAGTAGATATCCATATATTTAAATGGACCTTGCTGAGGCATACGTAATCCTAAAATGTAGCACTGTACTACAGATGGCGTTTACAGCGCCATTTGTCGTATTTTCTATGTGTTAACTGATTGTTGCATTATTTTACCTCCTAGTGTTTACTCCCTTGTATCTAAATCTAAATTCACAACGTACATACGTATGTCTTGAGTACGTTTAAGTAAATTTAGTGTAGCCTTGTCTATCGCTTGAAATACTTCAGTAAGAAGAAATACCCAGTAGATGGCGATACACCGCGTCTAATATTTGAATGCTCTTCTTATCTTAAATATTTATTGATTTCCAGTTTGACTCCTTTCGTGTGAAATAATAAAGAACATTTTATACAGCCGAAGATTAGAAAATTTGCTTTCTACAAAGGAGCCGCGTTTTCTCCTTCATTTCTAAAAGCCTTTAAGAATATCACAAATGAAATGAGTTGGAATTAATTTGAAAATGGAACACTATCACCATTGTCTCCTTTCGAGCAACCTCCGAAACGATATAATTTAAAAATTGTTTTCTCTTCGTTGGTCTCAGTAGTAGATAATGAGAAAAGAAAATCGACTCGAGATTAGTATATGTAGAGAGATACTACAATAATAGAAACTACTTATGCAATGAAAAAATGTGTAACAATCCCATTTTATTATCAAAAAAATAGTAATAGTTTAAGTCTGTTTTACACACACCCTACGGATGAACATCTACACAAAACTATGTATCATAATTAGTATATTGTAGGTAAATCGGGATACAGAATGCGACAGAAACCTTCATTCCTGAGGTGTCATACCAAGCTAGCTCGCCTATTTCTTATTGACTTCTATAGAGTCCTATGTTCTCCTATTCTTTCTAATATCTCTTAATTTCTAACCTTCTCTATCCACGGTATAATAATCATTCGCCTGTAGCACCACATTTCGAAGCTTTTCTTTTCTGCAGCATCCACCGTCCATGTTTCGCACCCGTACAGCGCCGCGCTACAAACATACACCTTTAACAACCTTTTTCGAATTTCTAAATTAACCGGTATGTAAATATACTTGTGTTTTTACATTAATCTCAAATGTAACTTAAACGTGGGTACATTTAACTAGTACAACAAACGAAATAAGTCACACAATTTTGAAACTTTTTAAACTATTTTGAGCTTTGTAGGCATAGTTACATAACAGAATATAAAATGTGTTTCTTTTGAATAGTGTTATAAAGTTGTACTTAATTGCACTTAGGAATGACAAAAGGCAGTCTATTGTTAGCAGTTTTGTTGCATGAGGCATCACTTTAAATGGCTCAAAGTTTACTTTATAGCTGGATAGAGAATGCGCAGTCCATTCTTTACATCTAAGGTTGTCGTTTAAACAAAAATGAAGATTTTGTAGTAAAATCTAACAAATAGCTGCTTCACAACATTGGGACTTTACTATAATACTTCTAGTTAGAAAAACAGACCATTTTTACGCCTTTTACCTGAATTATACAGTTATTTTTGCTACAACAATTTTATTGGTGAAGCAATAGAACTTAAATTCGGTTATAAAAAACGGTTTCATTTTGAGTTAAAACTAACACTTTGAAAAAGTTTTCTTTCTTATTTGATGTTATAACTCATAAACCAGGCAATTGTCACTTCATCATTTCACGAGGCTAGGAAATTACGTCATTTGTCATTTGATGTATACTTCGTATGAGAATAATGTTAAAGCCGAGGGCATCTATAAACCAATGTTAGTAGTAGTGATGGCTTGAAACTATTTATGACCAAGTGACAATAGTCAACGTGGAATAGGAGCTGGACTAATAATTCTGAAAACGATAAGGTCTTTAAAATTTAAACGGCTTTGTTTTTTGTTTGTTACTTACATCTAAAAGTTACGTTTTTATTTTATTCTAGCTATGTCATTTCTACGTCAGCATTGGTACTGAATCTACCCCCGGTCAAATATCGTAAACCCTGCTATTGCATTGTTAAAGACAATCTATATTTATAGATATCCATATAAGTAGACCTTGTTGGAGCATACGTAATCCTAAAATGTAGCATCGTACTATAGATGGCGTTTACCGGGCCATTCGCGGTATTTTCTAAATCTATATTTTCTATACACAAAGTATAGCAGCTTCCGTCTTCGTAACCGATTTTAAATTGATAACACAGTTATATTACTTTATACTACCTGCGAAATCTTATTCTTTTGAAATTGCATTACTATAAATATAAAAGCAGCCGTATTTGAGAAGTTTTTTAATTCATCTTGCAACACATCGGCTAAAAATACGAGGGTGGATTGATAAGTTTCCGGCCTAACCAAGAGATGACGCCACTAGGCCTACCTTGAGGTGACATTCTATAGTACCATCCTTGGATAGCTTGTAGCTATAGTTTCAGCCCGATCTCCT
>NW_020442460.1:2275282-2330566 GCF_000699045.2 Agrilus planipennis | reverse complement strand
CGTGCTGTCAAACCTACACTAGCAAGGAGATCGGGCTGAAACTATAGCTACAAGCTATCCAAGGATGGTACTATAGAATGTCACCTCAAGGTAGGCCTAGTGGCGTCATCTCTTGGTTAGGCCGGAAACTTATCAATCCACCCTCGTAGATGCAGTTTCTGGATAGGTTCTTGAGAAATTCGAGCAACATTCAACGAAAAGAAAAGACAAAACTTAAGCAGAAAACAGTACAAACTGAAACCGGGACTACTGCAACTTATAGTTAGAAAAGTTTAACTGTGTTTCATCTAGAGTCTAGATTATCCACTTGTTTTGTTATCAAATAAGTAATTACAAAATATCTCCAGCAGAAAAGCAAGTGTCGGGATTTAAAAACTGAAACTATTTTTAAGCTAACTGCACTTGTAAGCAATCTGGAGCGTATCCAGTACAGTAAAGATGAACAGTAGAGGTCACATGATGGATAATAAATGCTCCAATGTTGACCCTTCGTCTATTCAAGGCGAAGACGAAATTTAATTTAACTTCCAAATTGAATTATTGCAGCAGAGTAAACATCCAACTAGATAATACGATATTAGTGTTAAAATCAACGAAGTACCACCTTCTATATTATTATTCAATAAATCATACAATAATGAAAATTTTTATACACGAACTGGAAAAAAAATAACGAACATAAAAATCAGTTTAGCTGTTACAAAAGTTTTCGTAGGGAAACAGTGTAGACGAACTGTATCTCTTTTATTGTTAACGATCATCAAGGTCATCAGTCCTTAAACTGATTGGAAACAAAAAATTTTCAGAAAAACAAAAAATAGTGCTAAGCAAAGTATGTAGAAATAGCCATTCTTTTGATATTAATTACAGGGGCTCTAACTTTAAGCCCACAACCAAATGTAGGAGGTTTTTGAATTTTTTTTCACATAGAAGCTGTGGACTTTTTTTTTCTTTTAATAAACTGAAACAACACTAAAAGTAACATTATTTGTACTTCATGAAGGTGTCTACCTCTAACTCTAATTGTCAAGTTTATTTAATATTTTATTTTAAGAACTACCAACTTTATACTTTAGGGATAGTTTAATATTCCTTCCAGCCCTTTAAAATTAAATTTTGATACTACCGCAGATTTGTGGTTATCAAATGTTGTTCTGCCCTCTGAAAAGTAGGTAAAATGTTTAAGGGATTATTGGAGTATGTTTAGAGCGCCCTTTTATGCATCCCTAAAGTAATTTTATGTTTCCAATAACTTCAACAACTTCATTTCAGACAAGGCTATAGATTTTGGGTCCAGTCGCTTCCATTAGAAAGGGTTTATCATGAGAAATGTAGCCATCAATATACCTATCTACTTTAAAAATAACCTTTTTTGGTACACAATAGAATTAAAAGGTCCCTAGCAAATATAATAGCACTTATTTATACAATAATAAAATTGAAAAACATTAAGTATTAACCCTCTGGCAAGACATTTTGAATAGAAACAGAGTTATTTATAACAAAATACTTGAAACTTTCAAACAAAAGCATAAAGGACAGGAGGAATAAGAAGTACAGGACATTCAGGCAGAAAACAGTGTTATTTTTACCAAATCTAACTGTAAACTCTTTATGTAAAATAAATAGGATAAGGCATATTTTAATAGGGAATCTAACCAACGAGTTGTAAACCTTTCTGATGGAATTGAGTTCCAAAAAGTAGTATTATTTTGAACATAAGTATGCAAGATTTAAGTTCGGATCAGAAACGAAAGCTAATAAGTATTGGCTATCAGAAAAGGAAATACTTTGCAGAATGTGTAAGAAAGAGGAGGAAACACTACAACATGTATCTCACACACACACCATACACTACACACACAACACCACACACACACATACACAATATAATATAATATAATATAATATTTTAACAAAGCTAAAATTTTGAAATTAATGCAGCAATGTCAAGATTATCATGCTTTAAAGTCTAATTATTTTCAGTTTCCTTAATTCGTGTGTAAATCCAGTTGCCCTGTACTGCGTGAGTGGTGTGTTTCGACAACACTTCAACAGGTATTTATGTTGTCGCCATAACAGAAGATTGTTAAGAAGTACGCCCTCTACAGCCAACTGCGAAACAAGTTTTAATTCAACATACCGCAAACACACCCAAGTAAGTAGCAGAATCATAATTTTTTCAAAGTGAAAAAATTATTTGACTCTTCCAACACATAAAGCTTCACTTCTCTCTCTTCGTTTCATCCCTCTTATCTTTATCTTCCCAATCAGTACTCACCCCGAGATTCCTAAAAAAGGCTGAAGAGTGATTTCTTCCCTACCCTTCGGCTTTGCATTACAATGTAGATCAGTGGAACATATACATATAACTGTATAACATAAATAATATGTATATTTCTATATAGATTCAAATTTTATCAAAATTATGACAATAATTTAAATAAATTTTTTAATAGTGTCACCACGAGAAATACATAGATTGTGGTGTTTTGGTTTTCATTTCCTATTTGTGGAAAAACACGATATCAAATTTTGTTGCATTCAACCTAGTCAAGTGATTGTGCAGAATGAAATCATATTTCAGAGGGTTCCTTGTGACGCCATTGAAAAAGAATAGTCAATATTCATTTTCCATTTTGTGGAGACCTTCATAGAAAGAGAAATCTTACGTGAGTGCAATTGTAAATAACCAAGACTTATTCATGACGAAATATGAAGATTGGAAAAACTTTGGCGGTAGTTGTAGAACAAACAGAATAGCTCAAAACCCCAACGCCAAAACACGACACTGTAATTGTCCGAAGCACTTCAGTCCCTGAAGAAGGTAACTTTGTTACCGAAAAGTGCTTCGGACAACTACAGTGTCGTGTTTTGGCGTTGGGGTTTTGAGCTATTCTGTTTGTTCTACAAGACTTATTGGTTTAATTTTTCCTTTAAAAATAAATGTAGGAACTAGAATGTGCAAAAACATTTGCAAATTAGAATATATTTTCGACAGTATGTCGATGGGTTTGGTATGATTTATGCATTTTGAATAGAAAAGAGACTTTCGAACAAGGTCGACTAAACACCAAAAAATAAATTTTTGTACTGAACTTGAAATTGTACTTGTATATATTTAATGTAAATAAACTAATTGACCACTTGAACCATTTGAATGAAGGACAAAACTAGAAAATTATTGGAAGAAAGGTACAATAATAAAAAATCAAAATCTTAAAGTGAAGGTAGAAATATTTGTGGTAGGTGATGGGTGGTGGGTAAGAATTAGATTTTGAAATACAAATTCAACAGTGGAGAATTATTGGCTTCAATTTGATTGTTAAGAAAGAGATACACGTTTAAATAAAATATATATTTAAAATATTAAATGTGAAAGCCCTTGATAAAGTTTTTGCCTTTAATGTGAGTGAGATGCCCCATTATTTGAATTGTGATTTTTTTATGTTTCGCATTTTGAGTCTTCTTTAGTTTTAAGAGATCTACTAAAGATTAGGTGTACTTACTTAACGCAAAGCACAGCATTTCTTTACAATTTATTAATCCCTCATTTTCTTTTCCCTGTTCTGCCCCTAACCATTTCCATTATAAGCCTTCTTCCAGCCTATTAAGTCGAATAGCGGTTATCGCTTTAAGAGACGAGTGTAGGTGGATAAATTATGTACATATATTTATCTGTTGGTGAATCTTAAATTTCCGTTTTGCCAACTGTTACCTACATGTCATGTTCAAATCTTCTCTGTTTCAGACAACAACAGATGGCTTGAGCTTATACCGTCGGAATACACTAGCGAGACAGAATACACAAGATACGACTGTAATCACCCTTGAAATTCCCTCGAAAAGGGAAAATGGTAGATTTGATAATAAAAATTCTATTTTGTTACAATCCCACTATAATAAAGGCAAAGAGCTGCTTGTTAGCTGAAGTTCAAGCCATTACAATGGAACAACAAAACTCACCTATTGGGACACAATCCTGTAATAAATTACGACTTCAGTTTAACAATTCTTCTATCCCAACAGGTAAGCAAAGGGGTGTATTTATTTATAAACAATATTTAAATAAATATCACAGCGCAGTGTTCCTCCTGCTGGTCGGAGTACGAACTCTTCCGAAATAACGGCGACCACCGACAGCATTCTGCGCGCGCAGCATCCGTTGCATGCTGACATTTTACTCTAAACGCGCCAAAAGAAGTAGAACTTTAAAAATGAATAATACTTTGCAGAAACATCTGCAACATCGACTCTAATGATGTCTACATTAAAATTTACAAATTATCTAATAATTTTTGCTTTTAGCTTATAAATGACATTAGAAAATTACCTTCAACAATAAACGCACCTTTGGAATATAATTAATTAGAATCGCCTACCAAAATAAAATTGTAATTCATTGATTTCAAAAACGAAAGAAGAAAATTGCTTACAAAAAAAATTACTTCTATTTTCAAAATTTCAAAGCTATCTACATAACTCCTCTTATCGTGTATTTAATTCCGAAACCGTATACCCAGTCCACTGGATGCAGCTTCTTCTATTTCAATTTAGTATTTCGATTAGAATGGGAATTAACTTTGAGAGATTTTCATAATATTGCAATCTATTTCCTCGATGAAGCCTTTCATCATTTCCCTACTTGAAGAACTACTTTAGGCACAAGCTGTACAATAGGAGATGAAATAATTTTCTT
The DNA here is from genome assembly GCF_000699045.2 of Agrilus planipennis. Taxonomy (NCBI): domain Eukaryota; kingdom Metazoa; phylum Arthropoda; class Insecta; order Coleoptera; family Buprestidae; genus Agrilus; species Agrilus planipennis. The sequence goes on along the minus strand of NW_020442460.1, from coordinate 2,325,867 downwards.
CTCGCTTGACCTAGTAAATTTTAATAAAAAGCACTCTAGTTCATCTTTTTTTTTATTATTAAAAGTACGCATAATATATTTCATACATGCATACATATGTCTTCATCACCATTACCATAAATCTTATCCTGAATCTTCGCATTTTCCGAAAAATTGTATGGTTTTATGAAACCACGATGCAAGTGAAACTTTTCGGATTGTAGGCATTTAACTGTAAATTCCCGAAAAATTATTCGATTAAGGGTATGAAAATTAAAATCGCGTTATTAATCTTATCTTAATGATTGGAAAATGGGAATGATAATGGCAAATCAGTAGTAGGCAAGATATCCAACTATAAATTTTAATTTCAATCTGCGTATGAGAGTACGGAATACATAATAAATAGAATACATAATAAATACAATCATTCAGATGATAGACGCATGTTAAAAACTGAGAACAATAATTATTTAAATCATTGAATCATTTTAAACTTCAGTTATTCTGTCAATAATTTCATCTTCGCTTTGAGTTTCACAGTTTATATATGTAACTGTTATGCACTTGCGCGAATGAGTGAGAATATAAATACTTGGCTGCTCTACCGAGCGCCTTTCAGTTTTACCCCTACTCCGCGGCCGGCTGTAATGCGACATGCGATAGATGGACGAAAAAATTTGAGGCTATGTAATAAAAGTTTCACTTTAAAAACTAAAACAACCCGCACCTCTAACTGTAGACATATTTACGAACAGTAATCTAATCTAGGCCCTCCTGTGCCTCTCTTTACACCTGTTTCTGTTTCTTGTATGTCTCTAACTAGCTCTTTTTAAGTCTCAGAAGATGTCTTATTAAATTCTGTCTCTTTGTTTCCTTATTGACTTCTATAGCGCCCTTTGTTCCCTTTCCAATGCCCCGTCATGTGCCAGGCTAACCTTTTATATCTTATATCCACAAGATATTCTCATCATCCTCCTACAGCACTACATTTTAAAATCTTCTAACTTTTTCTTTTCTCCGCACTGATCTTCCAGGTTTCGTACTCGCACAAAGCCATGCTCCCAACATACACCATTCGTAAGCACGAAAGTGATTTATTTTTGTTAAAAGCTACTAGACTGTGCATTATTCGTTGTTTTATGTCTCTACCACTTACTTGACTTCTAAGATATCAAATAATATAGAAAAACAATTTCAGATAATCTGATTTAAGAAAAAGGCAAGTTTAACTTCACGATAAAATAACCTTTTATATGCATACCTAAATGTAGATAGTTACTGATTTTGAAACACTCCCATCCTTGTTATTACCTTAAATTAAATACAAATTAAGTTTAGTAGGGAGTTACTTTAGATTGTTTCATGAGATAGTTATATTTTCGTAATCGTACGCCATTTCCGCAAAACAACGCCGCGGTTTGTAAGATGACCGAAGATCTTCCAGAATATGTTGATAATAGTAGAAATTAAAGTCATTTCTGGTGATGAGTAATTATCTATTAATGTAATATTTTGGTCCTTAGAACACATCCATAGCCAAGCATTGGAAGATGCTTGGTGCATCATTTTCTATTCATGAAAAATGGCGATTTCTGCTTCTGATGATGCCGCAAGCAACTCAAGACGAAATATCAAAATTTTTCAACGCACTAAGCAGTCCAAGGTGTCATATGCTCGATGATTATGTTCCTATGCAGGGTGTAACAGAAGGGGGGATAAATTATTACAAAACATGAAAATAAGGTAAATGTTTGTATATTCGAAAGTTCACGGTTTTCAACAAAAATGTACTTGAAAATACATATAAATTCAATCTCGGTCCTGGTAAAGCAATACGGCCCGCAACGCTGCACTCAATGAGCTGGTAATTACCAGCATCTCTGTAGTGGTATATGTTTTGTATTTTTTTTTCTCATACATTATTTATTTGTTACATTAGATTAAGTGTGGTTCAAGGTGTTTATGTTAACAGCCAACCTCTAGTTGCCGTTTATTTTTTTTACCTTTAAACCTTGTACAGCTCAAAAAACTAATTCAACAACACATCAATCATTAATGTGGACAATTACAATAATGGGACATGACACGTATTTACGGGTTTGAAGCATATTACCGCTGCAGGGGCGAAATTCCCGATTTCAAAAAAGATAATCCCTGAAATAGAGCAAGCAAGAAACAGAGAACATTGGCTTCTCTCATGCGACAGTGTGACAAGGTTTAAAAGAACAGTTGCTGCATCCTTATCATTTGCAGCGAGTCCAAGCCTTGAAACTGGTTTTCAGTACTGCATAGCATAATTTTTATGTTTATCTTAGACGCTCGATAATCGGCAATGTTTACGTTCTCCAAACATGTAGCTGCACAGTTTTTACCGCACTACGCTATTCGGTAGACACCTATGTTGCCAATTCACGCACAGGACCGGCTTCGGATTATAAATTATTGATTTTCTGAAAAAAAAATAATTGCCCTTACTCACCATGCAACTGTTTATTGCACCTAGTTTACACCCTACAAACCTCGGCACTTATTTCTGTTACACCCTGTATGATTAGGTATATATTTCAGATTCATAATTCAGAATTTTTCAAGTACCTATGTGCATAAACTTAAACGACAGCACCTAGAAAGCTTATTGGATTCGTCCAAAACAATAAAGAAATAAAGAAAAAAGTAAAAGTTTAAACATCTGTACATACGATCGCTGTAATAACTGTTTGTTTTTAATTATTTTTCTTGTCCAACTTAAATGCAACCAATTGCACATATAAGGGGAAAATAAACACTTATACAAATGTATTATATAATTCTAATTACGATAATGCTTTCGTCGTTATCACCTTGTAATGCCATTGCGATGTCATGTCATTGTTTGTAAGTACCGAAGGGGCTAAGCTTTTCTAAAATAATGTAACAGTGTTGCGATTAATGGAATACAAAATACCACAAATGGCGCGGTAAACGCCATCTGTAGTACGATGCTACATTTTAGGATTACGTATGCTCCAACAAGGTCCATTTAAATATATGGATATCTACTTGCTGAAACGAATCTCGGCTTAGCTAACCTCAACGTGATAGCCACGTTACCATAATCGAATAAAATAATTCGAAGTGGTCTGTATTGTGCCCAAACTGCCAGACGCGGATCGAGATTTCGATCTTTTTGGATCTCATCAGCGCGTCGCAGACAGCTCCGACAGAACACAGACCAACTTTAACCTGCTGCCTTAACAGCGCGTTTTAGAAAATACGACAAATGGCGCTGTAAACGCCATCTGTAGTACAGTGCTACATTTTAGGATTACGTATGCTTCAGCAAGGTGTAGTACAAAATACAGACCACTTCGAATTATTTTATTCGATTATGGTAACGTCCTTATCACGTTGAGGTTAGCTACGCCGGGATTCGTTTCAGCAAGTAGATATCCACACAAGTGGACCTTGTTGGAGCATACGTAATCCTAAAATGTAGCATCGTACTACAGATGGCGTTTACCGCGCCATTTGTGGTATTTTCTAAAACGCGCTGTTAAGACAGCAGGTAAAAGTTGGTCTGTGTTCTGTCGGAGCTGCCTGCGACGAGCTGATGAGATCCAAAAAGATCGAAATCGAGATCCGCGTCTGGCAGTTTCGACAGAATACAGACCACTTCGAATTATTTTATTAATGGAATAGTAAAAGAAAATGCCTTGAGGTTTATCTTTTATAAGGTATTAATAGTTCGGCACGAAAAATTAAGAAAAAGTATGTGTTTGAAAGTCAACGTGATGTAATAAACTTTCAGAAAGTTCAGTATTTGTGTACTTCATTGTTGAAATTACATATCAATGGGAACCTCTCGAAAATTACAGGGTAATTGTGAAACGGTTGAAATTAATGGACTACTATTGTAAAATAGGTACACATTTTATCTCTAATAGTTGCAAAGTTTCTCATTCAAAATTATTAATTAATTTACATCAAATTTTTCTAATCAAAAATTCAATAGGTAATTACAAATGGTTTCTTTGTACACGAAATGGGAAAATTTGTACAATATCTTTATTAGATTGATTTATAATGTACATATATGTTAAAATGTTCTCTTTTCTTTTCATCACACAATTGCTTATTACAGAAAGTCATACAAAAGCGAATGTTAGAGAGTAAATATAGTGAAAAAGTTCTCATGACGGGTAATAACGTGCAAAATTATTGTTCCTTTGAATAGAAACATATTAAACTAACGTAGAAAAAGAAGAAAGAAAGTGAAAGCAAGTAAACAAACATTAAAATTTGTTTTGCTTCGTTTACAGCTAATTTAGGAATATTACTGTCAAATCTACATAAAAACATAGGTCTGCTTCGTTTAACAATAGATGTAAACAAATAAGAAACAAAATTTCTTATAGACCATACATATTTTATACTTGATATCAGGGGCGCAACAAGGGAGGTGGGGTCCACGGGTGGCTGAGCACCTACTCGATTGGATTGGGCACCCAGTCAACTCCAGTCTATTCAGATAATAGCCCAAATTGAAAGTTCGGTTCAAATAGTTCAAGCTCATAAATGAGCAGCCGAACTCGTTTTTTTTTTTCAGCTTATACACCCCTACAGTATATAAATAATTATGGTATTACGATGGCAGCACCCAGTCAAACTGTAACGTTGTTGCGCCCCTGCTTGATATAAAACAAAAACCGGGGCACATGATCTTCTTTAATTAATTTATTACGGGAAAAAAAGTATAACCAAAACATAAGTGACGGCCCTAGGTAAATATTATTACTGAAGTTAAAAGTTAGCTAATATTTTTATATTAAACAATTGGCAGCCTTGTTTTTTGGAATGTAAACTTACTGTTGTGTTTCTTTTTTTTTTTTGAGATTTTAGCTTTAAAATCTCTCCGTTAATATCGGTTAAATAACCTGTTCTTTTGAAAATGAATGTAGCACGGGTAATAGAGTTAATATTTACGAAAATACCGAAGCATTTTAACAGCTACTACATTAACCTAACTTATTAAATTTGTAGTACTCATACTCTTTGTCGACACTGATAGACCACGTGCATGGTTTTTATTTTATATCATCTGTATACATTTATGTATCAAGACTAATTTTTAATACAATATAGTACGTCCGTAGGTACCTATTTACCCATTCATGCATAAACAATGGTTGAAGAGAGCACAAACTGCCACAGAATATGCATTTTTAAAATTCAAAAATTTTGAACTTGTGTCAGCCTCGTTATTTAAATTATTTTGCTGTGATTATATAGGAATTATTAAAAGCACATGTGTCTGCATATTCTGTGTTTGTGTTATTAAATGTACAAAAGACATGAATGTTAATAATTTTATGTAAAACCTCTAATTTTTGTAACTTCAATAAATCTATGAACGCAATTAATCTTGTGATTTCATTAAACAACGAAGAGAGAAAAATTGTAACATTAATAGTTACATGGAACTATGTAAACAATATTGAAAACAATGACATATATACATATATTACTCTATTTTATATATATTCAGTTGTATCAGAAACGTGACAACACCATTTGAAAAAAGAGTTCAAAGTTTAAAAGGGCTGAATGGTTAAATTTCTGCTAAATTGCCAAGTGAAGGTCCTCTTCCATTATCCGTCAAAGAACCAGTTGATCATGACATACGAAAATAAATAAGACAGCATAACAAAAGGAAACAATACAGATATTGTTTGACAGAACACAGGTCAGCCTTATTTAGAATATCATTGGATCTCACAACAGATAAGTAGCAATCTCTACTACACTGTCTGCACTTAATAATATCACTTAACCTATAGTATATATGAAAATTTAGGATTACCTACCATTACATAAAATACATCCGAGTTGGACCAAAAATAATGAAACCTGGAAAACCTGGAAGGAGCTGAATTTTACAGTTTTTCTTATTTAGAAAGTAATCTACCTTTTGTATGAAGATGCTTCACAGAATGAAAATCTATAAATCTCATTAGACGATAAAGTAATTCTAGTGTTGAGCAAACGGAGACCAAGACTGCCCCAGTGCGTGTTAAGTCGTGGTCATTTAATCTGATACTTACGTTTTTCTAATAATGCTTGTAAGCAAAAATTTTTCTATTGTATTTAATTTAATTTAATTCTTATAGATCCCAAATATTCCAAACAGTAGCAAAGTTTTTTTATATTTAGTCTTAAAATCTAGTAAAGCAAACTGAAAATTTCAAATACTAATGGAAGTCAATAAGAAATAGGCGAGATAGGTTAGTAGGACATCCTCTCAGGCATGAAGATCTAGTCAGAGACAGGTTAGCAGGACATCTTCTCAGGCATGAAGTTCTAGTCAAAGATAGGTTAGTAGGACGCCTTCTCAGGCATGAAGGTCTAGTCAGAGACAGGTTAGCAGGACATCTTCTCAGGCATGAAGATCNGCAGAAGTGAATCGAGAAATAAATTGACAGTGATAGCGGTGAAATAAATAGTGATACATCAACAGTAGTATAAATAAATTGAATAATTCATGACCTAAGTTCAGTAATAATTAAACAGTGTTTTTAAGTTCTTTAATAATTACTGTAAATAAATAGTTTTTGTCGTTATCAGTCTTAGAAGTTAATTTTGTTAAACCCACGAACATTACAATATTGTTTCATAAAGATTAAATCATTAATTCACCAGAAGTAATAATTTTTCGTTTAGTATTGCGTATTTGGTGTTAGTCTGACATTTTTGATATTGTTTTAGTTTTGGTCTTTTACGTGCGGTCTTGCTTTTGGTCTTGCCAGTATAAAGACAATTTTGGTCTTGTCTTGGTCTTACATTTTCGTAAGACCAAGACTGCAATACCAAGATCAATTTTGTTCATCACTAAGTAATTCAGTATCTACTAATTTATGTGTTGCTTCTTTCCGTAGCCAAAATTTTTCTAACATGATCTCTCTATATTTCTTAAAGGTTATCACAGTTCGTTAGTTCGCTCTTTCTTTTAACTAAAACTTCGAGAAGTTGCTTTCCTGCTTACATGCAACGAAAAGATTTTTCATTTCCCTTGCGGGACATTAATAGAAAATATGGATCCTTGCCACTGGGCGCACACAAAAACGTACACGTTATAAATCATTACAAATCTTGTAGCAAATCATTCAACAAACAGTTTCGGATTTTGGAATTTCCATCTCACAAGTAGCCACAGATATGTATTATATTGGATACGTGCCCTCCCTTATTTAAAATGAACCAGAAATGCACTAGATGAATAAAAATCAGACGAACAGAACGTCTCATTCTTAAAAGGTTTTGTTCCTTCTTTTGAGATGCTGAGGACTAAACGGATAATACAGTTCGAACCAGTTAATGAAGAATACAAAATTACTATTATTTATTACTATTGACACTTGGTGAAGTTTTATGGAGACTCAAAAAATCATTTTAGACTCTAAAACATATTTCAAAATTAATTAAATATTTCATAATTATAAAGTTGCAATTCTTTCGAAATTCACAAAACAGAAATCGATTTCATTTACTTGTAAAATAAGTGCATTTGGAATTCTACAGCAGCGAAACAGTAAGAGAAAAGAATTGTCTATGTACAAGTGGGATTTGATGCAAGTTTGATGGTACTGGTTATTGTGAAAATTATGAAACTTCAAGAAGTCATCGAAAAAGACAAAGAGGGTTTCTAACCTAGTTAGTATCGAAAATTTCGTCAGTTTTTCGTTAAATCAGCGAAATTAAAGAAACTTTTAGTATCAGTGAATGATCCATATTGAACAATGTATAAATAATCACTGGTTCATCAAGAAGTTTAGCACATGAACGGGGATAGATGGTCTAATAGCGATCAGTCGATTCGGGAACGAGTTAACACAAAGACTCTACCCTCAAAAGCCTAACGTTAAGTGTTGGTGGCACTACTTCCTGGTCGGGATGATTACAACCCTCCTATCAATGTAAGTAAATTTGTTAACTTATACTGAGTATTGATCTACATTGGGAGGAAGATCCTTTCTATAAACGTTTCTGTTCAATTCTCTATATAATAATCTTCCAATCTTGCCTTCCTTATCATTTTAATACCTTACTCCCAGTCGCGACAAAATAATAAAAAACATTATAATCAGATAATTAAAATAAATAATTAACAAAAAACTCCGTAAAATAGTAGATATATTATTGAGAAACAAAAGTATGCTACAATTTTTATCATTTTTTTAATTTAGTAAATCTTTTCTGTCAAATTAACTTTTCAGAAGATTATTTCTCCTTCTAGATATTTTGTTAGCTGATTCTCTCCACTCATGCAAACGTTTTCATATAAGTATAAGATATACAAGAAGTGTCCAATACAAACAATGGATAATTCTGGCAAAAATTTCATCAGCAATATATATTGACCACAGACGAGAATCTCAAGGGTCCAAATATTACTAAATACATTATTTTGATTAATAGGAAATCTACTAAGAAAGTATATTCGTTTGAACAGGTGATAATATAACAAAATTGTAAATTCATCTTGAACGATTCCTTTAATAAGTCAATTTTTGATGAATTTCTATTCTCATTTATATGAAAAAATATCGATACAGCGTATTTATTCGAGCTGATTTTGACCGTAAGCGATTAACTATGACCTCGTCTCCTGCTGCAGAAGTCATTTTCGGAGATGTCTCCTGCAGCTGAAATCCAAATCAAATACGAATTTATCCTTGTCTAAGCGTAAGATCACGGCAGGAGTAAATACACTTCTTTATGAAATCCTAAATTCAGTATTGATAAACCCATGTTTATTATTACCAAAAATATATGATTACAATAAAGATTATTGCTATTCCCAACATTTTATCGAAGTTGTAAAAATTTACAATTCCTAAACATTAGGTAATTGTAATACCACGCTACAATAAATCATCACAGGAAAATGAATACATTAAATTACGTAAGTATGTGTAGCTATTCTCGATTGTGAATTACCAATTTTGTATTTGAATAAAGAACTGCTATTACTTAGCAAAAACCCATTCAACTTAATAGTAATCTACCTGTAATTGTTTTGGCTAGTATAATTATTCACAATGTCATGCAAAATGTAGTAAAAAGTATGAACTGTTGCAACAAAATCAAACGAAATTTTTTGTTTTTAATGAGCACGCTACACCCTTCCACTCAGATTACTAGATCAATAAGTAAACCCTAATAATCAACTATTGATTGTAAATATCAGGAGTCCACGAAACTATTATGGTGAATTTCAAAAAAAAGCAGCAAAAATTACTTACCATCCAACATTTACACGTCTTGACGTAGGTATATCAAAAACACACAGAAATCACGAAATTGCACCACTTTGCTAACGAATTTATCCGAATCAGAAAAACTTTTAACAGACTGATGATTTGCTGCTTTACCGTTCCTTGTGGTGTCACACAAACTTGTACGTACGAGATGCGGACGTTTCTTGTTCTACTAATAAGTGAGATAAACAGTTATCGTAACTTTTTATACCCATCCTTGACGATAGAATACTACTATTATAAACTTTTTTTTACTCATACTGTAAAAGATATAAGAAGTTGACTGATAAAATGAAACAAAATTTCAAGACTGAAAATTGGTTTCAACTCCAGTTTCAGTGATACGAAAAAACATCAACTTAGGGACGTGAGATGTGGATTAAAAACATGATAAAAATGATATCGTTAGATTGGACTTGTTGTCCATCCATCAATGAAAAAAAATTGTGTCATTTATTGTCCTTTATTTATCAACATATACCTCTGCAGTAATATTTCAAAAACGTTAAGCAAGCATTCGGTACCAAAAAGAGGAAAGGAAGCAATCGCATCATCTAACGTCGGGAGGACAAACCTACGTTGATAGTTGCTGGTTAATAGAAGAACCATTAACTTTAGGAAAGAATTCTTTGTCATCTAATATCTGAAATAATCTAACGACTCAAAAACAGATACATCGAAGATGAAGGTGCACTTGACTCAATAAAAATAAGGAAAACTCTCATCCGACGATTATTGGGTGTAATTTAAGCATATACTTTCATCAATAGCATATCACAAAGAGCACAGTTAAAGTGGTTATCAAATAGGAGCAAATAGCAGAATACAACGTTCTGTCGCCATCTAACGTTGGGAAGAAAAACCTGCATCGATAGTCGTTAAGTAAATTGAAGAGTAGTAAACTTTAGTAAAGAATTCTTTGTCATATAAAATCTGCAATAATTAAACGACTCGATAACAGATAAATCAAAGACGAACGTACACGTAACTGAATAAAAATGAGAAAATCCTTCATCTGACGATTATTGGGTATAACTTACGCACAAAGACCACAAATCAAATGATTATCAAATACCAGCAAATAGCATATTACAGCGTCCTGTCGACATCTAACGTTGGGAAGACAAATCTACATCGATAGTTGTTAACTAAATGAAGAGTAGTAAACTTTAGTAAAGAATTCTTTCTCAAATGAGGAAAACCTTCACTTGACGATTATTGGGTATAAATTTAAGCATATATTTTCCTCAAGAGCATAACACAAAGACCACAAATCAAATGGTTATCAAATACCAGCAAATAGCATATTACAACGTCCTCCTGCCATCTAACGTTGAGAAGACAAACCTTCATTGTTAGTCGTTAACTAAATCGAAGAACAGTAAACATTAGTAAAGAATTCTTTCTCACCTAATATCTGAAATAATCTAACGACTCGATTACAGATAAATCGAAGACGAACGTACACGTAACTGAATAAAAATGCGGAAAACCTTCACTTGACGATTATTGGATATAATTTAAGCATATATTTTCCTCAAGGGATTAAAACAAAACCCACAAATCAAATGGTTATCAAATACCAGCAAATAGCATATTACAACGTCTTCCTGCCATCTAACGTTGGGAAGACAAACCTTGATGGACAATCACGTGACAAAATTGAAAGAGTTCTTTATAAGTTGAATATCAGAACCAATTTGGCTCCACAAAGACAAATAACTAGAAATTAGACATACCTACGCATAATTAAGAATTTAATTTTATCTGATATACAGATTTAATACTCCCACCAACAGCATGATAGTCGCTGACTAAACAAAAGAATCATAAACTTTAGTAAAGAATTCTTTGTCATGTGTTATCTGAAATAATCTAATGACCCGAAAACAGTTAAATCGAAGACGTACGTACACGTAACTAAATAAACATGAGGAAATCCTTTATTTGATGATTATTGGGTGCAATTTAAGCATATCCTTCCTTGATCAGCACAACACAAAGACCACAAATCAAATGGTTATCAAATACCAGCAAATAGCTTATTACAACGTCATACTGCCATCTAATGTTGGGAAGACAAACCTTGATGGACAATCACGTGACAAAATGAAGGAATTCTTAGTAAGTTGAAAATCAAAACCAACTTGGCTCCACGAAGACAAATAACTAGAAATTAGACATACCTAGGGATAATTAAGAACTTAATTTTATCTGACATGCGGATTTAACTTTCGTGAACAGCATATAGAAAACAGCGAACGCTCTTTATTTCATTGCAATATTACCTCAGAAATGCTGATGTGAACGAAATGTAATATTAAAGAATGAGGTGCACATGATAAACAAATATTTATTCGTTAAAAATAAGTAAAATATAAAGAAATTATTATAAAGGGAGTACAATTACATAACACTATGGATGTATGCACTGATGTTTCCATCTATCTGCACTAAGTGTAAGAACATCGTGTTGTCTTCGACATTTAAAGCAAAGCACGGATTGTTCCAGTTTGTGTTCTTGCTTAAAGTGATTGAGTAACGATTGTTTTGCATACGGACCTGAATGACTCTTTTTACATAAAATACATAAAAAAGTTATACACGTATTATTAATTATAAAAACGAACTCTTCCAACTCTTTCAGTTGGTTTTCTGCAATTGACGTCTTCAGTCTATTCAAACTTCTAAAATTCGTACCCGTCTTTTGTACATCCGACACTGCTTTGAAGTACTGCATACCATATTCCACTTTAGGAGCAAAAAATTCGTAAAAATTGACAATTTCATTTTTACTGAAACAAAAAGCAAAAAAATCATAAAAATTGACAACTTCATTCTAACTAAACAATTCGGTCCTCACTTTCCGACAGTGGACATAATCCTCTTATTCCTAAAGTAGATCGATTTACCAATATGGTAACTGACGTTGGTATATGTACAAACCGTGTTTTTGTAAACATTTGCTTCTTTAACGTCATTTAAATAATCCGCAAATAAGTGCTCTAACATTTCAATCCGATCAGATTTTACCTTAAATAATTATAAGTTAATTACGAAAATAAACGAATAATACTGAATATATAAACTCACTTTGGGACACTTTTTAACGATTTCTAAGAATTGGCTTATATAGGTCTGAATGAATTCGAATGAGAATACGGCAAATGAACAACCCTTTACTTCTTTTACTTCTGTGGTAGTATTAAGTGGAGGTACATTTTTAATATCAGAATGTAAACCTACATATCTTTTATACTCCAGATTATTTTTTCTGGAGATACTTAAGTCTGGCAGTTTTATCTCAATACCCACATGAGGCCAGTTCATCAACTGTTTAACAGTAAGGTCAGTCCATGGTCTCTCTGAATGTTGCTTAATCAGAATGTCATCTGAAATCCAATTGACGATACTATCTGCGTTTGAAATTTCTGCAGTTGCAGTCAAACAAAAATGTTAGGCACATTTTATTTTAAACCTCTATTTTATCCTTCTGTAATAGTTTTGCGATTTCTGCTTCCAGCAGTAAAGTCACAAAAGTATTAAGGAGAATAATACAGGCTTAAGATAAAACAACCTATTTTCCTATGACTGACTATAATGTATATAGAAAGATGATCTTACTTCCTTGTTTTACAAAGACTAAAGTGTTCAGTATATAAGGTGGTCCTGAAATGGACAGCTTATATGGAGAATCAGGCTTGTTCTCTTGTTGGTTGATATTATAAACTACAGGATCCGTCTGGACTCCAGCATCAAGCGAATCTTTTTTTTCTTTTGGTTCTACGATCTCAACGTCGTTATCAACTAGGCCCAACGACTGACTTTTCATGATGATGTAATTGAGCTTATACATCAAGTATTGGCGAAATTTCTCAAACCATTTTTTAAACAGCAATTGACCGGTGAAATATTCGCTACTACGACTCCATCCGGGCCACAATTTCATGTAATGTGCCAATGCTTCAGCCAAAACATTGTCCATGCCTACTTGAAGCGTTAGAATATTAACGTTCAAATCGGTGGCCAAAATATGTCGCAATGAGCTCATGGACACATGCAGCGGTTTGCGATCCACAATTGTGGTGAAACATTGGCGTAATGTAATTACTGTGGGTTCGCTTTGTGGAGGGGGCTCCGGTTCCCAAACTGAAGAATCGAAATCGATTTTTTTTTGTGGCATATACACTACTCAATTATAGGGATCTATTAAATGGTACTTACCTTTCACCTCATTCAGAGGTTTTTTTGGTAATAATTTCGGAAGTATTTTCGGAAGTGAGGTCATCCTAACTTTTTAATAAAACTATATGTATAGAAAATCAACCCTAACTTACACCTGTTTGAAACACTATTAACACAACAACACTTCTGCATTCGTTTAACGAAAAGCTTAAGTCTAAAAACTACCCTTTCATTACAAAAAAAGCATTATCCTTATTATGATTCTGTATCACCCCTGCTTTAATAGTAGGTAAGTAACACTCGCAAGCAAGGAACTGAGGTTACTTCATCGACGTGATCTCTGCACTACACTGCCAATGCTTAGCGCGTAGTGCAGCAACACGCTGTACGGTGGATTCTACGTTCTACTTGATGGTACTCAACTCTACTACCTAAACTGAACACGCTAGACATCCACTCATCATTCATTACTGGAAACATCTAACCCATATTTAAGTGCATCTAAATCTAACCGTAAGATGGAAATTGGAATATAATTGGAAAGAATCAGCTGATTTGTGGACGCCATTTTAGAAAATTCACGCAGACGCAAATATCAAGTGGCCTGTGAGCAAGTGTAAGTGAGGAAGTTGGAGCAGTTTACTCTTGACTGTGCTTGGATGACGTAATGCGACGTATGACTGACGTTTTGCATATTTTTGCATATAATAACATAATAAAAGTCATTGTACAAGCTTCTTGAAGTTTAAGATTACTTGTTAATCTTCACTCATTAGGTAGGTGAAAATATGTCCACCTCTGATAGTTCTAACGCAAATGAAACCAAAACTATGTCGTTCGCTGAGAAGCAAGCTGAACGTATGAAGAAACTTCGACAATTACATACCTTGAGAAATGAAGCACGAAGTCACAATCATCAGGAGGTTCTTGCAGAAGATGCCAGGAGTAAGCTTCCATCAAATTGGGAAAGCAGAAAGAAAAGAGCAGAGTGGCTTCTAAACGATCAAAAAGCTCGTGAAGAAGCTTCTTCAAGAGGAGAAGACTATGATAGGAAAAAGATGCTTGAAATTTCGGCCATTGATGCAGAGAAAATAGAACGTAAAAAGAAAAAGAAGAACCCAGATCAAGGTAAATTACATTTGAAATCTAAATTACTGACAAATTTTGAAATGACATATTCTTTTACTAAAAAAAACTTTGTTTCCAGGCTTCTCTGACTTTGAAGCAGCCACTAAAAGACAATATGATAGGCTTGTGAGAAACATGCCCTCAAAGGATATGGAAAGATATGAGGAGATGAAGGAAAAATATGGGGATGCATTTTATGCTGGATCCAATGTTATTATCCATGGTTTACATGAGGATCGCAAGGAAGCCATAGATAATATGGTGAAAGATCTGGAGAATCAAATTGCTAAACGTGAAAAATATTCACGGCGACGAACACATAATGATGATGCTGATATAGACTATATCAATGAAAGGAATGCCAAGTTTAATAAGAAACTGGAAAGGTTTTATGGTGAACATACTGCTGAAATTAAGCAGAATTTAGAAAGAGGAACTGCAGTGTAATTATTATTCTCATAAGGACTTTAGCTTAAGTTTTACTTGTTTTTGTAAACATACCTATTAATTTTATATAAAGTGAAAAAAAATGAACTTTTATTGGATTTTATATTTCTGTCAAGGCCAAGCAGGTACCTGTTAAACAGTGACCGTAAGCGATTAACTATGACCTCGTCTCCTNCAGACTGCAAAATTATAATAAATTCATTTTGAAATCTGT
Organism: Agrilus planipennis; assembly: GCF_000699045.2. Classification (NCBI taxonomy): domain Eukaryota; kingdom Metazoa; phylum Arthropoda; class Insecta; order Coleoptera; family Buprestidae; genus Agrilus; species Agrilus planipennis. Next base: position 2,310,618 of record NW_020442460.1, on the reverse strand, counting down.
CTAAAAACCTCGATAGAAGTGCTGTCTCATTTGTACATTTTTGAGAAAAATATATTTGTTCGTTCCTATGTCTTTTTCATCCTCAGACAAATCAGTAAAAACTAAATCAAGAGGGAAGATAGCAGACTGCAAAATTATAATAAATTCATTTTGAAATCTGTCTAAAAACCTCGATAGAAGTGCTGTCTCATTTGTACATTTTTGAGAAAAATATATTTGTTCGTTCCTATGTCTTTTTCATCCTCAGACAAATCAGTAAAAACTAAATCAAGAGGGAAGATAGCAGACTGCAAAATTATAATAAATTCATTTTGAAATCTGTCTAAAAACCTCGATAGAAGTGCTGTCTCATTTGTACATTTTTGAGAAAAATATATTTGTTCGTTCCTATGTCTTTTTCATCCTCAGACAAATCAGTAAAAACTAAATCAAGAGGGAAGATAGCAGACTGCAAAATTATAATAAATTCATTTTGAAATCTGTCTAAAAACCTCGATAGAAGTGCTGTCTCATTTGTACATTTTTGAGAAAAATATATTTGTTCGTTCCTATGTCTTTTTCATCCTCAGACAAATCAGTAAAAACTAAATCAAGAGGGAAGATAGCAGACTGCAAAATTATAATAAATTCATTTTGAAATCTGTCTAAAAACCTCGATAGAAGTGCTGTCTCATTTGTACATTTTTGAGAAAAATATATTTGTTCGTTCCTATGTCTTTTTCATCCTCAGACAAATCAGTAAAAACTAAATCAAGAGGGAAGATAGCAGACTGCAAAATTATAATAAATTCATTTTGAAATCTGTCTAAAAACCTCGATAGAAGTGCTGTCTCATTTGTACATTTTTGAGAAAAATATATTTGTTCGTTCCTATGTCTTTTTCATCCTCAGACAAATCAGTAAAAACTAAATCAAGAGGGAAGATAGCAGACTGCAAAATTATAATAAATTCATTTTGAAATCTGTCTAAAAACCTCGATAGAAGTGCTGTCTCATTTGTACATTTTTGAGAAAAATATATTTGTTCGTTCCTATGTCTTTTTCATCCTCAGACAAATCAGTAAAAACTAAATCAAGAGGGAAGATAGCAGACTGCAAAATTATAATAAATTCATTTTGAAATCTGTCTAAAAACCTCGATAGAAGTGCTGTCTCATTTGTACATTTTTGAGAAAAATATATTTGTTCGTTCCTATGTCTTTTTCATCCTCAGACAAATCAGTAAAAACTAAATCAAGAGGGAAGATAGCAGACTGCAAAATTATAATAAATTCATTTTGAAATCTGTCTAAAAACCTCGATAGAAGTGCTGTCTCATTTGTACATTTTTGAGAAAAATATATTTGTTCGTTCCTATGTCTTTTTCATCCTCAGACAAATCAGTAAAAACTAAATCAAGAGGGAAGATAGCAGACTGCAAAATTATAATAAATTCATTTTGAAATCTGTCTAAAAACCTCGATAGAAGTGCTGTCTCATTTGTACATTTTTGAGAAAAATATATTTGTTCGTTCCTATGTCTTTTTCATCCTCAGACAAATCAGTAAAAACTAAATCAAGAGGGAAGATAGCAGACTGCAAAATTATAATAAATTCATTTTGAAATCTGTCTAAAAACCTCGATAGAAGTGCTGTCTCATTTGTACATTTTTGAGAAAAATATATTTGTTCGTTCCTATGTCTTTTTCATCCTCAGACAAATCAGTAAAAACTAAATCAAGAGGGAAGATAGCAGACTGCAAAATTATAATAAATTCATTTTGAAATCTGTCTAAAAACCTCGATAGAAGTGCTGTCTCATTTGTACATTTTTGAGAAAAATATATTTGTTCGTTCCTATGTCTTTTTCATCCTCAGACAAATCAGTAAAAACTAAATCAAGAGGGAAGATAGCAGACTGCAAAATTATAATAAATTCATTTTGAAATCTGTCTAAAAACCTCGATAGAAGTGCTGTCTCATTTGTACATTTTTGAGAAAAATATATTTGTTCGTTCCTATGTCTTTTTCATCCTCAGACAAATCAGTAAAAACTAAATCAAGAGGGAAGATAGCAGACTGCAAAATTATAATAAATTCATTTTGAAATCTGTCTAAAAACCTCGATAGAAGTGCTGTCTCATTTGTACATTTTTGAGAAAAATATATTTGTTCGTTCCTATGTCTTTTTCATCCTCAGACAAATCAGTAAAAACTAAATCAAGAGGGAAGATAGCAGACTGCAAAATTATAATAAATTCATTTTGAAATCTGTCTAAAAACCTCGATAGAAGTGCTGTCTCATTTGTACATTTTTGAGAAAAATATATTTGTTCGTTCCTATGTCTTTTTCATCCTCAGACAAATCAGTAAAAACTAAATCAAGAGGGAAGATAGCAGACTGCAAAATTATAATAAATTCATTTTGAAATCTGTCTAAAAACCTCGATAGAAGTGCTGTCTCATTTGTACATTTTTGAGAAAAATATATTTGTTCGTTCCTATGTCTTTTTCATCCTCAGACAAATCAGTAAAAACTAAATCAAGAGGGAAGATAGCAGACTGCAAAATTATAATAAATTCATTTTGAAATCTGTCTAAAAACCTCGATAGAAGTGCTGTCTCATTTGTACATTTTTGAGAAAAATATATTTGTTCGTTCCTATGTCTTTTTCATCCTCAGACAAATCAGTAAAAACTAAATCAAGAGGGAAGATAGCAGACTGCAAAATTATAATAAATTCATTTTGAAATCTGTCTAAAAACCTCGATAGAAGTGCTGTCTCATTTGTACATTTTTGAGAAAAATATATTTGTTCGTTCCTATGTCTTTTTCATCCTCAGACAAATCAGTAAAAACTAAATCAAGAGGGAAGATAGCAGACTGCAAAATTATAATAAATTCATTTTGAAATCTGTCTAAAAACCTCGATAGAAGTGCTGTCTCATTTGTACATTTTTGAGAAAAATATATTTGTTCGTTCCTATGTCTTTTTCATCCTCAGACAAATCAGTAAAAACTAAATCAAGAGGGAAGATAGCAGACTGCAAAATTATAATAAATTCATTTTGAAATCTGTCTAAAAACCTCGATAGAAGTGCTGTCTCATTTGTACATTTTTGAGAAAAATATATTTGTTCGTTCCTATGTCTTTTTCATCCTCAGACAAATCAGTAAAAACTAAATCAAGAGGGAAGATAGCAGACTGCAAAATTATAATAAATTCATTTTGAAATCTGTCTAAAAACCTCGATAGAAGTGCTGTCTCATTTGTACATTTTTGAGAAAAATATATTTGTTCGTTCCTATGTCTTTTTCATCCTCAGACAAATCAGTAAAAACTAAATCAAGAGGGAAGATAGCAGACTGCAAAATTATAATAAATTCATTTTGAAATCTGTCTAAAAACCTCGATAGAAGTGCTGTCTCATTTGTACATTTTTGAGAAAAATATATTTGTTCGTTCCTATGTCTTTTTCATCCTCAGACAAATCAGTAAAAACTAAATCAAGAGGGAAGATAGCAGACTGCAAAATTATAATAAATTCATTTTGAAATCTGTCTAAAAACCTCGATAGAAGTGCTGTCTCATTTGTACATTTTTGAGAAAAATATATTTGTTCGTTCCTATGTCTTTTTCATCCTCAGACAAATCAGTAAAAACTAAATCAAGAGGGAAGATAGCAGACTGCAAAATTATAATAAATTCATTTTGAAATCTGTCTAAAAACCTCGATAGAAGTGCTGTCTCATTTGTACATTTTTGAGAAAAATATATTTGTTCGTTCCTATGTCTTTTTCATCCTCAGACAAATCAGTAAAAACTAAATCAAGAGGGAAGATAGCAGACTGCAAAATTATAATAAATTCATTTTGAAATCTGTCTAAAAACCTCGATAGAAGTGCTGTCTCATTTGTACATTTTTGAGAAAAATATATTTGTTCGTTCCTATGTCTTTTTCATCCTCAGACAAATCAGTAAAAACTAAATCAAGAGGGAAGATAGCAGACTGCAAAATTATAATAAATTCATTTTGAAATCTGTCTAAAAACCTCGATAGAAGTGCTGTCTCATTTGTACATTTTTGAGAAAAATATATTTGTTCGTTCCTATGTCTTTTTCATCCTCAGACAAATCAGTAAAAACTAAATCAAGAGGGAAGATAGCAGACTGCAAAATTATAATAAATTCATTTTGAAATCTGTCTAAAAACCTCGATAGAAGTGCTGTCTCATTTGTACATTTTTGAGAAAAATATATTTGTTCGTTCCTATGTCTTTTTCATCCTCAGACAAATCAGTAAAAACTAAATCAAGAGGGAAGATAGCAGACTGCAAAATTATAATAAATTCATTTTGAAATCTGTCTAAAAACCTCGATAGAAGTGCTGTCTCATTTGTACATTTTTGAGAAAAATATATTTGTTCGTTCCTATGTCTTTTTCATCCTCAGACAAATCAGTAAAAACTAAATCAAGAGGGAAGATAGCAGACTGCAAAATTATAATAAATTCATTTTGAAATCTGTCTAAAAACCTCGATAGAAGTGCTGTCTCATTTGTACATTTTTGAGAAAAATATATTTGTTCGTTCCTATGTCTTTTTCATCCTCAGACAAATCAGTAAAAACTAAATCAAGAGGGAAGATAGCAGACTGCAAAATTATAATAAATTCATTTTGAAATCTGTCTAAAAACCTCGATAGAAGTGCTGTCTCATTTGTACATTTTTGAGAAAAATATATTTGTTCGTTCCTATGTCTTTTTCATCCTCAGACAAATCAGTAAAAACTAAATCAAGAGGGAAGATAGCAGACTGCAAAATTATAATAAATTCATTTTGAAATCTGTCTAAAAACCTCGATAGAAGTGCTGTCTCATTTGTACATTTTTGAGAAAAATATATTTGTTCGTTCCTATGTCTTTTTCATCCTCAGACAAATCAGTAAAAACTAAATCAAGAGGGAAGATAGCAGACTGCAAAATTATAATAAATTCATTTTGAAATCTGTCTAAAAACCTCGATAGAAGTGCTGTCTCATTTGTACATTTTTGAGAAAAATATATTTGTTCGTTCCTATGTCTTTTTCATCCTCAGACAAATCAGTAAAAACTAAATCAAGAGGGAAGATAGCAGACTGCAAAATTATAATAAATTCATTTTGAAATCTGTCTAAAAACCTCGATAGAAGTGCTGTCTCATTTGTACATTTTTGAGAAAAATATATTTGTTCGTTCCTATGTCTTTTTCATCCTCAGACAAATCAGTAAAAACTAAATCAAGAGGGAAGATAGCAGACTGCAAAATTATAATAAATTCATTTTGAAATCTGTCTAAAAACCTCGATAGAAGTGCTGTCTCATTTGTACATTTTTGAGAAAAATATATTTGTTCGTTCCTATGTCTTTTTCATCCTCAGACAAATCAGTAAAAACTAAATCAAGAGGGAAGATAGCAGACTGCAAAATTATAATAAATTCATTTTGAAATCTGTCTAAAAACCTCGATAGAAGTGCTGTCTCATTTGTACATTTTTGAGAAAAATATATTTGTTCGTTCCTATGTCTTTTTCATCCTCAGACAAATCAGTAAAAACTAAATCAAGAGGGAAGATAGCAGACTGCAAAATTATAATAAATTCATTTTGAAATCTGTCTAAAAACCTCGATAGAAGTGCTGTCTCATTTGTACATTTTTGAGAAAAATATATTTGTTCGTTCCTATGTCTTTTTCATCCTCAGACAAATCAGTAAAAACTAAATCAAGAGGGAAGATAGCAGACTGCAAAATTATAATAAATTCATTTTGAAATCTGTCTAAAAACCTCGATAGAAGTGCTGTCTCATTTGTACATTTTTGAGAAAAATATATTTGTTCGTTCCTATGTCTTTTTCATCCTCAGACAAATCAGTAAAAACTAAATCAAGAGGGAAGATAGCAGACTGCAAAATTATAATAAATTCATTTTGAAATCTGTCTAAAAACCTCGATAGAAGTGCTGTCTCATTTGTACATTTTTGAGAAAAATATATTTGTTCGTTCCTATGTCTTTTTCATCCTCAGACAAATCAGTAAAAACTAAATCAAGAGGGAAGATAGCAGACTGCAAAATTATAATAAATTCATTTTGAAATCTGTCTAAAAACCTCGATAGAAGTGCTGTCTCATTTGTACATTTTTGAGAAAAATATATTTGTTCGTTCCTATGTCTTTTTCATCCTCAGACAAATCAGTAAAAACTAAATCAAGAGGGAAGATAGCAGACTGCAAAATTATAATAAATTCATTTTGAAATCTGTCTAAAAACCTCGATAGAAGTGCTGTCTCATTTGTACATTTTTGAGAAAAATATATTTGTTCGTTCCTATGTCTTTTTCATCCTCAGACAAATCAGTAAAAACTAAATCAAGAGGGAAGATAGCAGACTGCAAAATTATAATAAATTCATTTTGAAATCTGTCTAAAAACCTCGATAGAAGTGCTGTCTCATTTGTACATTTTTGAGAAAAATATATTTGTTCGTTCCTATGTCTTTTTCATCCTCAGACAAATCAGTAAAAACTAAATCAAGAGGGAAGATAGCAGACTGCAAAATTATAATAAATTCATTTTGAAATCTGTCTAAAAACCTCGATAGAAGTGCTGTCTCATTTGTACATTTTTGAGAAAAATATATTTGTTCGTTCCTATGTCTTTTTCATCCTCAGACAAATCAGTAAAAACTAAATCAAGAGGGAAGATAGCAGACTGCAAAATTATAATGAATTCATTTTGAAATCTGTCTAAAAACCTCCTTTTCTACTGTTTGACTTGAATCTTGAAATATTGGTTTCAGCATTACCAAAATGCATGACCAACACATGGTATTAAAAGACCAACGACAAAAACTATGTCATATCTTAACGATTAATCCGCAATAGTCACAGGTACTAATTAAATATTTTTGGGATTTACACCCACGTTAGATAAAAGAAAAACAAAAAAAGGTCGACCAATAATTTAGAAACGGGTGTTATGACAAGTTGGTTGGGTTATTTCTTATTTAAATACATTACATTTTTCGAAATTTCCTCGTGGACAAAAGAATGCGTTGACTGGCTGAAATTGAGGTTAAATATCTGTATCTCCACACGCACGAAGTAGTAGATAGCCGTCTCGTGTTTTGACATTTGAGCGACCGTTTTGTCGAACTAATTAGTCTCAGACACGTAAAAATGTTTTGCAATCGTCGACGGTACGTTCAGGCGAAATGAAAATATTTCCAACGATTTTGTGCCAGTATTTTGACGCATTCTATAATTAATTGCGTTCCGAATGTTTGACAACAAAAGCATTTCGGAAGGTTTTGCAACGAAAATTGACAGTTGTTCTTACCTTTTTCCTTGGCATACGAAACATCAGAATCGATGCCGACCAGCTAAGTTTACATTGAATATTATTATCTACATATTCTGTCGCAAAGCGATAAGAGTACATTGACATGCATTAACTAATTAGTGCCTATCCATTTTTCATGCCTAATGAGAACTTTTTAACAGCATTTTCCAACGATAATTCAAAACTCCAACTTTCTGTCAAACAGTCTCTAAGAAATTACAAAATTGGATAAATATGAGTTTGTGTTATTTGGAGAGGATTCCACATCTTATCAAGCTCAGTAAAATAAACAATATAAAATAATAAATAATTGCGGTTGGGATTTTTTGAAGAGCATAGACGAAAATATTGTTTTCCAATTTTCATTTTGCCACTTGAATAATAATAAAAATTGAACTTGCCAGTCGGTGCAGGTTGATTGCTGGATGAAGTCATAATAAAAATTGGTTACAACACCACTATTAAAAAATTAAATGTAGATGCAATGATAGATCGGAGATTACTGAATAACTAAAACCATTTCACATCTGCCAATTGTTGCTTGATTGATTACTGATTATATTGATGTTTCTTATCGCTTTACATACAAATACACTTAAAATTTATTTGCGATAACGTTTCCTTGGAATGAAATGATGCATAAAGGAATCCCCGTTAATGCGTTTTAAATTTGTATGAAACCAATCACTCTCTAATTAAAACTGCATAACAAAGGATAAAATTAAGATGTCATTGACAGAAGCCATTTCCGTAAATTAACCTTTAGATAGACCAATCGATAAATGAATCTTTTTTCAATGTTTACAAGGAATCCCATTTCCGTTCTGCTAAAAATGCCAAAAAGTACAACTAAATATCAAGTGATAAAAGGTAGACAGAACTACCTTTATTCGCTCATACAGTACTGTTTATTGATAGCCTTTCAACGGAAGATCGATCAGATAATTCGATTTTCATATTTAGTAAGTTACGTAGGAATATCTATTTATTTTGTACAATCGGTACGTTACCGACGACGAAGCATGCTTTACTTTGATAACCGAAATCTGCAGTTTCTAATACACCATTAGACCATCATGATAACACGTACTCTTTTAAAATAATCCTTAAAATGATNAATTTTACAAAATTAATTTTCTTAATTATATCACCGCCACTTAATGATTATTATTACGTACTAAGTTTCCCTTTTAATAAAAGGTACAAATAAGTAGTCAAGACTAGTATTGACTAGTTTTTTAGCTAAAATTCCCAGGACGACCACTTCGCTATAAAACCCACGAATGCACAATTCCTACAAGAATAATAAACATGTGTTACAATATCTAGATGTCAAAACAACATATTCATAAAAGCATTTCCAAGAAATATCATCGATAGAATAACTATTAATAAAATAAATATAAAATCGATATTTTGTTATTTGAGGTTAAAAACAACGATCTAATACCAAAACGATTTAGATCCGTTGTGGCATTTAAAAAATTTATTTTAGGAGTTTGGATCGCTTTCAAGAAATAAAACTGGATCTATTTCAATTCAATCACATGTCTGGTGAAGTGGGTGTCACAATTTATTCAAATATTAAAATAATTTTCCATTTAAAGTACAACTTTAATCTCCGATAAGTACGCAAATTATTGAAGGTCTTCAAAATGGCCAATAGGTAGCGTTAATGAGTAGATAAAGTAAGCATACCAAAACACTACTTACCTGTTTAAACTGTTAATAAATGCAACAACACAGTAACAAAACCAACGATCAGTTAGATGATAACATAAATAATTTGTGAACTCATGCAAAATAATAAATAATTTGTTTTAAAACACAAAGCCACAACAATATCTTACGCCTTGATATTCTTGGAGTCACGTGTATATGAATATTATCACCAGGGGCTGCAGAAACTAAAACAATAACAGCAGCTGTCAGCTTTTTATTATTTAAGGAAAAATGTTATATCAATATTTTGTAATAATAATAATGTTCGTTATAATAAACAACAGACATATATCTATATATGTAAACGAATATTTATTACGATACCAAACATTTTGAAATACTTAACAAGTAGGTACCTATACTGCAAAGGGGTCAAAAAATATATTTTTGTTTGTTTCTTTTTTTTTAGCTAGTAAGTAAGTAGGTACTTAATAGGTACTGCGAAAGCAAGGTCACTTGTTTCTGTTTCCCTTTTTTTTTGTATTACCTACACAAATCACAGTTTTATCACCATAAAACACGTTTGTGATGAGCAATTTTTTACTTTTAAAAACATCTAATCGGACACAAACAAATGCGTATTTTTAATAAGAGTAACTTAGGAAATACGAATATGAAAGAATAAAATTTTTAGTTAAAACATTGGCTATGAAATATTTTTTTTTTTAAGCCATTTAATAAACCAGTTTCATAAATAAACCAATTCGTGTTCAACAATTCTCTCTTAACCCAGTCGTCTATCTGTAAGTGCAGTGAACTTAACCTAAATTATACACATATAATAAAAAAGATATATTATCACACAAATAGTAAAGTCTTCATCCTGGTTCTGCTAAAGTCTTTGATTTGGACAGAAATTCACGTTAGGGTTGAAAGCTGCGACGTAGTTGTTATGCGAATAAGGGAGTAGATTGAAATTAGTGTTTTGGGGGAGGGTTGGGAAACTGCGATGCATTGGATTGCCATAATATTGATTTGCATTATTAAACGAAGGGCCATTATCACTGTACTGTCTAGTCATACCAACAGTTTGGCGAGAAGGCGGCAGCTGAGGCTTTGCTGGGCCTAAAATTGAATATTTTTACCACGAGCAGTCAAACGAGAGAATGTTTCTCCTTTGCAAAGAACTAGGAATTAGTTAAAACGCAGAAGAAGCATTAAAAGCGTACAATTAAATTGTAAGTAGACAACACACGAAGAGATAGCTTACCATGAAGAATTCGAGGCATTTCACACTGTTCACATTTATTCAATAGAGGATGATTTTGGAATGTACACACGGGACAATTCCATTTTGGACCGTCCACCTCCGACACAGCAACCGGTGAAGGTCCTTGGTATTGGAGGCGACGGTTACTGAAGGGCCTTTCGATTGTTAAAGGGCCCCTTTGACCCGTGTAAATATTTCGATAAAACTCTTCATTTGTTTCACCTAAAGGAACTGCAAAAAAAGAGTAACAAAATTGCGTTTAAGTTTATTAAAGATTCGTTGGTGTTTTTAATGCTTAATATCGTGAAGGTTAGAAATGAAGAGGTATTAGAAAGAATAGGTGAACAAAGGACTCTATGAAAGTCAAAAATAGACGAGATAGGTTGGTCTCATGCATGAGGGACTAGTCAGAGACATGTTAGAAACTGAAATAGGAGTTAAGAGGGATAGAGATAGACCTAGATTAGATTAGATTATTGTTCGCAAATAGTTAAGGATATAGGATGTAGTTTAAGGGAAATGTGAAGATTAGCTCGAGATAGGAAAGAGTGGAGATGCGTGTCCAACCAATTTTAGGACTGACGACCTTAATGATGATGGTGCTTTATGCCATTATGCCAGTATATGCAATAAATTAAATATTCAAATGTAAGATTGGTTTGCCTAATCGTTTAATTTCTATTATTTACGTTATTATTATAATCAAGACGTCATTAAAATGACAGTCAACAAATATGAAGCACCATTACTGCTGCTAAGCGTGAGCAAATCAACAATTTAGGTACTGTTTTTCTTTGAGGCGTCCACGAATGGACGACCTTATCGACCAACCAAAGGTTCGTTCAACGTTATTACATTATAAAATTAACAGAAATCGAAAGGGCATCGACTATATTTACCTCTACATTCTACCTGACCTTCCACTTCAAACACAAGTCTCTCACACTGGCCCCTTAAATGCTTAATTTCGTTCAAAAGCTGCTTTTCCAATTCCACGTCCACCTTGGTCGTTAAAGAATTGGTAAGTGGGTTTTCTAATGCTGCAACTTCCCGTTGCATCGCTATCAACCTACCCTTTTCCGTAACAAGTTCTATCCGTAACCTGTCTATTCGAACCTGCTGCTTCGATATCACAGACGCTGCAAAAATGTAAAAACGAAAACATTAAAATTTGTCAAAGTAGAGAATAGAACACACTGGTAATTAAATTTATGAAAACAGACGTTCGCCCCAATGTATGTAACAAAAAAAAAAGATTGCCTTTTTCATCAAATGGGGTTGGAGATATATGAATTCATGATTCCATCGTCATTTACCTTTAAGCAATTGACAATAAAAGTAAACACGTATGTTGAAATAATTAATATGTGACCTAAAACGTGACTTTTCAGCATCAAATAAATCAATTTGTGTTGGAAAACAACACGTAAATTTCAAAATTCATTGGATTAAAGAAGTCCAGCCAAATTTTAATTTACGACAATAAAATATGCATATGTTAATTTTCAGTAATCAATAGCTAATACATTTTTATTGACAACGGTAAATAACAATAAGGCTTCAACAAAAACAATCATGCTTTAAAAAAGGAATATTTAATACATGGTCTTGTGGAGATTCATATTTCAGCATTTTTTGATTAGGAGCATATTGTCAGGGTAAAGTTAACGGCATTTTTCGATAATTTCAAAAATTAACTAAATTTTATTTTTTCCAAAATTGCGGAGTTAAAAAAAAAGAATTGTTTTCGGGCAAAGGTATTAACCTATTCCTACAATTGTTAAACGGTTCATCGCCAGAGCAGTTGTCTGTATACGAAAATGAATGTTTGTACTTAAGTACGGATGTAACTGGACCGATGCCACCACATGTTACGTTTGTTATCCAGCTACTTAAAACATCTGTTGAATAAATTTAAAAAGCAAAATAAAGCCAAATAAATGGCACCCATCAAAAAACGCAACAATTGCCAAAAGCTAAAAACACCCGCGAACAAAAATCTAAACCATATGACGTTGACGTTTTCAAAATAACGTAATGGAAAACATCACGAAAGTAGATTATAATGTCAATAATAAGATACGTATGTATAACGTATATTGAAGATAAATTCATAAATAAATTTGAAAGAACAATATTCTCATTAAATATCTCACTACTGTAGTTAATACAACCCAGACTATTTATTAATTTGATTAGACAATTTAACGACAGTATCTTTATCTGTCTGCTTTATCAATATTGACTTCCTTTAAAATAACGCTGAAAGATAATATTTTAAAAAATTGCCATGTTAAATAAAGGGTGGGTTGTTTTAGATTTAGGGAAATGCGAAGATTAGCTCAGGATAGGAAAGAGTGCAGGTGCGTGTCGAGCCAGTCTTAGGACTGACGACGTTATGATGATGATGTTTAATACATCTCCCATAAACCTATGTACCTCTTTATTGATTAAAACTCAAATCTCAAAAAAAGTACTAACGAAGAATAAAAATAACAGCAAATTTTACCAAAATGATTCTGGTCATAGTCGAAAGTGCATAAATCAAAAACTAAGTAAGCTGTTTAGGAATTCTTTAAACGAAAATATTGGTAATTCAAAATAAAACAACGCCATATTAATTTTAAACAATGATTACACTGCGTTTGCACTATCAAAATCAAGAGATGTGGATTAGCAATTCAATCACAAAGACAGAATAGGTAGGTACATACATTTTTCATGGAAAAATTCTATACGATAAATAACCGGTGTTTTCCATTTACTTATCCGCAACTGTTTTACCATATTCTCAATATTCTTTCAAAAGCCAATAAAACAAACAACTGGCAAACGCGAATGTTCGCCGCCTACTGCGTATACCGATAGATAGATGGGAATTTGTTCACTTTGATATCCGAACATCAAAACTTCAAAACAAAACAAGCGAGTATTATTTTTACATTGCAACCAGTCGCAAGACTGGCTCAGAATAAAGATCCCAGTAAGTGTTGAAAAATGAAAAAGGCAAAGGTAAATTCTAGGCGAATCTGCTGCAATAGAAACTGTCAACGACGATGTCGGCGCCATTACGTCACTGCATGAGATACATTTTCGTCATTTTATCTAACGATAAATGTAACATTAACGACTCGCAAATCAACTTTATCCCGATGTTTTTGCGTTAATCTTTCAATAATACTAGCAATATGGGACGTACGGTACTTCTGATTCTCTTAAAGATAGAAGTGCTGCCCCATTTCAACATTTGTCCGTTCCTATGTCCTTTTCATTCTCAGACAAACCAGTAAAAACTAAACCAAGAGGTAAGACAGCAGATTGCAAAATTAAATAAATTTATTTTGAAATCTGTCTAAAAACCTCGTTGGAAGTGCTGCCCCATTTCTACATTTTTGAGAAAAATATATTCGTCCCCTATGTCCTTTTCATCCTCTGACAAATCAGTAAAAACTAAACCAAGAGGTAAGATAGCAGACTGCAAATTTATAATATACTCATTTTGAAATCTGTCTAAAAACCTCGATGGAAGTGCTGCCCCATTTCTACATTTTTGAGAAAAATATATTCGTCCGTTACTATGTCTTTTTCATCCTCAGACAAATCAGTAAAAACTAAATCAAGAGGGAAGATAGCAGACTGCAAAATTATAATAAATTCATTTTGAAATCTGTCTAAAAACCTCGATAGAAGTGCTGTCTCATTTGTACATTTTTGAGAAAAATATATTTGTTCGTTCCTATGTCTTTTTCATCCTCAGACAAATCAGTAAAAACTAAATCAAGAGGGAAGATAGCAGACTGCAAAATTATAATGAATTCATTTTGAAATCTGTCTAAAAACCTCCTTTTCTACTGTTTGACTTGAATCTTGAAATATTGGTTTCAGCATTACCAAAATGCATGACCAACACATGGTATTAAAAGACCAACGACAAAAACTATGTCATATCTTAACGATTAATCCGCAATAGTCACAGGTACTAATTAAATATTTTTGGGATTTACACCCACGTTAGATAAAAGAAAAACAAAAAAAGGTCGACCAATAATTTAGAAACGGGTGTTATGACAAGTTGGTTGGGTTATTTCTTATTTAAATACATTACATTTTTCGAAATTTCCTCGTGGACAAAAGAATGCGTTGACTGGCTGAAATTGAGGTTAAATATCTGTATCTCCACACGCACGAAGTAGTAGATAGCCGTCTCGTGTTTTGACATTTGAGCGACCGTTTTGTCGAACTAATTAGTCTCAGACACGTAAAAATGTTTTGCAATCGTCGACGGTACGTTCAGGCGAAATGAAAATATTTCCAACGATTTTGTGCCAGTATTTTGACGCATTCTATAATTAATTGCGTTCCGAATGTTTGACAACAAAAGCATTTCGGAAGGTTTTGCAACGAAAATTGACAGTTGTTCTTACCTTTTTCCTTGGCATACGAAACATCAGAATCGATGCCGACCAGCTAAGTTTACATTGAATATTATTATCTACATATTCTGTCGCAAAGCGATAAGAGTACATTGACATGCATTAACTAATTAGTGCCTATCCATTTTTCATGCCTAATGAGAACTTTTTAACAGCATTTTCCAACGATAATTCAAAACTCCAACTTTCTGTCAAACAGTCTCTAAGAAATTACAAAATTGGATAAATACGAGTTTGTGTTGAGTTTGGAGAGGATTCCACATCTTATCAAGCTCAGTAAAATAAACAATATAAAATAATAAATAATTGCGGATCGGATTTTTTGAAGAGCATAGACGAAAATATTGTTTTTCAATTTTCACTTTGCCACTTGAATAATAATAAAAATTGAACTTGCCAGTCGGTGCAGGTTGATTGCTGGATGAAGTCATAATAAAAATTGGTTACAACACCACTATTAAAAAATTAAATGTAGATGCAATGATAGATCGGAGATTACTGAATAACTAAAACCATTTCACATCTGCCAATTGTTGCTTGATTGATTACTGATTATATTGATGTTTCTTATCGCTTTACATACAAATACACTTAAAATTTATTTGCGATAACGTTTCCTTGGAATGAAATGATGCATAAAGGAATCCCCGTTAATGCGTTTTAAATTTGTATGAAACCAATCACTCTCTAATTAAAACTGCATAACAAAGGATAAAATTAAGATGTCATTGACAGAAGCCATTTCCGTAAATGAACCTTTAGATAGACCAATCGATAAATGAATCTTTTTTCAATGTTTACAAGGAATCCCATTTCCGTTCTGCTAAAAATGCCAAAAAGTACAACTAAATATCAAGTGATAAAAGGTAGACAGAACTACCTTTATTCGCTCATACAGTACTGTTTATTGATAGCCTTTCAACGGAAGATCGATCAGATAATTCGATTTTCATATTTAGTAAGTTACGTAGGAATATCTATTTATTTTGTACAATCGGTACGTTACCGACGACGAAGCATGCTTTACTTTGATAACTGAAATCTGCAGTTTCTAATACACCATTAGACCATCATGATAACACGTACTCTTTTAAAATAATCCTTAAAATGATAAAAAAATTCACTATAACCGTTGGTATACGTAAATACTGGTGATCAAATAGTAGCTTCCTTAACTGGAACTATTGTCATAATCTCATAATAGTGTGAAATACGTTAATCGATAAGAGAAGAAGCCATTGAAATTTACGATAAGTAGATTATCCAATGTCTACAATGCATCCACAGGTATTCGTTTTGATTGCTATCCCGATGTTGTAGCAGGGGTATTTCAAATACGATAGAATCAGGTGTTTGCAGCCTACAAAATCTATTTTTAGATTGGGCGCCCACGCACTCCGTGATGCGCTATTTCTAACGACCACTGAACGTGGCAACGTTGGCAAGGACGCCTAGCTGCTTCTCCTTACGGTTCACAAGTATGTGAAGAAATCTCTTCACATTCTTCGAAACGGCTATCAAAAATTTCCCACGAAATTTCATAATGAACAAATGTATGTCAAAGACCGCATTTTTTTTTTTTTTTGGAAAAGTATGACGACTAATAAAATCTCTTTTTCATACTTACTCGATTCGTTTGCCGCTAAATCTGGTAAAGAGCCGGCTCTTGCAGGCACAGTTTCTTGTGGGCTCTCCTGAGGAATGTAACTGCTCTTCGGACGCGTTCTCACCGAAGAGACCGTACCTCCACTGGGCCCGACAGTGATCTGAAGCCGACTTTGAAGACCTTTTTGGGAATCAAAGCTGCTGGTAGAGTACGTGAGACTAGAATTTTGGGACGTGATGTTAATAGGAGCTTGAGGTTCTGACGAGGGTGGCCTTAAAGTCAAATTGACGCTCGTGTAGCTTCTCTGGGAAGAAGGTGACTCGGGAGAACACCAGGGTAGTTCTGGTGTTACATTTAACACCGAACTACGTCGAGGTCTGGTTGGGGATTGAACTAAACCCATGGAGCAATCAACTTTGAGGGAAAGATTAACACTCGCGCCTGCCTCCAGAAGAGGCGTAACAGCTTGAGCTGGTGTTCCAACTCCAACTAAATCAGCGCACTTTTCACAGTCTTTTTTACAGTCTCCGATATTAGAAGTTTCGCCAGTAAGGTTTTTGCTTTGAAATACGGAAGCACTTACATCTACGCTTGGGGATAGGATAGGATTATTGCTAAATTGAGATGCAGGGGATATAAAGCTCTTAGATATGGGGCTATCCTGAAAATGATGTGCCCTGTTTGATTTGGGAGACAAAGGAGGTTTCTTGGTATCAGGAGAAACTAACGGTGACTTTGTTGTGGTTATGCCATCAGGTTTACTGGGTGATCCCCTAAGAAAGCGTTTAGAAGTAAGAGGGGAACGTGGGGGTTTACTGTCAGAGTGTTCTGAATGTAAGAGTTTCTGTATATCGAAACACCGTTCGGATGGTCGTATGTTGGCATCAACTAAATCGTGAGGGGTAGCAGGCTGATCGGGTTTGATATTTAAATAGGTTGGTCTTTTAACAAAGAACGAACTGTTTCCCACTTTCTGTTCAGTTTCACTATTCGGGTTTGAGCAACTTACACTAACACTTTCGGAATTTTTCGAATAAAACGCATTCGGTTTCACATTTCGGTTAGGATCACTATCACCTTCGTTCATTTCGAGTCGATGTCGATCGGGGCTATTTTGATTGCTTCTGGCGTCAACTTTAATGTCCAAATTGTCCAAAAATGATTTGCTCGATTGAGAATAATCTGCAGCACAACAGCTCGGATGCTGTTGGTTATCGATTTCGTCTTTTGTGCTTTTTTTAACGGCGCTTCCTTTGACTTTCTTTTGATGATGATTTTTTCTATGAGGCCTTTTTGGTTTACCGTTACGACCTCCGTCCAAAGCGAGGATCTCGGAATTGGCGACTTGCCTTTTTTCGTCACAAAGATATTGTTCTTCTATGGTATCGTTTGAAAAATTTGTCTCAACATTAGATTTAGACATACGCGGGACTGCGGGATCGGCAGGAGCAACTGCTTGCTGGCCCATGGACTCCTGGTTTTCGGAAGCGATTGTGGCTTTCAGAATTTCCTGAATTGATTTCTGCTGATCGTCTTTACAGTAGTTGTTATTGGTTTTTTGACCGTAATTAGTAATGCAAGCGGTGACAATGTGGTCCGGTACCGTCGGAAACTGTTGTTTCAATTCATGGAACAACTGCATGACACGAATGTTGGAAGACCGCCGCTTTACCCCGGCAAACATGGCCGGCCATTATGAATAAACTGCAACAATACAAAATAAATAATAAAAAATAATAATAATAATAAAAAACAAAAGCTGTAGTAGCCGTTTATGATCGCATGAAGAAAATGTTCCGATTTAATTCTACCAAGAATCCACAGCCAAACACTTCAGTGTGGGAGTATGAAATATTAGTAGATGAGCGTGACATTACCTTGATATTTTGATTTCGCTCACCAATTATAAATTCTAACTGAAATATAGGTACCATTATAAATCTTAATTACAGACAGCATTTTCATATTTCTTTGAAGCGTTTTCAATACCAAACTACTTACGGCGAAATGACTACTCTGTTCTTTGTTCACTTATTGTTCTAAAAACACAGATTTCATCTTAAACCTTTGGCAATCGCGTTAAAGAAAATATGGCAGAACATCTGTTCAACGTTTGTGTGTTCAAAAACATCAATAAAAAATGATGACGTAATAATAATAGCTACACGTGTAATCGGTATCGAAAGCTGCGACATGCAAAAATTTGTACACAAGTTGGCATTTGAAGAAAACAGGTGGACAGATAACGAGAGCGAAACAACAAGTCACTATACGTGCCTCGACCAAATGTCTGGGGGAAGGGCAAAACAATGGGTAATCTATTTTATAATAAAAACACTCTCTCATCATCAACCACTGGTTTAATGAACCTTACAGCCACTTTTCAGTACCACGTAATGTTTACAAGGTTTTCATAAATTTATACTTTATGTGTTACATTGAAGTAGCGATGTGCTTATTATTTAATCGCATAGCATATCCCACGACGACCTTAGAACCTTAAACTGATCGTGAGAGCCAAGAAAATCAGAAATTTGAATGTTTCTGCAATATTATTAATGCATATTTGGATTATCTTTCAAACTAGGTATAGTTGACCTTTTGATCAGTTCTGGTCATACATACCAATAAATACCGATACGCTTAACTATTTCAAATACGACTTGCTCTTGTTGCAGAAACAAATTTCTGGAATAACGCATCTCTCATTTCTGTAATGCATTTTAAGATGCCTAAAATCAGTCGTCAATAATAAAGATCTAATAGGTACTCTGTAGGTATCTACTCTGCTTATCGATATACTCTGGCATATTAATAAGTTGACTTAAGTAACTTCCTAGTAAATTTTCGGAGGTGTTATTCCATTTGGATTGTAGTTTCTAAATTCAGAACAATTTACCGAAATTCTTATGTAGGAACCTAGTTTCATTTTACGCAACATTGAACCTGGTAGACTATGAACATTATGAAACGCTTTAATTAGTAATTACATATCACAAAAAAAGTAAATTAGGAACAGTAAACTTTCAAAAACTCAGCTGTAAGGTGTAATTACTATTTCAATTTTAAATACTCCTTTAGATAGCACATAAACATTTAAAGCGCATATACTACATAAAAATAAACCATAGGAATAGTTATGTAGGTTTTTGTACTAGCCATATGCAGTTCTAGAAATTTCTAACAATTCAATCAATGTCATGAACATGCCAAATTAAAAGGAAAAAAGTGCGATCAACAATCAAAGATAGCTAACAAGTTGGACGTTGTTTGCGTAAAAATTTACTTAAGTATTTTTGAAAGTTACGGCGGGGGCGTAGAACTTGACGTCACTTTGACGTTTAGCATACCAGCAAAAGCAAGCGGTGGGCGAAAGTCAGGTAGGCATAAGGTTCTTTCTCTGAATTAGGCCGGCATAGGCATGTCTATAATTGCAGTTTTGGGACAAAGAAATCACGAAATCGTTGTTTACACGGCATCAAACGCGTCACAGTATGTAAGTTGGTGAACTGCAAATTTGCATATCGTACGTACCTAGATTACATATCCATTACGATTCATTGTCGTCGTCTCCTCCTTGAATATTACACGAACACCAGCAGTAAGAAAATTTATACGAAAACAGTTCAGAAAAATAACTATTTCCGACAACAAATTTTCACTTACACCAACAACGCCAACTTCTGCTGCAGACTACTCTTTTAGAACACAAATAGAAAATTGTTTCGTCATGTCAAAATTTTGATAGCAACTAAAGACGACGCATAGCATAGTATAACGCTCCTTTCTAATTTCGTTCGCACCATCTCTCGGAAAATATCGACTTTATTTTTAATGCGTCCCAACTTCACGTAGCGGTAGATGGTGGCACTAGGCAGAAGGACATTCACTTCCGGTCGTTTTCCCATTGAAACTGATAAAGAACAAGGGAAACGGAAAACCAACTGCTCTGTTCAGACTTTATAAAAATAAGTTCATTACTCATTTATTACTTGGGCAGTATTTTCAATTTAGTAAAATAATAAGCCTACTACAATTTTTTTAACGATAAATTTACATTTATATTCGTAGACTGATTCAATTAATATTTATTATTAATTACCAAATTTTAATATAAGATAAAAGCACTGGTGTCAAATATGCATCGTCAGTTGTTACCATTTACGATTGTTTGTCGAAAACTCATTTATTGATTTTTTTAATAGCACATGCTCAGATAAGCAAAACTGAGTCAGTCGCATATTATAATTTTCGGTATCATCTAGAATTCGTTTTATTTTATCCTCCAAAAATGGAAGATCTTTTACAGAATTTAATTAAAGAAGCCAGCGGCCCAAGATTAAGTTCCATAAGACAATCTGCTCAAGAAGCACACGGTAAGTCAGTTGCTGGTTCGTGATAAACAATATAAGGAATCCGTTCGAATCGTCTAAAATATTTTCAAATGATTGTTACTTCCAGATTTATTAACTTCCCAAAATAATTTGTTGAGGAATCCTTCATTTGAGTTGCGAGCTGCTTGTTTTAACTCATTTCGACATGCGTTTGAAACTAAACGAAGCAAACTAGTTACAATGGCAATTACAGGGTTTAACGTAAGTCATACATAAATCATGCCTATTCAATATTCCTTACCACCTTACAAATTAAAACTTTTCTGTTCTTGCGTATCTTCTCAAAAACTGTTTAATATACTCATCATGTGATCACAGAAAATTGTGCGAGACGACCGCTTCCAAATTGGAACAGAACCTGAAGATGATTCACTTTGGCTTCCAGCACAACTACTTAATGCCACCACAACCATTTTAACCCATTGTGAAGACACCCAAGTAAAAGACATCATGAAGCGTGTTCAAATAGTTTTTTGATAAAATTTATTGCAGGTTCACGTGTTGCGAGTTTTTTTGAATATGGCATGTGGAACGAGCCTTGCATTGAACGGAAGATTGGTTATTTTACTAATCAATCGCTTTGGAGAAGCATACGAAAATGGAACTCAGCCTATTAGAGCCGCAGCTCAGGCTGCCGCCAGTCAAACGTTGACAGCCTTTTGTGCTTTCCTTGGTACTAAAATCTCAATTACTAGTGCGATCCAAACGCTTATATCCCGCTTCAATTTTTAGACGAGGAATGTCAGGAGATTCTTTCACAACAACAAAAGCATAAAAATTCTGGTAGTAGCGCAGAAATGGTGTACAGCAAGACATCAGCCGTTGCATGTTTTAATGAAGCAATTCCAGTCATGCAGTATATCTCCAGTAGACTTGAAGAAACAAAAATGTACGAGCACCAGTTCCAAATAATACTAGAAACGAGTCGTTTAACTTATATATTTTTAGTCTTCCAAAACCCAACGATATTACAGTCTTTCTACTTGAATGCCTTTTAACGTTGGTGAACACATTGCCGCAAACTGTTCATTCAAATTTGCACTTCACCACTTTCTTGTGGCAGCGCTTTTGTCCTTCCTTACTTTCTCTGTTGGGGACTCCAGGAGATCCCGAGAGTCGAAGCTTAACGACCCAACAGGCAAAAATCGTGTACAGGTAATATTACTCCAAAATCCCCTATTTGCACTTATAAAGTTTGAATTGTTCCTCTCTAGTATTGGAATTCAAGTTGTACGATTAGTGGGCAGAGAAAGGCATCTCCGACCAGTTTTAGAAGCGTTATTCCATAGAATGCTTTTGCTTCCAACTCCTGGAAAGCGACTTGAGCCACTTCGAGCAGCCAAGGAGCTACTAAGGTCTCCTGCTAGATTGGCTGACCTATTGCTGCTAAGCGGACCCATCCATAGACACGCTGGGGATGATATGGCAATTATAAGACTGTAAGAAACAACCCCAATACGTTTATCTTTATATCAAATTGTTTCTGTGTCTCTCCAGTATCATGGATTCGATTGAAGAATCGTCGCAACACAACGATCCCGCTATCATGTTGGCCAGTGTGGAATGCGTAAGAGCACTTTTAGGT
Organism: Agrilus planipennis; assembly: GCF_000699045.2. Lineage (NCBI taxonomy): Eukaryota > Metazoa > Arthropoda > Insecta > Coleoptera > Buprestidae > Agrilus > Agrilus planipennis. The sequence continues at coordinate 2,288,311 of NW_020442460.1, read as the reverse complement.
TCTTTGGAAGCCTTATGTAAGGGTGAGGGGCTAGATATGGAAGGTTCTGAAATGGCAAACAGTCGATACCCCACCCTTGAACAAGCTGATTACACAGGACCATTGACTTACCAATCATTAGCTCGTTTGCCAAAACCTTACAGGTAAACGCAGTTTAACAACGGTGCCTGTGTTTCTCTTTTCAATGATCCTTTATCAATTTCAAAGAGATGTAGTTGCCAATCTCAAATATCACAACGATTCAGACAGCAGTGGTGTAGAAGGCGGAGGACAAATTGTTGAAGGAGAAACTGATTCTGATTGTTCTGGGGTAACTGAAGGTCCTGAAGAATTCGGAGTTCATTCCGACGACAGTAACACAGATGATGAAAATTATTCAGCGAATCATGAAATCAAGAAGTTACATAATCTTCCAAAGGCACTTCAACTGGTAACGTATTCCGTTTCATTGTGCCCTTAAATACGATGCACCAGAACTTGTTCTATTACAGGGACGTAATGGCATAGACGAATGCAATGTTGATTTAGAAAGACATAATGCTAGACATTTCGTAAAAACGTTACAGAACATTTTACTTCCCAGTTTGCTATCTCTTCGATCTTCAATACAAGTTTGTATAATCAAATTACTATAAACAACAGAATATCAACATCATCGTCTCTTTCTAGATAGACGAATATATGCAGGAATTCGCTTCCAAGTGTTGCCAGCACAATTCGTCTCAGAACTACGAAATATCTACCATTATGAATGCTGACGGGGTTTATTTGGCTACATATTCAGCTCTCCTGCTTAATCTAAAATTAATCCAGATTGGGCATTACGAGGAACGCAACGGAGAGGTAAAAATCCAAGATCACTACTGCACGTATTTTTCACAAAGGTAATGTATCATTAATTAGGCTCTGGTTCCAATGAGTGAAGCACAGTTCGTTGAGGAAATTCATGGAAGTGGTATACTTGTTTACGTTTCTGCTACTTGGTTGTGTGAACTATATCAAAACGTAATTGCAAAACCGTTACTGCTAACTGCTGGTTACGATCCGAAAAGTCCTAACCAACCAGCATTAATTAATTTATTAAATGGTATACCATGAATGTTACTTTATATATAGGCAAACATTACAGGAAATAAAAATGATTACAGATGTAGGGGGTATGTCCCCTTCTCAGCTCCTCAGCGATTGGCAAAAACTGCAGAAAGTTAGAGGGACTCCGGATATAAGTCCGGAAGTAGAAGCTGGCACGAAATTGTCACGAAGGGTGTTAACGTGCTGTTGGGGATCCGTTGTATCCGTTCTTGGTTCAGCGCTTGGTGAAAAGCCACCACCCGGAGGTACATCTGCACTTAGTAGGCTCGTTGCCCGGAGAGCACGTCAAAAACTTAGACAGAGGATAAAAGATGACGTCATTAGTGCCAGCTTGGAAGGTTTACACAAGGTAGCTGTTGTGATAATTAATCCTTATGGTACTCCATCACCAGAAAAGAATATTTTAGGCTGCCAGTTTGAGTAATACGTTAAAACTGCAGTCCAGAAGTAGCAGCATCTTAGCTTTGTTGGCTTCATCGTCCTGTAAGAACCAAGGACCTAAAATTTTAGCATCCCATGCTTTGTCTTTGGACGTTCTCCTATCAAAAGGTTTAGCGTTGGGGTCCCACAGTTCGTTATGTTGGCCTCACGTTTTTAATGCATGTGTCGCTGTAGCGGCTCTTGAGCACGCTCTTTTCAGCAAAGCAGGCTCTACGCAACTCCTTATGGTAGCTCAAAATCCTCAGAATAACGTTGTTACATCTACCACTGCAATAAACACTTGCGAGAAGCTGAATATGAGTTACAACGTTTCCAGTGACGATGAGACGTGGTACATTACATCATTAATTTTTAAATTGGTTACGTGTTTACAACAATAGGTGTCTCTCTTGCTTTCAGTGTGGATGTATACAGTTTTCTCCAGAATACCACAAATCTGTCAGGGTCTAACACTGACGCTAGCGTTGCTGAAATTGTAGAAAGAAGTGGGGTGCATAACACTCAAGGTCCAGGAATATTAACAGGGGTTAATGCAGCTAAGGTTTGCTGCGTCTTATCCACAAGGGCTGATGAACTGTTTCATTCAGCAGCGCTGCGTTTAGCGCTTCCAGGGCTGTGCAGTTTTCTCAACGAATTATGTAAAGCCTCGTACGCACAGGTAAATATAGATATAATATAGAGGTATAACAGTATGTTTCTAATTCGACTTGTTATATTTGTTTACAAAGTTATTCGCCAAATTTGACGAATTGCCAAAGAAGCCCAAAAAGTGGTGGAAGAAAGAATTGGAGTCTTATCAAAAACCACCCGCCACTTTACTTCTCCATCGAATTGGAGAAGTGACCTTGAAATGCATTCGGTCAGGAAGACCATTGATTCATACCATGAAAGTGTGGTCCATTGTGGGACCTCACTTTATGCAAGCAGCTTGCCATAAAGACAGAGCTGTTTCAAAGAAAGCTGTTACATGCATTCACGATGCAGTAACTGCACTTCTGAATGAACAGACGGAACTGCCACATTTCCATTTCAACGAAGCACTCTTTAAACCGTTCGAGAATCTCCTTTGTCTTGAATTATGTGATACAGACGTACAAGTAAGACCAATTTGCCTGTATGTAACACTATTTGTTTATGCTGCGGTTTTTATTTTGTTCTAGGATCAAATTGTATCATGCTTATGTGAATTCGTCGAAGGTAACAGAACAGAAATATCATCAGGATGGAGGCCGCTATTCGGTACATTAAGAGTAGCGAATTCTCGTCAAAATGCTGCAGCCATTTTGGAAGTCTTCAAAGTATTCCTACAAACGGATAACACGCTAGTTTTTGCTAACGCTGCTCTCGATTACATATTGTGTCTCCTCTCGCATATTAGAAATTCAGACAGCGACGATTCAAGTGTGGAAAATTTACCGTCTACCAAAATCGTGAAAAACACCAAAAATGTTAAGATTCAGGAGCAGCAAAAGATCAGTTTCCTTGACAGCTTCGATTTAAGAAGCAAAGATAACTCCTTTGTATCTAAAGAGGTAACGAGTACTTCAGATTTGTGCCTGGAATCCTTGAAATTGCTTCAGAACTGTGCTACCATTTTGTCTATGATGTACCACATGCCGAAATGTCCTACATTCAATTTAACACATAGAATGAACATCGATACAGAACCCCAATTGGTAGACCCCATAATTCAGAATTCTGACATCATAACATTTAGCCAGACCGAATTAGAACCACCATCTTATAAACTGCTCTCACTGCAGCAAGATTTAGAAAATTGCGATAGGGATGGTATTACCCTTCCTAAAATGGACAAGGCTAGTGGCGTACTGAAAGTATGGTATGTTTTACTTGAAGGACTTACATCTGCTTCAGTCATATCATCTCATAAGAATCAGCCTTATATTTTGGAAACGCTGTTCAAATTGTTAAAAGATCTTATAGTAAATCCAGGGGTGGATTTTGGCTTCTATTGTATTAATCATTTGCTATTGCCCATGGTTCAAAATTGGCTTCGGCAGAACTGCAAGGTTCCAAAGACGACCGATATTGGACAAAATTTCAAACACTGCTGCGGTATGGCGAGTGAGCTTATTGTAGAATATCTACACCACTTGCAAGGGGAAAAAGAGAACGAACATGAAAGTTTACAGAACCTTCTGCGAAAAGAACACCCTGGTGCTACTCTTGCCCTCAAGCAGCTTCTTTTGATTCTGATCGAATGTATCTCGCAACCTAATGAAAATATTGCTCGGTTAGGAACTTCGTGCATGAGACACATCATTCTTAACGTCGGTCAAATACTGAATTCGCATCAGTGGGAAATTTTGGTAACTGGTGTACATCGAGCTTGTGAAATTAGCTTGCACCCTCTACAACAGATTACACTGGCTTTCAAGCCGCATTCAGATAGTTTTTACGGAGACTTGGCAACCGTTAAAGTTGCAGCTCGAAAAGATAGCACAGTCAAAGAGAACGAAAGAGTGTATGAATTAGCTAGACAGGTGTTTCTTATGCAGAACCAGAAATCTTGTAATAAATGTACTGGAAAGGTTTGCGAGTGTGACAAAACTACTTCCAGTTTTGTAATCGACGATCGAAGTTACGTCTTCTTGTTGTATCCTTTGGATATGGCTTCATCCTTAAATCCTGATTTGTATACATTACGGGTTCCATTCAAGAACTTGGTAGTAGGAATTCTAGCTCATCAAATGTTAATCCAAACAATCTCCAGCGCTCTTCTACAAAATTTAAACCATGTGACTCCTATACTGAACATTCTCCAGGTAAATTCCTGCAGTCTTCGAGGTATTTTGACCCACGTGAATGCAAAGCACATAGATACTTTGTTGAAATGTCTAGAACTTTCAAGTGAAAGAGCGAGGGACTTCGACATTAGGCCTGGCCTGAAATTTTTAACTCAGAAAGTAGGAAATTTAAATAAGGCTGCTAACCTTTATACCCAAAGCAATACTTCCGAAGTGGTACAAATAATAGTATTGATAGAACTTTGCCTAGACGGAATTGAAAAGTATAACATCACACCAAACGGCATAAAAGAAATTCTAGCTAAAGATGATAAGCAAAGATGTAGCACTGATTTGAAATATGTCGAAAAGTTTCTGAGAAATCTCCAAACTAAGTGGGAATTTTTGTGTGAATCCTACGTTAACCTGAGGATTAATATTCCTGACGAACGAAGCGAATGTGCAAGTGAATTAAGTACATCGGAAGAAGTGTTAAATAATGGAGTTAATGAGGATGCCGTTAAATCAGAAAAAGATCAAAAACCAAAGCCGTTTAAACTTAGCGATTTTAAAAGATCCGACAGCTTTACCTCAACAGATTCCGAAAGTTACTTAGAGAAAAGTCCTTTCACTGATCTTAAAAGCGAAAATAAAAATTCAAAAGATTCAGACAAAGAGGATGCAAACTGTAAGACTAAACTTCTTTCCAAGAGCAATTGTCCTAACTCTGATGACGATGAAAATGAAACATCTGCTAATAAAGCAACTAAAACCAACTTAAGTCACGATTATAAGGTACCTACGAATTCCATCAAATACGACACGAATACTTTGATGCAAATTAGAGCAACAATTTCTATCGAAAACATTACCCCAAAAATAAAAGACACAAAAAGGACAATGTCCGAAAGCTATGATATCGATAAGGATATCGAGCAAAAGGTTGAAGCTATGATGGAGCAGTATAGAAAACGTAAAACAAATCACTATGTTGCTTCTACACCAAAAACGGAATCCTTTAATACTGGTGGAACTATAATACCACCACAACCAATCCCACCAGAAATTCAACAACAGAGGGCTATAAGCATTTTCAAGGTAAGAAAATATTAATTTAAATAGAAAAATAAAATACAAGTGAAACCTCATTATTTGTATAACGACAGGATTCGGAAGCTTATAGAAGTGCTAGGATTGAAACCATGGAAGCGTGCATGGAGCTTTTGTGCAGTTTACCGTCTGAAAAGCTTTCTCCATTGGCTACGGTTTTGAAACAAGGTGCTTTAATGTTATTAGGGGCCCAAGAAGAAAAAATTCAACTTGCTGCAGAAAAATTGCTTCAGCGAATGAATATTTCTTACATTGAAGATGACAATATGAGCGTTTAATTTTAACATACACATATTATATTCTTCTTATCGGATTTGAAATAAGAATTCTTAATTACTTAACAGATATATGTATTTAACACAAGACATTTCAAATGTATACCCTGAAGTATCTAAACTCTAAGAACTTATCATTTTAAAACAATATTCCAAGCAAGCCAGTTGCTCTGCATTTGTATTGTAACGTCACAATCAGTATTATTACAACGTATTAAACTTCTTCGTTTTTGCTATCTTCAGATCAATGTATTTATTTTAAATAATAAAATATAATCTTTACTAGCTTATTTTTGTACCTTTCAATATGAGAAATTCGTGTCAAAAGTTTAAGATTATCAACGCTGACTGCATCATGGGAGTTACCATTGCTAAAACTTGAAAGATCCTTGAAAGTTAAACAGTGGGTTGCCTACATTTGCGACGCTTTTTCGCTTTTAAATTCCTACTTCTCTATGAGTTGTAACGGTCATATTCCTTGTTAGGGGAGACCTCTATGAATCAGACCAATAAAAGACCAATTGTTAGCGACCTTTTTTTTTGGTATTACGCTAAATTGTGCAGTTTATATATGTTATGTCAGTTTATTAAAATATTTCGCAGTGTAGCGATGGGATGTGATTCATATTTACTGAAATAATTCGCCTCGTACATCAATTAAAATGGCTTCATTAAGTTTAGATAAAGTCAGTATTGTTTATTGGCATCCAGATTTGGAACGGCACAGATGTGGTTACTGTAATAATCAGAACTGTAGTGTACTGTATGGTAAGTTGCAAAGTTTCTAAAATAAATTAATCGTATAGAACATTCTAATCTTCTCAGGAATGTGGGCCGAGCAACTTACAGTCGAAGACTATCAAAATTTAATTGATAGGGGTTGGAGGCGGTCTGGGAAATATTGTTATAAACCAGTTATGCATGAAACATGTTGTCCTCAGTATACTATTAGGTATTAAATCAGTTGAGTTCTCTTATTTTGATGCTTATTTAAGCGATAACATGACGTTTTAGATGCGAAGCTTTAAAATTTCACCCGTCAAAGTCTCAAAAGAAAGTCATAAAACGATTCAATAAGTTTATAACGGATGATAGTAAGCAAGAAAAAGGAGATAACATTTCTGATAATAGTTCAAATACTGAGAACAGTGGCGAAAACAGTTCGATAGGATTTATAAGCAGGCAACAGCCGACAAATGAACTTGATTTTTCAAAGTTTAAGGATAACACAGTACAATCGGCCGATGATTGCAACATAGACGAGTCGTCAGATAATAGGTTAGACAAAGCCAAAGTACATATTAATGAAACAAAGTGTGATAGTGAGGGTACCTTTACCAAATGAAATAGACTAAACAAATTTTGTAAATATATTCTGATACAGTTGCAGAAGAACACAAGGAAGTCGATAGTAACATCGCAAATACGACTGCGACGACGACAGAAGTAGTTAAGAAAGGGGTGGGAGCAGATCCTAGCAGACCACCGTGCAAAAAAGCAAAACTGCTGAGAATAGAAAGGAAACAACAAAAATTGATTCAAAAGGGGCTAAAGATTGGGCAAAAAGAGACGGCAAAGAACGAACAAAAAAAATTAGAAGATTTCATAGATCAAATTCCAGAAAACGCAAAACATAAATTAAAAGTATGAAATCAAAACTTCGTAGAATAGGACTTCCGTGGATTTTGCACAGAAGAGGTGAAGTTAGTCTGAGAATCCTTTATCTTCTAGTAGATAACATATTTTCCATTGTCTTAAAAATCGATTACAAAGATGGCGTCGTTTGTCTAACTTTACACCTTTTGTGAAAAAATACACGGATTTAATCGAAAAATAACCACGACTCAGTACTATACAAACAATAAATAATGAAAATGTTAAGACCAATAAATTAGTTATTCTTTTGTAGATTGTATTAGTTTCAACAAGTAGTCCAGGCGAAGATTGGAATGAAAGTGTTAATTTAGAGTTTCAAATTTACAAAAAATATCAAATGGCCGTTCACAACGACCCTCCTGAAAAGTGTAAGATGGAGGTGTTCTTACGCTTTTTAGTCAATACTCCGTTGAAGGTACCAAAACGAAACAAAAAATCGAGCAAAAGAGTAACTAATTTACAGAAAAGAGAAAAGTTTCAACAGATAATCGAATAGGCACAATAATTTTGAAATTTCGATAAGACAAACGTTTTCAGCTTCAAATCGAAAACATATCAGAAGTCCATCCTCACTTCCAAACTGAAGCCGCTTTATTCGAAAAATATCAGATGGCCATTCATAATGATGAGCGAAACGACTGCGATCCGAAACAGTTCCAAGAATTCTTGGTTGACACACCTTTAAAGGTTTATGATCTTTATTTTGTAAATTAATTACGATTTTGCTCAAAGTAATGTTCAAAGATCACAACTTATATGAAACAATCAAAACATTGAACAGATGTCATCCAATATCATATCTCTTTTCTGAACCACCATCAAATCCAACTTCATTGAATATTACCTCATCATCATAAGGTCGTCAGTCCTCAGACTGGTTGAACACGTACCTTCACACTTCCCTATTCTGAGCTAATATTCGCATTCTCCTAAAACTAAAACAACCCACATCCTTAACTATTTGCGAATGCTAAATCTAATCTAGGTCTACCTCTACACCTCTTAACTCCCATTTCTGCCTCTGATATGTCTCTGACTAGACCTTCATGCATGAGAAGGTGTTTTACCAACCTATGTCGCCTATTTCTTATTGACACCATTAGAATCATCTGTTCTCCTATTCTTTCTAATATCTCTTCATTTTTAAGCTTCTCTATCCACGGTATCCTCATCATTCGCCTGTAACACCACATTACGAACACTTTTAACCTTTTCATTTTCCACACGCCTACTATCCATGTGTCGCACCCCTAGAGCGCCTACTCTAAACATACACGATTAACAATCTTTTTCGAATTTCTAAATTAACCGTTCGCGAGCATAGAAGTTTTATTAAAGGCGACTCGACCCTGTGCTATCCTCAGCTTTATATCCCTATTACTCCTTCCGTCCTGACTTATTTGACTTCCTGGATACTTAAAATCAGCCACTTCTTCTAATCTTTCGTCTCCTATCTTTACATTCGTTCTTTCCCTACTTTTTCATCCCTTACATACCAGTATTTTAGTTTAACTTTTATTTATTATCATACAATACTGATCCGTAAATACCACTTCCATTTTATTTAAAGCTATCTCTAACTCCTCCTTGCTAGATACTAATACTACTACATCATCTGCGACTCTAAGCATACTAATCTTTTGCCCCTGTAAATATATCCCTACAGTTGTACTGTTTTTAGTGATGTTGATCGCGTTTTCGATGTATAAATTAAAAAGTAGCGGTGATCATCCTTGTCGGACTACTACTTCTCTACGTTACATCCCCAGCCTATATACTGCCTAATTTAATTTAATATCATTATAACAAAGAAGCGGGATAAAGCTCTAGTATCTATCAGTTCAATAATGTCTTTTACGTTGGGATCATTGAACACGACATAACAGAGATTCTACGATTTTAGAATTCCCATCAATGGTTTTTAAAACAGTTATGACAATCCCAATGTGCTATTGAATGAACGATTTCACTCATCAGTGGTTTAAAAATATTTGATGGGAGTGCTAGAAAAGTAGGCACTAAAGTTAATTCGTCATTTTTCACAAATTTTCTTTATAATTTTAGACTGTTAGGAGTCGAGGAGAAAATGGAACAGTGATGCTTGGGTCATTCCATCAGCAATATTGGATAGATGATAAACTAATTGCAGTAGGTGTTATCGATATTTTGCCAAAATGTGTTAGTTCAGTCTACTTCTTTTATGATCCAGAGTACAGGTTTCTGACGTTAGGCACCTATGGCTCATTGAGGTAAATGACTATTTAAAATTTTATAAAAAGAATGTGTTCTTTGATTATACCGAATATTACTTGATAAAAAGGTCATATAATCCAAAGGAAATGTAATAGTATAAGGTCTGATCAATCAAGTTGTTTATCAGATATTCGTATTTCATTCAAGGAATGTGTCTATCTCACAAAGTCTCCATCTCGGAATTTACGTTTCCTAATTATCTAAAATGACAAACTTTATTTCCCTTTGTATGAATAACAACTAAAATCAATTTCGAGGCTGAATTTATTATCCTTCAAAGCAGATAGACGATTAAATGTAGTAACACTTGCATTTATCATTAGTTACATTTCTTTATTTCACGCTCTCGTTATTGAACTTGCTCTTTTGCAATAATGCCCTTGCAAAAATTTGACATGGCTTACGGTTGATTTTCTAAATTGAGTGCACGCGTATTGGTGAGATTTATACACAAAATTAAGTCACGTAACCTCTCTCACGTACAAACAACAAAATCGCAAAGTTATGCTATAGTAGTTACCTACAACGAATGAATTTCCCAATTTTCACCGTTGCTTGTTTTTATTTTACTATTTCCTGTGTGTAGACTTGTTTTTGCAGGGAAATATATTTCGTAAGATCCCTTCACCAAATATTGCCGTCTATTGAATATTATTACATGGGTTATTACATCCATTCTTGCCCAAAAATGAGATATAAAGGGCGACTTGGTAACTCGTTGCTGTTATGCCCTGAAACGTACAAATGGTTCCCGATCGAAAACTGCATCCCCAAACTTGACGCAAATAAATATTCCCGTCTGAATGACGATATCGACGCAATCGACGAAGAAATGTGTTCGTCATCCGATATCGATCGAATAAAGATTCTCATCGGTTATACTTTCACCATATTCGGACGATACAAACGAACATTTGGGGAAGTTGATGTTTACGAAAACATTGGGAGATTGGTAGGCAAAAAATGCGCTGACAAACTCTTATTTGTCAGTTCAAAAGAAAGATAATTAGTTAATAATGAAATATTGTTGTTTTTGTTACCTACCCATAAAATTTTGCACCCACAGCTGTATGTCGTTGTGATGTTATGAAGCTAACAAGTTTGTGCTTTAATAATTAACTTCTTTTTCGAAATGTATTAATTAAATTAGTTAATAGCTACCTACATTTCTTTAGAATAAGTGTGTATTTTTGTTTGATAACATTAATCAGTATCCATTGTACCGTCTTTTGTGATATTATGTTAAATTACTTACTAAATAAACAAGAAATTATTAATGTCAGTAATTTTTGTCTTCAATACACATTCATTTCATTTATCAACACTTCTCCTTTGTCACTTTTTTAGCGCAAGCACGATTGTATGTTTTAAATACAGAAATGTCAACTTAAACTTGCTATGAATGATTTAGTAACACCTATTTAAGTACTTACCTTGACGGTGAGATAGGTTACATTTAACTCATTGAAGCTGGACAGTCTTCTACTTCTTATTCCTTGTTGTTATTCCTTTAATCACTTTTCACTTCACGCACATACACTAGCACTAATACGTATAAAGAAGGGCATAGGGCAACCGCGACAAATTAAACATACGACCATCTTCGCCGATCATGACTTTACAAACTGACGCGCATTAGACGTATGAACGCGGGTAAAATCCCGCAAGTGACAGGTTAATGCCTAGGTCTTTGAGCAACCCTATACTCATTTAGCCGTTTTAATTTCACGAATAGTTCATCGGCTTAACCATACTCTCATGGGAAAGTATTGCAAACTATTTTAAATAAATGAATATCTATGTAGTAACATGAAACAGAACTCTAAATATTTACAAAAAAGTAAATAAATTTTATTTCGGTTCATTCATTTATTAATTGAAGACGTTTACCTTACCAAGTTACCTACTGTCAATTTAATAAGTAATTGGGTGATTGTTTAACATTTTAAATGTATTCAGTTAATAACAATAACAATAAATGCAACTCATCATCAACATAAGGTCGTCAGTTCTAAAACTGGTTGGACACGCACCTTTACTACTTCCTATCCTGAGTTAATCTTCCCATCTTCGTGCCTGAGAAGGTGTCCTACTAACCTATCTCGCCTATTTTTTATTGACTTCTATAGAGTCCTCTGTTCTCCTACTCTTTCTAATGCCTCTTCATTTCTAACCTTCCTATCCACGGTGTCGTCATCATTCGCTGGTAACACCACATTTCAAACGATTCTAACCTTTTCTTTTCCGTCGCGCCCACCGTCCATGTTTCGCACCCGTACAGGGCCGCTCTCCAAACATACACCTTTAGCAATTTTTTTCAAATTTCTAAATTAATCGTTCGCTAACATAGAAGTGACTTTTTTTATTGAAAGCGACTCGACCCTGCACTATCCTCTGCTTTATATCCCTGCTACTCCTTTCGTTCTGACTTATCTGGGTTCCTAGATACCTAAAATCAACACTTCTTCTAATCTTTCGTCTCCTATCTTTACATTCGTTTTTTCCCTAATTTTTCTTCCCTTCCACACCAGTATTTTGGTTTTACTTTTATTTGTTTTAATACCGCTACATACAACTAAGAATAGAATAATTTTAAGAAGTAGTGGAATAATTTGCATTACCTAAGAATTTTGTACTATGCATTTTGTGTCAACTGAAATACTTCTTAATAATAATTTCTATTGTTATTCACAGATCGTTTGTGTTAGCTACATATGTAATTTATTTACCCAACCATTACAGGTGTGTAGGAATTACCGCAATGAATAATTACGTATTCTCTACGCAGTGACTAAAGTAATATTTAATCTGGTCAAGCATACGCAAAATCGGATAATGACATTCAATTCTTTGACAATCTAGAATTTTCTAATGACCTACTAAACATTGCAATAAGTGGCAGCTTTCCATCAAATTGTTAGTCTTCAAGGCTTTACGACGAACGGAATGTTGATACTCAAGTTTATAACGTACATGTTTCCCTCATGAGGAAATGCGTTTACAAATAAAACGTCTCAAACATTTGTGGAGAATAACTTCTGTTGCAGTGACCTCAATTTTGCAACCCCAATTGGCAAATTAGCATGATCCGTATCGGTAGCAATTAGTGTGTTATATTTGTACTTTACATTAGTATTAATTAATAAGAGGATAGTGAACATAGATGTATACATACCTATACCTACATGAATATGAAAATGTGATAAATAAATACATGCAGTTTTTTATTATAGACAAAGGATTTACTGTCATTGACCTAAAAAAAGTACTTCACCCTCATTTTTTCCCCATGAGCTTCTGCAGTGACGTAATTATATTCTCCTTTAATATAAAAAAGATCTACATTGTAGTTTCACCTCTACCTATAAATCACGAAGTAAAGTAGATATGTATATACTTACCAACACTATTATAATTATTATATATATATCTATCTAGTAAATATGAATTTCCCA
>NW_020442460.1:2228919-2274156 GCF_000699045.2 Agrilus planipennis | reverse complement strand
GCACCAACCAAATTACAATTACAGTCGAACCTCGACAAGTGAGAGCCACAAGCCTTGCTATATGTGCTCTCAAAGCATATAAAAATTATACAGCTTAAATGTGAAGTTGGGTGCAAAAGAATACAATTAAATCCTCTGTCGGGAAAAAACGAAATGACTTTCCGAACAACCCAATAGATATATTTTAAAAGCTTACCGAGACCCAAATAAATTTCGTAAAAAGTTAGTACTCATTTGAATCTGGCGTAGTGCAAGAAGGTCCTTTAAAAGTAGAAAGCAGGGATTCCCCAAACATCACTAGCATGCGCTACCAAAGAAGTGCCGCGGCAAAAAAATGAACTTAGCAATGCATGCTTTATTGAACGATGAGCGATATCATTTTTTTATGAATATATTTAAATCTTAATAATTTACTTGTATAATTCGTGTATGTTCTTCNAGGACCTTTCTTCGCAACTGCTTTTATGAACTGACTGTAATAAGATTGATAAACAAGTCGGTACGCACATTTGGCTATAATAAAATAATAAAGACTTAATCGGTCATTCGCAGATTTGGTTATTAGTAAGCTTCTATATCCTTTCTATTGTAAATCATTTTTTATAAGTATTATTTTGTCTTTAAAATTTATTTAATGAATTCCTTTTTCTTGTTAAAAAACAGAAATATTCTAGAATTCTTCATCTAATTGTTACAATAATTTTGTAACAGCTTCTTTAATAAATAAAATCCCAAACCGTTCTTACAATCGAAAAACCAAAATATTGTAAAAACCAATAATACTTTCACTTCACAAAAACTTTGTTTGAAATTTCGATAAAAAGTGTTCTTAGATTGGGCATTTCGCAAACAATTATGTGTATATTGTATTTTATAATTGCTGTGAGGTATTTATAAGAAAAATTTCAGCCTATTTCAACGCAGTCCTTCGGCAAATAAATAAGACACGCCAATTTTCCGATGTAGTTAAGCTGCCAGTTCAACATTTTTACCTTTGATAAGCCTTGTATTTCTTGGTGTGCAGACAGTAATGGTCGGTACAACAAACGTGAAAGTGTTAGCAGCATTTTACATTCCGCACTAGTGCAACGTTTAAACAACATAATTTTGAAAATAACAGCAGCACGTTAACTACATAAATTAACGACAAAGCAAAAATATTAAAACATCACTTAAGTGTGCTCAGTTTAAAATTCAATAATAGTGCCTTTTTTGGTAATTCCGAAACAGTGTTGACGTGAAATCGTTTAAATTTTAATTATTATTATTTAGAGAACAATCATCAATGAGTTTTCTAAACTTTTCACTAACGGTAAGGATATAAATAAATTTTCATTTCGCTTTAATATCTAGCTAACAATAAGAAGTTAATGAAATTTTGAATCATAAACACTTGCGCTCAAGATAGATTGGTAATAATAAAAAAAAAAGTAACAAAGTCAATTAAAATTTATTTAATCTAATGCAAACTTTAAGGTGTTGTATTAGTTCCATTACTAATTGATTTCGAAAATAAATTATTATGCACTTTATACGTATCACTATAGAGCGTGTTAATTAAATTTCCCTTAATAACGAATCCATTTCCCCAATAACAATTTTTAAGTTTTTACAACTAATTGTAGTATTAATGTCTAACAATTGTCTTTAAGAAACATTAAAGTAATACATTTAATATGGAAGGACCTTCAATAGTTGTATTTAATTACAATAATCTATAGTCATGACAAGATTAGAAAAAACATATAATAAAACTAAACTATGTATAAATGGGTACCTATATTTAAATTGAAACTAAGTAGGTACAAGTACTATTAAAGTAAATCGATAATTTATTCAAAATGCATATCAGATGATATGTTGCTATAATCATTAAAATATTTAAATCTGGGAATCATTAAATTAACAATTACCCATTGTACATTGGCACCCACAAATCAAAGTATGACTACAAAAATTGCAAAAGGTATTAAAATCATTAACACCTATAATAAATTTAATTATTATAACATCAAGTTTCAAATTGTGGTGGAAAAACACTATCCGTCGTTGTCTTGGAAATTCAGATATTTTGTGGTAAAATTTAACCACAAATTAAGTATAATAATTTGCTCAGGTATACAAGTACGTATTTTATTCATAACTGTTTTAAAACTACATATGTAGTTATTCTTTTGTGGCTTCAAAAGCAACTAAGTTCATTTATATATTTTTGATAATTCCAGTATTTACCATTGCATAGACACTTATCAAAATACATAATCCCAAAGGTGCAATTGCCATCTATTTGGGATATAAATAATACCCTTTAATTAAACATTAACTTCAAAAAGGTTTAAACATGAGTACCTACAACTTTTGCTGATACGGACTGTCAAAATTATCAATACTGATTCATGTGGTAGAGAAAATGAGAAATAGTTCTTCATAACATCACTACACTCTTAATCGTTTTAGCGAAAATTAAACTAGAAAATAAACGAGAATTTCCAGTCATAAGTGAACAAGATAAAATAAAATAGAAATATTGTAGAAGTAATATTTCAAGGAAAGTTTCAACACATAAAATATTATTTTACGTTTAATGGTAATTGAGTAATTGATAAAAACAAGGTATGTATGCGATATACAATTACAAGTTCCATAGCAAACTTCTTTAATTTGGATCCTGTACATATCTGAATATTTTCTTATGTTTCATTGTTTTTATGATCATTATCTACCGCAACCCTTTAGCTAGTCATTTGCGTTTATATTTTACAATTACAGTCGAACCTCGACAAGTGAGAGCTCAAGGGACCGCGATCTCTTTCTCTCTTATAGAGGTTTCTCACTAACCCGAGTTTCTAGCTTACAGAGTTACAGGAGGAATTTGTCTCACTTATGGAGATCCATAAAAATACGGTTCGACAACACATTGAGTTTTAGTTAAGACATTATGAAGAAGTACAAGACCTTTCTTCGCAACTGCTTTTATGAACTGACTGTAATAAGATTGATAAACAAGTCGGTACGCACATTTGGCTATAATAAAATAATAAAGACTTAATCGGTCATTCGCAGATTTGGTTATTCGAATGAAATAAGAGTCTCTTGAAATTTAAGAACGAGTCATAAAATAGCAAAAGTAAACTGCAGCTTATAGAAGTATAGACAAGTAGCAATCTCACATAAAGAGGTTCACGCATGAAAAACGACTGTCACTCATACAGGTTTTATGTTTCTCACTTATAGAGGCTTTAGAAGGGCAAAATGACGGGACCACTTATCCAGGTTCGACTGTAGTTAGTAATCTTCCACCTGAAGAAGGCACTACGCGGAAATAATAAAAACATTTTGTAATTTAAACGTGTTTATTTCTATTATTCATTGTAGAGTGACAACAGTTAAGAGTCTTCTTCTATCATTTTTTCTAGAAATCAGTCCAAAAGTTTCAGTCTTCTGTTCGGGCTAAAAATCTAGTATTTTGGGGGTCGATTTATATTTGATAAAATGGAAATTTTCCAGAAACAATTTTAGATTTGTTTATAACTTATAGCGTGTTTCGATTGTTTCTCTGACAATGAAATTGAAATAAGCCGTGCATGAGGAATTAATTGTTTCTAATAGTCGGCTACGTTACGCTGTAGCAATCGCATATAAAAAAGTCCATCCTGTGCACGTCTTTTTTCATTATTACAAAACCGTGATATGCTTATTCGAATTTTATTTAATTCTTATTACATTCGAGCAGACTTAGAGTAATTATAAGGTTACGTGAACTATATAATTACGAAATAACCCTGCATTGTTACACAATCATGTTTGATCGGTTTTTATTATCTCCATGCAGCTTTGAATTGTTTTGAATCTACATCAGATTGCTTGAAAAATGAATAATTGCGAACGAAACACCTATACCTGTAATTACCGGTAAATCAAAAAAGTTTAATATGGTAATGACTTTGGCATGCCCTTGTTTGCTCCCAAGAAATTGTGTATAATTCCTACAATGTCTGCTGACGTTCACAATTCAATAATTATTGAAAAATTAAATATTCTGTATTTTATATAATCCTTTTTAAATAATATTTGATTTTATGGTAAAGGTCTAGCCCCTTGATGGGGGATCGAAAGNATACTTTTCTTAAGAGTATTTAACAGGTTTTGGTATGAGTTATATACAGTACAAAAACTTTAAATGACATTCTTAAAGGGTTCACGAGAAAACAAAATTAAATATAATGCTATAATGTCAACTTACTTAACTCTTTTTACATATAATTATTTGCAAATAAATCAATCATTTCACATTTAAAGAATACAATCAGGCTTGCTTTTTAAGCTTCCACCTGATGCTTTTATAATAATTAATAAAAGTAGATATATTTGCAATTATTTATGATTAATGTTCAGATCATAACGTAACAAAATACATTACGTAAATTGACTAATTAAAATTAGATGATTGATATTGTAATTGTTACATCACATAATGTTGTACAATTTTGGATCTACCCACCTAAAATCGTATGTATTAAAAAATAATTGAATTAACGTTTTTGAGACTGAATTTCTTTTCATAATTGCTGCAATATAATCGTAATGTAACAAGTATTTAAAGGGATGATATAACTGCAATGGCATAGGGCCCAGCGTTTTGGGAAGCCCCATGATATAAAAAATTAATTAGTAATTTTCACAATACTGGATTACATTATTTCTTGGCCTTTCAGTTGACCTTGTCCTAAGTCCAGGAATACAGGTAGGTAAGTAATGTTTTTAGATTTAGAAAATGGTTGAAGCCTCAAAAAAATTATCTTTCTCCCAAGCCTAGCAATGTCTAAATCTACATCAAAATTAAAAAAACATTGTTACAGAACCTTGGCTAAGACTTCCCGAGATAAAAATGTTCAGTCTCTTAGTCTCTGAAAGCGAGACTCNTATTGAGAAAGTTATGTAAAACATTATTTAAATATCTTTATCAATACGTTACCTTAGGTTAGGTTATCGGGTTTTGTTCAAGTGACCACCCTCTTTCGATCCCCTACCTCCACCCGCTTGAAAATATTTTATTTATTGAATTTTATTTCAATTATAGTGTATGAAAATTGTCAAAATAATCAACTTTCAAACACCAAAACTTTTTATGGGGTTTTAACCAGGTGACCACCCTCTTTCGATCCCCCCTACCCCCACCGCCATCTAACCCCCACAAGTTTTTATGGGGGTGAGACCGCCACGAACTTTTTATGGCACAGTGGTGGGGGAGACCCACTCTTTCGATCGCACCCACCCCCACCCCCGTAGGGGCCATCATCTAGACATTTACCGATGTTATTAACTCTGTAAAATGGCAGAGAAAGAATGAAGTCAGAAACCTTTTAGGTATTAGAAATCAACCCTACGGAAAATCAAAATGTACACAGTACCGATGATCTTTATCAAAATGTTTAACGATTATAATTTAACAATGTATTTATGAAGAACTTTGTCGTACAATATTTTTACAGCTTCACCATATACAGTGCATAATAAAGCTCATTGCATTCAAACAATGTCATATAAAAAGAAGCGAGTGCAAGAGCATCATATAAAAGCCTTTCCTTGCGTAAGGTTTCGTGGAAAGATAAAACCAATACATAATAATTTGAATTTTATATTAAAAGCCAAGGCTTCAACAGTTAAAACTAACAATAAATAATAAATGTTAATTAATTAAAATAATTACGTAAACACAAGGTATTTTTAGTTTTGTATTATTAAAAAAAATGTACATTAGACAATAAAGGTTAAAATTTTATTGATGTTCAATATTGCAGCTAATGCATATATGAATATAAAACCGTTTTAGGTTTGTCCTTGCAACATTTGCTGAAATTATTTCCTATCATCACATACATACGTATACATACATATATATATATATAAGCATGTGTAACAAATGTGAATACAGCTTTCTATTACTTAATGGCAACTTAAAGGCAGGCAATAACTATTAAAAATTTTTGCACCGTGGCACATAGTAATGAAATTTGGTATGTACTGATCCTAATAGACTGTATAATTACCTACACTAGTTTCAAAACAAATTACGATTACCACGTTTTTACTATGTTGTCAAAATACACGTGTATTATCTCGAAGCAGGAAGCATTTTTCGGTCACGAAGCAAATATAATAGATAAAAATGCAATTTGCTAAAGGTAAGGGAGGGATCGAGTATAAACAAACGTTCCTACATACTTATTATAGGTAAATATTATACATCAAAATTCGTTGTAAGAAATATTGTTTGTTTAAAATTTCAGGTGTTAACAATAGGTTTGATAAGGAAAATGTTGACATGCCTTTCGCATTCTTCAAAATCGAATAATACTCAATAACTAATAAAAGGTAGTGTAGGATTTAATTGATATCGAATTTGTTTTAATTGATAAGTATATAACACAAGTAAAATACATGGGTACTTTTATTAGTAAATACTTACTTACAGTATCCAACAGTAAGAACTTACTGGGAAGGTCGAAAATTGTTTCTAAACGTAGCAATAAATGGAGTAAGTTTTTGACCACTCTATGCCAGAGTGACGGACAAGCGCGAGTGAAACCCGGAGGGTTCTTGTCGTTATGTAGGATGTTAAACAATTAGCTTTAAGAATTTCGTTGGATTAATAGGTAATTAGGTAATTGAACAACGTTCTTAGAACAACTTCTGTTGAAGGTCCAAATTAAGTTTGCAAAATAGTAATTCCACGTACAATTAGAAATTAGCAATAAATGAAGTAAGGTTTTGGCCACCTTCTGCCAAAAAGTGATGGACAAGCGCGAGTGGAACCGAGGGGGTTCTTGTTGCTATGTAGGATGTTAAACAATTAACATTAAGAAAATTGTGAGATTATTAGGTATCGGTAGGTAATTGAACAACCTTCTTAGAACAACTTTTGTTGAAGGTTCAAATTACGTTAAAAAAATAATAACTTCGTGTACTATAGAATTAGAAATTAATGATTTTTCCATTAATGGTGCTATTAGACCTACCTCCAAACCTTTCCAAANTTATCCTGTATTTCTTTAAGACTAGAATTTTTGAATTGCACCTTCCCAGCCATTAATAGCGTTAAGGAATAATATAAAGAATTGGTCAGATAAACGAACTGACATTCATAATATAAATAA
The DNA here is from genome assembly GCF_000699045.2 of Agrilus planipennis. Lineage (NCBI taxonomy): Eukaryota > Metazoa > Arthropoda > Insecta > Coleoptera > Buprestidae > Agrilus > Agrilus planipennis. The sequence goes on along the minus strand of NW_020442460.1, from coordinate 2,266,999 downwards.
TAAGCTAAAATTGGATTCTGCCATAAACAGTCATTATTAAAAATGACTTACAGAATCGACTATTGTAATGGCCATTCCGAAGAAGTAATTAGGTACTACATATTATGTATTACTCATTATACTTCTAACTGCAACAAATTCTACAAAGGAAGTTCTGATAATACTCGTCATGGGTGTAACGTCTTCATTTTTAAGTTATGATTACCTAAAATTTCTCTACTAATTTCGATTGTTTTCTTCTCTTCTGTTTGTATTCAAACGCTTATCACTAGCTTACATCTAATCGTAATGCCTTAGTAGTTCGGGTAATATTGGCTCATTCGTTCGGAAAATCCATTAAATTATTCATGGTTGTGATAAAGAGATTTTTCTCGGTATATAAATGCAGGTTATCAAGTTTGTAAACCGACCAGGTAATGTTTAAAACAGAGACCAAAAAGTTTCCTTTCTTGAATAGAAAAAGTATTAATATTCTTGATTCATTTTCAATAAAAATAATATCTACAATTTTTTATAAATTAAAATAATACAGTAAACAGGCATTAAAAACTAGACCAACAAAGAAGACTTTTTCGAGATCTTTTTGATAATGCCAGTTCTAATTGTTTAGATGTTTGAAAAATCATAACTAAGAAAATATTAACATTATGAGAAATAAACCAAAAGCGTCAGAATTGAATCAAGGAATACGTACAAACAAAATTTAGTTAAAAAACGGTTTTAGTTTATTTATGTAACCGTGGTATAAGATTAATTAATACCTACTTCGCATTTACCTGATATAAACGAATACTGTACTCATTAATATCCTCTCGAATGTCTGCCATTACTGAATATGCAACCCGGTGAACGGTTGACAACCTGCAGCAATACGACAATACAATAAGTAAAATGGCGCCCATATTGCCCGATCCGTAACATAACGGAAACCGAATTTTGCAAAAAGAAAACGATTTAACTTACAACTAACGAACGAACTAACGAACGGGAGCAACTCGTTTTTCTTGTAATTCCTCTTGACGAAAAGGCACTTAATTTCGGACATTTTCTGGCAGTTACCTATTCTTTAATTAAACATCCCTATATACCTTTACCAATAACTTCATGATGCACCTCATAGAAACATTATAATTATTGATCTGATTAATAAATTTTAACTTCTGGTTTGTTCGAATGGTTGGTTAGCATTTTAGATACGCAGTATTTTAATTTTTCTAAATTAAACGTTGTTTAGTAAGCATTGTGTTTTGGAATGGCCTGCTAAATGCGCAAAATTAATAGCCTTTCTTGTATTTTCGCTCAATACATTAGTTAGATCTAGTTTCGAACATACTTTTTCGTTAGCATTTTTTCGACGCCGTGTTCCGAGGAATTGAACTGTTGTTCTTTTCGTTTTTCCCTTTTCCGCTAATTTTTTGCGCCAACTCTGTACAAACTACTAATAAATATCGGTCGTTGGTATCACAATGGATGGGGAATGGGAGCGGCGACTAAACCTGGCACGGTACCGTAGGAGCTTCGGTTAAAGTTAATTTTACTACAGTTATCTCCTTTTGTCAGGCAGCCGTTGTCGAACCAGTATTACATGGAACAACAGGTACTGTTTGGCATGTCACTGTTGCCATATTGGATGTCACAACGTTACTAAGACCGCAGGCCTTCAATTCGGTGAATATTTCGGTGAAGTAACCAGGCTCCGCATTTATGCGAAGCATATTTGACGATAGTCTGTTCACTATGTTCAGGCACCGATCCCAGAACTTCTCTTTTGAATCCTCAACAAGAAAGGGCTTCAACGGGTACGATATCTCGTTGCCCATATACGAATAGGACAGATAGAGGCAAGTCAAAACCACGGCTTGCAAGTCCTGTTCGCAATCAATGTCGTCTTCGACCAGATCTCTCACTAGCATGTAAACGAATACTACATTAGCTGGATTAATGAAGGCAACGTCCTAGAAGAAAAGAAAATAAATAGGTATTTATTGTAGAATTTCAAATCTACTTTAAAATAATCCAATAAGTAAGTACCTAACGAAGATGACATAGAAGGTGAAAATAAAAAATAAAATGAAACAATGAAGATTTCAGGTTGGTTGGTTGTTAGGTTATCGCAATCTACGTCTTGTAATTTCGGAATATCTGACCAAAAGCATTGTTAAACAATACAACTGAACTAAATGAATCTTGATCAACAAAATTATTCATTTCACATAGTTTTAATACTGTTAATAATACCATAACACATTGCAATTGTGAGATACGTGATTTTGGCGATGTCATTGCGATTGTAATACAAATAGGTACATAATACGTAAAATAATACACAATATGACATAAACTTTTTAAACTAATTGGACCCTTGCACAAGCAGTATATAATTGGTTTCAGTTCTAAAGAAGAATGCAACATTGCTTGTGAAACATCTTGTAAATCAACTTAATTCACCAACCTTTATATGCCTCTGGTGATGATAATCTTTTTTGACTTCACATGGAGTATAAGACATCGTAAAATGAATAATTTTATTAATTAACCGTGGATGTAATGTAAAATAAATAAATATAAATCATTTATTGATGTGAAACTTCTTTACGCACGGTAGGGTAAGTTCGTTTCATGCGAGTTGCTATGTAACGAAATCTTGCAACGGATGCCCCCCCTACTCGGCCACGTAGATGAGTTCGTAGTGGGAATCGCTTGAGCCGTGAGCGCGCTTCAATGCAACATTCGTTACAGGCAAGTCCGGCATCTATAGTGTAAAATTTAAATTCATAGTGTACAAATAATGCCATTAAACCAATTCCGTAACCCCTATCCCGATATGTTTGTGTGTTTGAAGAAGTTTCACTTCAGTAGCGTGTTGTATAATTACACGTTGTAATTTTTTATTATTTTCTTACAATAATTAGATTTTGAATGAAAGGAAAAGAATAGAGGAACTCAGTAATTTCACAACTAATCTTGTAATGTAATCTTTTTTTGGTTACCTATGCGTCGTTTTGTACTTTTTTAGGTTTATGATTGGCTCTAAATATTAGGTTTGGCCTCAGTAACCTCGTTCTCGACCGTGGCTTACCCAAATCGATACTATGTTCGCTTAAGAAACAACAACGTGGAGTCATAAAACTGATTGTAAATATATTCTCAACCCCTAAACGCGGAGAAATCACGCTATTTCAAAATGTAATTTTTGTTTAGAGTCACGAAACGTTCCAATTTCTAACTTCATAAAAAGCATGAACATAAGCAAAAAGAGTGGTAAACATTTAATTAAAAAATCCATAACGTAATGCTAAAAATTAACAGTCGTATTTAACATATACATAAAAGGATTGTCTTCTTCCTTATCGTAGCTATTATTAATTAAAGAAAAATTCTTCTAAAAGGCCTCTTCTTCCAACGTAATTTCATGTGAGTTTATTATCCTACGCCTTTTAGACAACATTACCTACCTAATCTAACAGGTGTGGATTAGTTCTGAAACATTTCGTAGGTTCTTTTAGACAATTAGTGTTAGGTGTATTATTTTTCCCCTGCATCACTTGTAAAATGTAGACGTGCTTTGGCAAACAAATGTCTGGTTCGAGGAAAATCGATTTCAAGATCTGGTGGCCCTGGAAAGTCTCTATCATGGCCGAATAGAAGGGCACATCGACCCCTCAACTGGATATCTCTTTTGAAACAATCCTTTGGAGACATGACTGGATTCAACTACCCTCCTAAAGTTACATTTCCGTATGCTTCTTTAGCCTTTTATAAATGAGGTTGAGGGCTATAACCCGTGCATATTGGAAGTCAAATTTGTATTGGTTCTAGTTTAATAGAAAATGCAATTTTTTGAAAAATATAAGAAAATCAAACGAAGTCTCAGTCTCTTACTTACTGAGGATGATTCCTTGTATGCCGAAACGCAGTTTAACTTATTAATTTGAACTTTGGACTGTAATGTTTTATTGTTTTGAAGCATCATTTTTAATTCAATAAAGATATGGGTCAACTGCATGATAGTCCTAAAAGCTAAAATCTTATTCTCATTAGATTTGTCTTTTTTATGATACATTTATGCCCAACTAAGATTCTATTAAAATTTACAACTTGATCCTTATATTGTTCCCTTTAGAAACAATAAAATAACTCATTCTTATCAAAAACGCAACAGAGTAATCAACATATTCATCAAATTCAATTTCTGCATACATAAATAGGATATTAATAATAGAAACCTATATTTTTGTCCACGTTGTTTACAATACCGATAAAAAATCAATAGTGTCGCATGCCTTCATTAATAATGGACTTACTTCAAATAACCATTAAGTACGTAAGAGGTTTCACAGGTTTGTGTTGAATTTGAACGACAAACCCGAATACTTTAATTGGATTTTGGTTTAGGTAGAAATAAAGGTAATCAATGCGAAGGTCTAAATCGGTCGAAAAGATAGTTAATATTCTAAAATACTTAGAAATTCAACAGATAATTTTACAAATCGAATGAAATGTAAATACATACGACATAAACCCTAAATTGTAGGTAATTTATCGTTTGTATGAAGATAAATTGTATTGTTTGAACTTTGGAATTTGTAGGATAATGATTACATTCATTTCACCTTTGGCATTTTAAATCTAACCGTCTAAAAATCTTTAAGCTTGAGAACAGAAAGATGCCTGTTATTAAATGAAGAAACGTGAACATTAAATCAATAAATTGAACCTGATCGAATCAACTTTTATTGCAATTTTTGATTTTTATGATTTTATGTTCAAAAATCAAAAGAAACCGTTTGGGTAAAAGTTTGGGTGCGAGGCGGCAGGACGATAGATTGATTAGGAATTGCAATTCCTTTTGAAAATCTTATTCAAATAAATAGTGGAATGTTTCGTTTCGTTATTTTGCATTTTTTGTACTAACCTGCCAGCCCTGCAAGAGTAAGCTTCTGTCAACTGTTCTCAACCACATTACAGCGTCGCCAGCTTGGAAGTCCCGAAGTTTGTAACATTTTGTGTGCAAATACATACCGAGACACTTTAACAGTTCAGAGGTAGAGGCTTGTATCACGGTTTTTTTCGGAACCTGTACTGGTACGACCTGGTTTTGGTTTTGGGAATGGGAATGCTGATTCAAAAGAGCCGTTTGCTTATTGCACACTTTTTCGCAGTTGGCATGGTGGTTATTAGTGTTGTTGGCGTTATTGGTTCTCACAATGTCGAGGGCTAATGTCGAAGTACCCGTGCTACGGCAGTTGGAATAATTGTAACCACCTTGCTGCTTGTTAGAGTTGAGGTTCTTGTTCTTGTCGATGACGACGTTATCGAGAAGTGGCTGCCTGAAAACGGTGACATTTTTGTTCTTGTTGTCGAGTTTCTTCTTGTTGTTGTTTGCGGTGGAAAACTTCTTCCATGACAGGGCGTTGATGAAAAGCGAATGCTTCTTAAGATTCTTCTCGAGCGCGTTCTTCTCCGATATGATCCGCGCATTGTCGTTGTTGTTAATGTTGTTGCAGTTGTTGTTTTGGAGATTCTGGCTGGATGCTGAGTTTGGGAGTTTGAGTTCGCGATTTTTGGCATTATTCAGTTGCTCATAGGAGAAGTTGTTGAGGGTAAAATCACCAGTAGATGAACTGGAGTACACGGGTCTTCGTTCTCGCGGTGAAAAGCTAAGCACGGTCCCCATGTTCGAGGAGGAGGTGATTAGAGGGTGCTTTTTAGCACATTTTACGCGACGCACTGTGGTGGTGGCGCCGGATGCCCAGGGGTCGATCTTAGGCTCACTATCGCGCCGACGCCCGATGTCGCTTGGCAACCCGATGATGTCATAAGAAATCAATAGACGCCAAGATGACTATTGGGATAAATGTGATCTCCACGCTCCACTCTTATTGCCTTTCTACATCCAAATATTTCAACACATTACAAAACTACCATCCATCGATCATGACCTGCAGATTTGATTTGCAGAATAGGGGTAGGATGGTCATCATCCCTTGTGCAAAAGAGGCAGTCTAAAGGAAAAATGTTAATTCGTCACATTTAATCAAAGTTAATTCCTGGATCTTTAACAAACCAGGGCTTAAGAGGACCTTGATTTGTCCTAGAAAGGCCTGAGGTATAGGGGTTCTAGTCGGTAGGTCCGAGGACTTCTTCCTCGGGAATCCGACACTACCTAGTCGTACGGACGGCTGGGTTTCTTTTGAAGATTTCCCCTCTTCCACGAAAACTTAAAAAAAAAATAACAAGCCAGTTTCTCTTACAATTTGACTTTTTCAAGATGCGCCCAAGAGTAGATGGAGACTAAATGAAATCGGATGTGAGAAATCCTTTAAATTATACTTAACAGTCTTGTTACGATCTCGCTGATGAAATCGTGGGTAGCAACGTACTGTGAAGATATTCGCGACTACTTTATCAAAATTTAGATTCTTATAAAAGGATATTACGGAGGGTCGTCCCTCTGGGAATACCTATCATTGTTACAAAGCCATGGCTAGAAGGAGAGAGTCGAGTGCGTTACCCTCTTCGATGGGGTGAGCGAATGCAGACAGCTTGTATAATCTAGCAAGCCCCTCTTTTTGTTTTACTGTTTCTAGTTGTGAGGGCTATGACTTGCAAAGGTAAGGGTAGTACAGAGTAATTACACGACTTGTGCAGTGAAGCAATCAGTATGATCATCTACCCTATCTACATGTATCTTGCATCGGAAGTTTTACAACTTCTTCCAATAATTTGCAACAATATGTAATATTTTATGATTATGAGCATTAAATATTAGTAACAATGACGTAACGTAAATTGACAGGCGTTTATATTTGAAAAAATATTTTGATGTTTCTTCGGTTGATTTAGATTTAGATAAATTCGCCAAAGGTTTCCATTCGTCATCCGTTCCCTTTGGATTTACTCATTCCATTCTGCATCCTTAACTCATGAGTGGGTACCATTGTTCATTTCCATGTAGTCATTAATTATCAAAGGATAATTCTGGGCAATGGGGAGGAAGAAGGTTGCTAGCTGGATGCAAATTTAAATGAAAGTTACAGAGCAAAACCTTTCGTGCGTTTATAAACATGCAGACATATATCGATCGATACAAGTCTGGTTGCGTAATGGAATTTTATATGTATGAGTAAATTTGGTTTAGAAATAGCGACCTGTGTTTTTAGTAAGAGAACTCTTGTAGATTAAAGGTCTTTCACCCCACCTTGCTTTGTGTTATGTTTTCGTACGGCTCTGTTGTAACTAATTTGGTAATTAGTCTTTTTGTTAGACATTTTTTGGCATTCAAAATAATGAAGTCAGTCAAAGGGAAAAAAACAGATTGATGTAGCCTTTGCAATTTATTTATGATTAATGAGTCTTCATGTTATGTTGGCCTACAAAAATCGTACACCTTTCGTGAGGCTCGGAAAATTTTTTAAATGGTCTTCCCTAATGGTGCGATTTTAGACTTTCTGAAATTTGTCATCAACCCTATTCAAGCTATTGGATGCAGTTGGAAAAAAGTAATTTGAAAACAGATGCTACAATAACGAAAATAGAAAAATATACATCATTGGCATAGTTTTATTTAGCTTGTATAAAGAAATCTCAGTACTTTTTAAATAACTACACATTAGTGAAAAAAAATGGTATATTAATATTTCATTCATACATGTNGCAGTAAGAACCATCTGTACAGATTTTGTTGGCACTCTTTCCTATCTTCTCAGATTGAATTAGCTCGACCTTATTGTAAATACTCAGCGAGACCCCCGAGTGTTTCCTTAATACCCCAGCACGTAGAGAAAGCCGTTCGTTTGGCTCGATTTGGAAAACCAGGAGTGTCTTATCTCGATTTTCCTGGAAATCTTCTCCAAGCTAGAGTACCAACAAATTCTATCCCCGATTACTATACATCACCCGAAGTACCTTTAGCATTCCCCAACCCTCAAGTCATTTCAGAAGCTGTACAAATACTTCTTACGGCAGAAAGACCGTTGGTTATTATGGGAAAGGGAACAGCTTATGCAAGGGCAGAAGATTTGGCAAGAGAATTTATTCATTCGACAAATTTACCATTTCTTGCTACTCCAATGGGCAAAGGTTTGATTCTCCATAATTTTTAATACCTCCTGGTTCCAATGTTTCATTCTTTAGGTGTAGTTTCTGATTCTTCTCCACATTGCGTAGCATCTGCGAGATCAACTGCTCTTCAAAAAGCAGATTTAATAATTCTTTTTGGGGCAAGACTAAACTGGATATTGCATTTCGGAAGACCTCCACGATATGCCCCGGACGTCAAAATAATTCAGATCGACGTTTGTTCAGAAGAGCTGAACAACAGTGTCAAGGCAACCGTTTCAATCTTTAGTGATTTGAAACCTGCCATCGGGCAACTTCTACAAGAAGTAAAAGCAAAAGGATTTGTTTTTGGAGATAACACCAACTGGTGGAAGCTTTTAAAACAAAAATGTCAGCAGAACAAGTTAGGAGTTGAAGTAACAGGTTTTTGTTTCCGTGAAATTATGCACGGTCACTCAGTATTTCCTCTTGTAGAAAATGGTAAAAGACACTTCGGTACCACTAAACTATTACACCGTTTTCCATCACTTACAAAGTCAGCTGCCCGAAAATTGTTTGATCGTAAGCGAAGGGGCCAATACGATGGACATAGGGAGGACGATGCTGTTAAATAATTTAGCCAGGCACAGGCTGGATGCAGGAACTTTTGGAACAATGGGGGTAAATTTTTAATAAAATTTGATAAAGCTTGATAGTTCATCATCATTATACTCCTTCTTAGGTAGGTTTAGGATTTGCAATAGCTGCCGCTCTGTGGTGTCAAAAATACGAACCTTCGAAGAGAGTGATATGTGTGGAGGGTGATTCTGCATTCGGATTTTCAGGAATGGAAGTGGAAACAATGGTCAGATACAAATTACCGGTTATAATTGTGATCATTAACAATAATGGAATTTACGGAGGTCTTGATCAGGAAACTTTTAATGAACTTCAAAATTCTCAGCCTGCTACTCAAGCGTAAGTACGATACATGTGTAAAATAATTTGGGTTCTTTAACAAGATTTCTATAAAAGGATTCCTCCAACAAGTCTTTCTGTGATGTGCCGCTATGAAAATATGATGTCTCTTTTTGGAAGTACGGGGTACTTTTGTAAAACTATACCGGAAGTTCAAGCGGCTGTGAGAGAATGTCTTAAGGAAAAACATTTACCAAGTATAATTAACATTGCTATCAATCCTTCGGCTGATAGAAAACCGCAAGCATTTAATTGGCTGACGGAGTCGAAATTGTAAATATGTACAGATTTGTTATTTTATGTTGTTATTGCTTTTGGTGTTGTGGTGGTGTACAGGTTTGAACAATAAAAAAAGCAACGTTTAATGTCTACGTTTATTAATCAACGATAACCATCAATTATTCAGTAATTCAAAATCAGTCAAATACTTAAAAAATAAAAGTGTATAACCATCACATTATTAAAGAATTGTCTTGATTAAAATTAAATTATATTTCAGAATATCGGAATCTTACGAATTTAGTACTAACTGTATCGATATCATTACACTATTTTCGGTAAAATTATTTATAACTTTTGGTTTATAAACAATGCTTAAAGGTTAGTCGTTGACTTGATTGATCGACTCCTCAATCACCATCAACAACTCCACCCCATTTACATTGTGTTAACCAAAACGTTTCATTTACTATTTGCTTTTAATTTCTAAATTTCCAAATTCATAAATAACTAATTAATAATAATATACGTCACTATTGATCGTTATTATTGCCGTACCTGTTGCTGTCGAGGCTTAAAGTAAGAAAATAGGAAGAAATCATTTAATGCTTCACCCGAGCGTAATGCAATAATATTTTGCACATTGTAAAAAAGAATGAATCATTTTGAAACCATTTGTTTATAATTTTCTCGACAACCGCAGGCATAGTGAACATCATGGCCACGTAGAAAAAATATAATAACGTGCAACAATCTTCTTATGACTTATTATGTGATAACATATCAACTTAATAAATAGAACAAATGACAACCTACATCCACAGCACACTGTCACATCACAAACTATAAATATTAATAAGACATCAGGTAACATTACAAAAATATTCGCGGAGTGACAAGACAACAACTGTCGACCTATATTATTATACGAATAGACGTAACCTCAATTTTCGAAAAATGATAACAGTAGAATAACGTAAAGAAAATAACAATAGATAAAAAATAATATATTATTTAACAGGTGCAAAAGGGCAAATTAAATAATATAAATAAATAGNTTTCTGTAGTAAAACAGTAAGATATGTCGAAAATGCTGCTTATCGCTCTCCATATTTAAAAGGGCACCAACCAAAAACTACTGCGTAGAATTAATTGGAATTTTTCACACACAAGTCTTGCTATATGAGCTCTTAAAGCATATAAAAATTATACGGCTTAAATGTGTAGTTGGGTGCAAAAGAATACAATTAAATCCTCTGTCGGGAAAAAACGAAATGACTTTCCGAACAACCCTATAGTTATTGTGCATTCGTAATAAAATATTTCAACTTGTCAAATAAAATTCAACTAAATTCAGTTTCAACCAATTATGTTAAGAAATAAAAAAAATTTCCTAACAATTGTTTCAATTAGACATTCATTATCAAAGAGTAATAAAAAAGGTCCTTATTGTTTGTTCCTTGAAGGCGCAAGAATTTGGTTAATTTATTGCACCTATTGAATTAATCGTAAGTTTATCTTTCTTTAGCTAAAATTGTACCTAACCGTCCACTTCATGAAATTTTTGAGGATGCGCTTGTCCAATCCTTATTTAACAATTCCTCTTCACCATGGTAGATTGTTAATGGTAGAAGGATTTACTTGTTGAAACTCCATAATCAATTAAAGGAAACGAAAGTAAAGTTTCAAAAAAATATATACATTAATAGTTCACAACAATTGTTTCACCAAAACATTGGCTTCTTCAGGTGAAGATATTCTATAATATTTTTTTTGAAACTACTTTCGTTTCCTTTAATTAATGGAAGATTATCTTCCCACTTTTCAAAATCAAGGATCCCGGAAAAGTGTAGTTACGTGCTTGATTATAACATTCACCAGCACATTTAGACCAGATTTATATAACTATTTTTATAGCATTTTTAATAACCAATATTGTTAGCAGCCATACCCACTAAAGTAAAATTGTATGAGTGGAATCGTATTTTTGCAACGGCAATTAATAATGTTCAATACCTTAGTGCGGAAGTCCATACTTTTGAACATCAACTTGAACGACAGTGATAGACCGTGCAATTGTTTTGTTGCAGATTCACTGGCAAATTTTCAATGATCTTCATTGATGCTAATTTGGTGAAAGTTAAGGATTAATCAGTTGCGATCCTATTTGGAGCATTCCAGAATCAAACCATCATTAAAATGATCACAGGTAGGAAGTGGTACTATATACATTTTTAGGAAACTCAAAACATAGGAATCGTCAACTCTTCAAAATAATACCAATAAAAATAAAACGATATAATCAGATTTTTAGATAATTATTTCTTGTGCTGTTGTAGGATTACTACCTACTAGAGCCATTGTGGCCATTATGATTTTTAATGCATGCCTCATAACATACATGTTACGTGCCAATATGTCTATGAACATCATTGCCATGACAAATAGAACTGAAAGTTCACCCCTTACTAAATCGGAATGTCAAAGGCAGCAAAACGAACCATTTAATAACACGTTAGAAGAAAGCAGCGCAACAGCAGATGTAAGTAACCGATGACTAAATATTTTTAATGAACAAAGCATTACAGCTTTGCTATTAACTAGGTTAAAACAGTAAAACTAATTCTAAAGGTTACTGAATTCGTTCCTTAATAAGTTCAAATTTGAACAACTGAATTCGCTAACCGTCATTTTGATAACGTCAACGAAGAAATGGCTAATTGTAATATCTGTAATTAATCAAACAATTGCACTATATATTTTTTAAATATCAGAAATCATTCTTAGACCTAATCAAAGGAATAAAATTATTATCCACCAACTTACTCAAATTAAAAAGAGTGACTGATGTAAAATCCATTAGACACATTGAAGACAAAATGGAAAATAATCACCTTAAAAAAAATCGTTGCGTGTGGCGTAATTCAAATGGCAGAAAAAGAGAGTATGATCTAAAAGTATTACATAAATACTTTTAATAAGGTTTGCATGTACTTATTGTGTTTTCCAGCATGGAGAGCGCTATAATTGGAACTCCAAAATTCAAGGCTATATTTTAGGGTCATATTTCTGGGGATATACAATAACATGCATACCGGGTGGTTTCGTAGCAGAGAGATTCGGACCAAGAAAGACGGTTGCAATTACAACTATAGCATCAGCTGGATTAACATTTCTGACGCCGATCGCTGCATCTTGGCATTACATTTCTGTGATAATTATTCGATTCGCTCTCGGATTTGTTGCGGTAAAAGTCGCTTTATACTACCTACACATTCGGTTATAAAATAAATTGCATTTTTGATTTATGACATTACGCTTTAATTACTTGAATCGATATTTCATTCAGAAATACGTCTCATTTCACAAATGAATGCAGATTTTCTAATTTAGGGCGGTATTTACCCAGCTCTGCATTGTTTAATTTCGCGATGGGCGCCTCCGAACGAAAAAGGTAAATTCATGGGGACATTGCTGGGTGGACAATTGGGAACTGTATTGACGTGGCCCATTTGTGGGGCACTGATAGAATCATGGGGATGGAAGTATGCCTTTTATGTACCAGGATTTATCGCACTTTTCTGGTGTTTCTCCTGGTGGTACTTTGTGACAGACACCCCCGAGGAACATCCACGGATCGATGAAAGCGAAAAAAAATATGTCATACAAAGTATAGGAGACACTATTTCAAAGACCAAGGTAATTAAACAATTTTAATTTTCTTCAAGTCAAATTAAACATAAGATGGATTATTTTAATATGGTCAAACACCTATGTCATACTTTTATAATTGTCACAAATAAAACACAATATGTGCAATATTATGAATTAAGGGTCACCTAAATATCATTACCAAAAAAAAAAAACAAAAAAGGTGAAATGTTCTTTTGCAAGTTTATATTTAAGAGGTAATTATTTACAGTTTTTACATTATTACAATTTTTTTGTCCAAAACTACATTCTATTTTCTTTTAAAATGAACTACTATGCTTTTCAAGATAATCTTTGGCTTCATTGATTTTAGAAGCAATGTATGGTGAACCACCACGATCAGGATGATTGACTGCCATTACTTTTTTGAAAGCATCCCTAATTTTCGTCTTATTCGCGCTAGGAGTAATACCTAAAATGAGGGCGGCTTCCCTCCGGTTCATTTGTGGTTCAAAACCCCCCTTGTAGTATTTTGCGTTTGCCAAAGTTTCGGAATCGAATTTAGGAATTTTGCTTGCAGCTTCGTTAAAAGTTTTCGCCACGTTGGGTAACTGTTTCATTACGTACCGGCCAGCGAATCCCACCGCTGCAAGCCCTAGGCCTGCAACTATCACACCACTTGACATATTCACAAACTGAAACACACATTTATTAATAAATATTCCCTTAATGTAAACGCTTGGTATTAAAAAAAATCATACATATGATTACTTATTAAAAAATTGGAACCTCCGACGTTAACACTAGAATTTTATGACGTCTACTGAACGAAAACGTCAGTTGTAGTCAGCTGCTGCTGCCTGAACGATCAAGGTTAAGCGCACACAACCTCAGCAGCATAAAAGTTCCTAATATTAGTCACCAGACTTATAATTGCCTTTTGATACAATAATAAAACATAAAACTGTATTCTAGCTAAAATAACACCTTTATGCGACTAATATTAACAATGTACTTTAATAAAATTTACCACTTTTCAGAAAATGCCTCCATATGTGAAAATATTTTCTTCGGTGCCATTTTGGGCCTTTGTCGTTTTACAATTCGGTAGCTTGTGGGGCCTTTACTTTTTGTTTACTATTGGGCCCAAATATATGACCAAAGTGCTTGGATTTGATTTAAGCCATTCTGGTACCCTTGCAGCGGTGCCATACCTGGCCAGATTAATTTGTGGATTTATATTTGGCTACATTGGAGATTCGGTTAGGAAAAGAAACCGATTATCTGTTACAAATATACGCAAAATATTTGTTACGTTCTGTAAGTCGTGTTTTTTTGTTCTTTTTTTTTGAATTAAATTGATTGTAAGACTTATGATGGCATTTTACAGCCCATTTCTTGCCTGGGCTATTTCTTTTAGCACAAACAATGGTTGGCTGTGATGCAACATTAGCTATAGTGTTAATTAGTTTATCATTAGGCTCAAATGGAGCTTCTACTGTTACCGTTTTACAAAATTCTCATGATTTAGCTCCAAATTTTGCTGGTTCCTTGTACGGAATTGTTAATTGTATAGGATCGACGGCAGGGTTCATTACACCCATGCTTACAGGCTACATAACTGCAGGATCGGTAATTTCCCCAAATAAATAATTATTAACTATACTTAGTTCCAATATTGACTTTACGTATGTATCCCCAGGCTGGACAAGTTGAGTGGCATACTGTTTTCTGGATTGGAGCAGCAGTTTACATTGCCTGCGGGATATTCTTCTGCATTTTTGGTTCGGGAGAACGGCAGGAATGGAATAATATTCCCTTCAGTAATAGTGATAATAATAACGAAAAGGGGGTTGACAATCTCGCCTATGACAAGGGAAGCGAAATAGAGAGTACAAAAATTTAAAATTATTAATGATAATTAATAAGTATAAATACAACATTTGACTGCATTAATAATAAGATAGATTTATTTTGTATAGTATTTATGTTTAAATTAATATTATCCAGTATTGAGACCTTTATACTATTGCGTATGTTAATAAATGGTACCATCTAACTACTTACCTATTTTAAGTTACGTATCCAACTACCAAAATATTGGTAGAATNATATTATATATAAAAAAAATATGAGTGCTGTTAGCACAGGGCAAAGTAGTATTACGTAAATGAAAGTTAGTATCAGCTATTTCTTATGCTGAAGTGTACGATGCGTTACATATCTATTTACAAACAATTCCTTTAAATTTTAATCATTGATTACTATTATCTATTAAAAAACCATTATGGCCGACGTCAATGACAAAGCGACAACAATTGAAGAAGAATGATGGCCGACAACTGCAACAATTAGAAAAGAATGATGGCCGACACTACGTCATAGTGGAGCAATAAAAATGGCAGGGGGCAGGGGGAAGAACTAGTAATGTTTAATAAATATTGGAGCGATACATAATGATATCTCCAACAATTGCAGTTTCCCATTTTCTTAAGAAGTACTTGTGTCAGTTAAAGAAATTCTGTTTTCGAAATGGTTATACATAACAATGTATTATACAAGCAAGCTACAAAATTTTTGGAAGTCAGAAATTTTATTTAGTTTTTAACAAAAAAATTAAAAAGACTACAATACAGAAACAATAGTCCCTCAACCCTCATCAAAGTCCTAAGTACATTATAAGATATGTATAAGAAAAAACCTAGATAATATAAAAATTGTTTGTAACTTTCCTGTCGACGTTATTCTTATTCCTTTTGTTATTGGAACGCGAATTTTCTATCCTTTATTATCCTAATGCTCACTCCCTCTTTATAATTCGAACGCTTTAACTGGCAGCTTTTGAGTATTCCATGTAGTAAATCTTTAAAAAACATTAATTGCAGCTTAAGCAATACATTTTCTAAGTGTTTCCAGTACATTTACATTTTTAGGATTGCTATAATTTTTTGATAGCACTCTTTGGGAATTGCCGATGGTAATTATTATTATTTAGCTTTTAATCGATCAAAAAAGGTTTTACTTCTTAAAAGCAGTGGTTTTTAAACTTTAAGTGATGAGGGGTCACTCCATAAAATTTCTGTCTTACCATGGATCATCAACTGTTTGGAGATGATATACAGTAAATGTAAATGAATAAAGGCTCGTTCCATCTATAAATAAAACACATACTAAATCGTTTAAAGTCGACAATACTTTAATTTTTTATTACAGAGATAAGCATACTATTTTAAGGCGATTTTTGTGACTGCATACTCTTTACTAACTTCTGAATCCTTGCTTCAGTGTTACTCAAAACCAAACGCCATGTCGACACTGACATCCAACCGATTTCGATGATTATTTTTAATTATCAGAAACGCCAAAAACCCCTCGTAATCACCTTATGGTCGTTAGTCTTACGACTGGTTGGACCTGTATCTCCACTCTCTCCTATCTTGAACTAATCTACGCATTTCCTTAAAACATCCCACATCTTCAATTATTTGCAAACAGTAACATAATCTAGGTCTACCTCTACTCCTCTTAACTCCTGTTTCTGCCTGTCATGCCTGAAAAGGTGTCTACCAACCTGTCTCGCTTATTTCTTATTGACTTCCATAAAGTCCTCTGTTCTCCTATTCTTTCTAATACCTAACCTTCTCTATCCACGGTATAGTCATAATTCTCCTGTAACACCACATTTCGAACGCTTTTAACTGTTTTTTTTTCCGCCGCGTCCACCATCCATATTTCGCACCCGTACAACGCCCCCTTACAAACATACATCTTTAACAATCTTTTTCGAATTTCTAAAACTCATACTCCCAATGAATATGTTGAAAATAAAGTTAGATTGGATTAGGTATAGCAATTTCTCGAATCATTGGGAAACAAGTTGCTTTTTGACTCTAAAAATATTCAAGATTAATTCCTGTTCCGAATGTATTTTTCAGGTTGTTATCGTGTTGCATTTCAATCACTTCCTCTTGAATTTTATCAGGCACCTTAGAAACGTTAACAATGAAAGGATTCTAGACAATTTTCCGAATACCTTTGTCCTCGCAATCAAGAAAATAGCGATTGAATTCACTTTTTAAGTTTTTCAAATTGCTTGTAATGTTCATTTGTTTTTCCAGTGGTTCGCGGACCACTGGTTAACAACCACTGCTTTAAAGGGTCGAAGTATTAAACAACTGTAAACTCATACTTATTCACGTTATTGATATAGTAAAATACTTTTGAAATTTGAATTGATTTACGACTAACTTTTGCTACCAAGATTTACTCATAATTCAAATTTCAAAAGTACAGAAGTATCTATTAAATTGAAATGAAAATGTTTATCACTATTTGTATTAAGCCTTACTACATTTGCGTTTAAGAAATTTATTCATTTATAGTAATTTCCTGTTCGTAAACACTAAGAAATATTTGTTCATCTCCATTCTGACAACGACGTTTTTTATGATCGGATAAGGCAGTCGCCTTATCTCCAGCTCGATATTACTGTATACACGTGTGTATGTACAATCTTTACGTTGTGGAAGGTTATCATGCATTTGTCTGATACAAAAAAAAAAACAATCTGAATGTAAAAGTATAATAAACAACTTGATACTTTAAATATCTGACTATTACGTTTTTTCATCAAATGAATATTCTTTGTTATACTGGTGCTTACTCACTTTAAATTATTTTTATAACTTCACTTAAACAAATGTGACAACAGCAATAATTATTCCACATTAATTTGAGTTAATTTGTAGTGGACAAAAATCAAATGAATTTTCACATTAATATTAAATATTAACCACCACTAAAAGTATTTCATATGATATTAATATACACTTTGAATCTGTCGTCTAATAAGTACATTTTGTCACGATTTCTTCTGTCACCTCTAATAGCTTAGTAGTGAAAGCATTGGTGCATAAATCCGAAAGTCTCGGGTTCAAGTCCCGGCGAGGGTGTACACAGCAGCAGTAATTTTTCCTCATTAATTTGAGATAATTTGTAGTGGATAATTAATGAATTTTCACATCAATATTAAATACTAAATACTATTATTAAAGTTTCTTAAAGTATTGTATTAGATATTTTATCTTTGATTTGAAATATTCTCGTAACAAACCGCTGAAAAGCTAACTTCAGATCGATCGCTGTTCGCGATGAAAAATGAGTTTCTGTTTCCATTTTAGCTGTCGAAGAAATCGTAAAGTTCTGTATTTGGTGCAAATAAATCTTTCGCTCTTCAAAATGCACTTGCNGTACGTACGTACGTATGTACGTACGTTCGTATGTCAGCATTTTTTTCGTTTTCGATATCTCAAGAACGGATTGAGATATCGCCCTCAACCAAAATTTTTTCGAAAGATATTATCATAATGAAGATCTGAAAGAAATTTGAACGAAATCGGTCAAGCCGTTTTTTTTTTATAAAAAAAAAAACGAATTAATTACAAACAATTTAATTAAAATACGTTCTAATCTAATCACAACAATGAAGTTACGGAATCAATAATAACGAAATATCATTATTCAAGACAGGGAATAACATATTATAATAACATATTATAATAAAAATTTGTTTATAACAAAATGAATTGTTATAAACAATCGATAAACAATAAAAAATAGTATTTACCAATTGACTGATGCAAGTACTCTATCAATTCGGTTTTCTCAGACGAAATACTGTTTCTTATGGGTTTATAAAATGACGAACTCTCAAACATTGTTTGTTATTTATTATTGTGCCGCGTTTTTTTCAAACTTTAGAAACGAATGTACTTTACAATAACTGTATTATCTAATGGGAAGTTAGTCGTATTAGCACCGACCAAAGTGTGCTCAGACCAATTTTTTTATACTTATTTTATCTTTGATATAATTAATACAAGAAATTATGCTTACGATTTATAATATGTAGACGTAAAAAAACATTTACATTATAATTTTATTCTTGTGATGAATTAATCATTAATATTGTTAATATCATTTTGTTGTTTTAAATTTCATTTTTTCGGTTTCAAGCAGTAGTTTAAAAGCTCTCCGTAATAATACATAGGGCGCCACCAGTCTTTCAAGCGACGACTGCGTTGATACGTATACTAGCTCAGTATGTCGTAAAGAGGGTATTGCGCGAACGATCGCTGGAAAATTAACGAATTTTAGTGAAAATTCCACTGTTTTATCGGGAAATTTTTCTAAAAATTTGTGTTTATAGTTATAACAGATTGGAGTATCTATGTCGTTATGGTTTAATGTGTTTTATAATCCTGCAATTTTACTCGGTAAGTTGTTTACTATTAGTTAAGACTTTATTCGTAATTATCTTTATTCATAACGTTTGTTCACAGTTATATGCATAAATATTTTATCTTACACGACTACTAATTTCAGATCATCAATAATATCATGCATTAACATAATAAATGCATTAATTAACAACGGAAAAATTACTGTTGTATTATTTTGCGAAAATTTAGTTTATAATTTTTATTCTCCTCTAACTCCTAACGTTGAACAACAAAAAAATTCTTCAAGTTTAATGTCCCTATCTCATTATTAACGGCGCTGGATTTTCATTGTAATAAAATTGGGCTTTCACCACGGAATAAATGAGGCTGCATTAATTACGTGAGCTCAAAATGTGCAAAATTTCATCAAATTTCACTTAAAGGATTGATGAATCATTGAAAATCTCACTTCAAAGGTTTAATTCAATGAGTAACGTTTAAACTTAAGAATTTTTGTTATTTATTTCAAACCTGAATATGAGTCCCTGGGAGCATAAAAATTAATAAATTGTCAAAATAAGAACCTCCCTACATATTGGTACATGATTGCTTTTTATGTCAAAAAAAACATGAAATTCCTTTGATTAAAAGCTAGGTTCTTGAATTTTGAATTCAATTTGTACATTTTCAACAGGAAGCGCGTTTTCTATCTTTTGTTTTCTGAATTCTTGCCCTTTTTACATGTGCATGCTTCAACTGGTGGTCGAGAATAAAATATTTTGCTGTTTTTAACATAAGCTGCAGCTTAACTATGTTTTTAATATTGATATATATTATTTTTGAAGTAATTATTATAATCTTGGAGGAATTAAAAAAATCACTTTACTTATCTATATATATAAAAGAAAGTCTTCTTAGTTACACTATTTATAACTCAAGAACGACTGAACCGATTTGGCTGAAAATTGGTGAGGAGGTAGCTTAGAACCAGGAGAAGGACATAGGATACTTCTTATCCTGTTCCCGTGGACAAAGAAAAACGTGGTACAAGAAAACGCAACTGACATGGACTAACAATACGCATGTATACCTATTTCAACATTTTACAAAATTCTACCTCTTCAGGAAGCTTAAAGGGGTTTGCAAAAATTGCTTGTTTGTTTTGGCCAGATTTACTTGAAACTAGTTAAAAAATTCAATCTCTGTTGGGGAAAATGAGTGGCGAAGAGGAGTTGCAATGTTTAAATGGAACATATATTATTTGTGGTTAAATTTACTTGAAACTTGGTTTTAATGGTCCCTTATTTAATTTTTGAAAGACATATCTCGACATTTTAAAAACTTAAACCTCCAAACAGGGAAGGTAAAATAGTGTTGCAATTTTTGTTTGGGACAAACTTTATTTGTGATTAAATTTACTTGAAACCTGGTTTTAATGGTCCCTTATTTAATTCCTAAAAGACATATCTCGACATTATAAAAACNTTTTTATATATTTTACTACTTTCAAGTACGTTATGCTATTTTGTTCGCTAGAAAGGCAATTCATGCGTTGGAAAAAAGGTCAATTTAAGCATTAGAGGAAAGGTAAGTTCTTGACTTCTCGTAACTCTCAGAATTATCGACACTACTGTCTTTAAAACTCATGACAAGAGACCAAGACCAAGAACAAAGAAGTAAGGTCAAGATCAATACCAAGACTGCGTGCAAGTCTTGGTATTAGTCTTGCTTTGATCATCACTGGACACCCGGTATAAAGTTTTAATCAAATGAACTTTATCAATAAATACTTATTCAACTGTTTTGCAGTTCTGATTTGTATTATCTAGAATTGTTTGTACATGTGGGGTAAAAAACTTTCTTGTCCCTGAAGTTGAAGCGCTTTGGGATAAGTCCAATACTTCAATAATACAAAAATATTAACAATACAGATGTAAATATTTATCGCACTTCTGTATTGCTCTTTGCACTGTGTTATTAGGCTGGGTACCTACTCTACTAATTTCCTTACTGTAGAAACCATCAGAGCGGAATCAACTGTTTAAACATGCCGGCCGGGTCACCCTATTTTTGCTACTATTATCCTGTTTAATTTACCTAAAATTAATATCTAAAGAATATCACTTTGCGGTAGCAATAGGGCAAGAAAGGAAAATCAATGCACGTACGAATAACCACCGCCATAAATCAATCGGAACGTTGGCTTTGACCTCTCGATTACACGCTAATTGGAAGTTATTATCAAAATATGGAAAGTGCCTGGCTTATTTTACTTCCTAACAAAACGAACGACCAATTATTTTGTTCAAATGACACCTTCACTGCAAACTGAAACGTAACACCTACTTATCTACTGTGTTAGTAGGTCAATTAGCGAATGTTTAAATAGCGAAATCAATTATAATCATTGAATCGAATTCAAGATCACGAAAATGCAAGGTGGTGAAACGGCTTACCGTCTTCACTCACCCTACGATAGTTCTCTGCCATTTCTACGTTACCCAGTTATCCAAAAAGGTAGGCTAAGTTTATTATTGTACTATTGGGTTATTAACTACAGTTAAATTGTTGACTAGTCTTTCTAAATTATATAATCAATACTATATCCTATCCTATTTCTTTATGTATAAAATTAGTTGCTGTCTAAGATGGTGATGTATATCTCAAATTAAACATATAAATTCTCTTTATTATAAGGGTATAGTATAAGGGTAAAAGTCTCAATTTGTATAACTTCTATTTCGTTGAACACATCCTAATTTGGTAAACAAAACTGCGTTTGTTTTGTCTTTTTCTGCCGTACCCTTATAAGCAATGAAATTAAAACATTTTTTTCTTAGGTTAAGACCGTATGCTTATGGTAGAAAAAGGCAACACGAACGAAATGAGTGTTATAGTCATGCCCTTCCTTTTCTTTAGGATTCCCTAGTATCCTTTTTTATTTTTTTATCGAAGCTGGAAAAGCTATGTGAAAAAATGGTGTCGAAGTATTTAATTAATTGTAATAAATTCAACCTTTAAAAGAATGTGAAGCTTATAATATGGCTAATGAATGTGATGCATTATACGTAGGCCAATCAAGAAGATTCGTTAATGTTAGACTTACACAATAGATTTGTGTCACATTTCTAGTGATACGTTAATTTTTAGCCGAAGTGTATTTAGTAACATACCGAAAAGTAAAATATTAAATATACACGAAATTAGAAATTAAAAAATGTATCAGAAGTTAAACTTTTCCAATCATTTAAGATAATGCAAAGATTACAATAACAAAATCCAAAAACTCGATCATTTTAATCTTTCACTTCCCAAATTAAATTAAACCTGTTTAATCTACATATATAAAAGAAAGTCTTCTTAGTTACACTATTTATAACTCAAGAACGACTGAACCGATTTGGCTGAAAATTGGTGAGGAGGTAGCTTAGAACCAGGAGAAGGACATAGGATACTTCTTATCCTGTTCCCGTGGACAAAGAAAAACGTGGTACAAGAAAACGCAACTGACATGGACTAACAATACGCATGTATACCTATTTCAACATTTTACAAAATTCTACCTCTTCAGGAAGCTTAAAGGGGTTTGCAAAAATTGCTTGTTTGTTTTGGCCAGATTTACTTGAAACTAGTTAAAAAATTCAATCTCTGTTGGGGAAAATGAGTGGCGAAGAGGAGTTGCAATGTTTAAATGGAACATATATTATAAAACTTCAACCTCCAAACAGGGAAGGTAAAATAGTGTTGCAATTTTTGTTTGGGACAAACTTTATTTGTGATTAAATTTACTTGAAACTTGGTTTTAATGGTCCCTTATTTAATTCCTAAAAGACATATCTCGACATTATAAAAACTTCAACCTCCAAACAGGGAAGGTAAAATAGTGTTGCAATTTTTGTTTGGGACAAACTTTATTTGTGATTAAATTTACTTGAAACTTGGTTTTAATGATCCCTTATTTAATTCCTAAAAGACATATCTCGACATTTTAAAAACTTCAACCTCCAAACAGGGAGGGTAAAATAGTGTTGCAATTTTTGTTTGGGACATACTTTATTTGTGGTTAAATTTACTTGAAACTTGGTATATATGCTGTTCGACATTATTAATCAAATGAAAGGAGATTGCAACGTTTCCATGGGGTATATTTTATTTTATTTTCGGATTTACTTGAAGGTTGCTCATTGTTGAAATTAAGCAAATACGTGTTTTGGCAATTTTTATAAATCAACCCTTAAGGATGAAATGTTGTTGCTACGTTTGTATTTGAAATCTAAGATAGTGACTTTACGTAAAATTAAAACGTTGTAAGGGTGAATTGGGAGTTAAAAGTTTTACGGAGAAACTATATTAATTTCTGCGAGCGAAGCCGCAGGGAAAAGCAAGTAAATCCATAAAAATAACTGATGTGATACTAATCAATTCTTCTCTTTGTGTATATTAAACCTATTTAAACTTGTGTCTTAGTATGTCTATTTAATATTATGTGGGGTTAATTTTGGTAACTAGCGAACCAAAGTTAAAAGCTCTCTCATTGTTTGAAATCTATACCATTATCGAGGTGGATGTAGCTTTTTTTAAATGTTTTCTAAATATTTTCAAACATTTTCTTGTTGTTAAGAATATATTTTTTGGCTTTTGTTCTAACGTAACTTTCTGTCTTTCATTCTCCGAATACTTTCTCTCTTTAACAGTCGTATGCTTGAACGCTCGACTGACAGAACAAGACATTTTGGCTCGTTTTAATATAAATAACCATTAAAAATGTGTTTTGAAAATTAATGCATTTTCTGTGTGTATATTGAACCTTTTTAAACTTTTATTACAAAGGGAATGTCTTAGTTTGTCTATTTAATGATATGTGGGGGTTAATTTCGCAAACTAACGAACCAAAGTTAAAAGCTCTTTCATTGCTTGAAATCTACGCCATTATCGAGGTGGCTGTAGCTTTTTTTAAATGTCTTATAAATTGATATATTATTTTTGAAGTAATTATTATAGTTTAGGAGGAATTAAAGAATCACTGTACTTAGAGGCCCATAAAAAGAACAGATGTGATACTAATCAACTCTTTTTTATACTTTTTGTAGTGCAGTTACCAAACTCGGTAGTAACATATAAGAAAATATTTATCATATATCTTTAATTGTTAATTACACGTACTCGCTACTAGCGTTTTGGTTTTAACTTACCTTGAAGATACCTCAGTACCACTACATAATCTCTCTACACCTTTTCTTATACCCTTTCGCTATATTACCTGGTCTGTATGGTAGAATTACGCATATGAAGACAATATCTGGCCTAACCTCGGCCAAATCCATGGTGCAAAGCATATTACACACGTCTATCAGGAAATAATTTCCAACCACAATGTGCTAATGCATAAATTTTACCCCTGATGCATATCTCTTCTTAGAAGGCAATTAGGGAATTCCCTATCATCACAACCTAACATACTTTAATGAGGCATAACAGTTCACTTCATTTTTGACAATTCATTATCTATTCCACAGAATTATACGTCAATGTTTAACGTGAACAATTCGGATAAATTGGCATTTTCAATTCCGCATAAGCAGTTTTAAAGTGTAAATTTAATTTATAATCAGAGCTTTTATTGATAACTTTTGTGTTTTACTAATCCTAAGCCTGGATAAAGTATTAAGGTAAATTTTAAACCAGGTTGACGAACCACGAATTTATTCTTACCTGCAAATCAGTTTTAAATGACTAAATCGTGACTAATCACGAAGTGACGAAACAAGTATAAACCGGTTGTAATAAACTGAAGACTCAGTAGATATGTAAAATGTTTCATTAGGAATAGGGTGGTTAACGCCTATATATATTTTCTACAATCATGATATTTGCCTGTACAAAAAATATATTGTATATACTTACTTATTGCAGCATTGCAAAGGCTAACGTTTGGCTTTTGGAAATTTTCGTTAGTATTCTAATTTTAGGACTTTCAAAAAAACGTGTTCTGCCGTTTGAATTCAATAATTAATCGACTTGCGCAATTTATGACTTGCTTGAACCATAAAAGGTGCCAAAAATTCCTTCGAATATTTGATTTTCTTCTCAATTTTTCGAAAGTGCTATTCAGTGTACGTATTTGAAAACATTTTCAATTTTATTTTAAATTATTTCACTGGAGACGCTTACATTATTTTTGTACAATCTAGTTTGAATATTCTCCGTACTCAGGCTCATCGGTGGCGCCAGCAGTCATTTGGTTCTGCCTCTGTTGACCGTGGGCTAACACGTTACAAACAGTGGAAAATTCCTCATTAGTATTTATTAATATTTTCGGGCGTTAATGTGTAACGTTTACGTTCATCTTTATCGAAAACATTGTAATGTTTAGCGTTCAAACAGCAAAATATACCGTGAAATCAATGATCGTATGATTTTCTAAGTTTAATCTACACAAACAAATGCTAATATCAACAATATCTGTTGTTAACATTAAGTGAGAAAGTGTTATCTAAGGATAAAGCCAGTACCTACAATGATTTAATGTCGAGCTTTTATGTTGGGATCGTAGTAACGAATAAAAATTAGTTTCTGGTAAGTTTTTCACATTTGATCTTCACCTAGAAATTTCGATAGTTAGGATACAATTTTGAGTTTTTTTCTTGATTAGATTTCTAGTTTTCCTATTTATTATAGCTAGTACAAATTTATGCAAAAACCTCAAAAATTAATTAATCCTTCTATTGTTGGAAAGAAATGCTGCATTCCATATGAACTATGAGAATTTTTATGATGGTACGACTAGGGAAGCGTAGTTGTCATCCTTTTCTCTCCGAATACTCGCTCATTTTAATACAATGATCGAGCGTGCGTTGTTTAAATTGTATTAATATAACAATTACACATGTTTTAAAAATTAAAAAAAAATATTTCTTAACAAATTAAATATACTTATAGTTTATTATTTATTATGTCTACCTATCTACCGATATAGTTTCTTTAATTTCTATTTCTTTCTTATAATTATGAATAACGTATTTTAGCGGTTTCTAACTATATTATAAAAAATTCCTTCTACAAATCTCTCAAGATAAGTGTCAGTAAGTGATACATAGGAGTATTATTTTAGTTTTTGTTATACATCATATTAAAAAACTACGTAAGAGCGAAACTGATTACCGCTATTTTCCGCAATTAAACGGTATATAAGGCAAGCTCGTTTGCTTACCTAGCGGTAATACGGTCGCAGATCGTAGGTTGACTGCCTAGACGCTGAGTGAGGGTACCTATAGCAAAGCGTTATTAGGTGGAATAGGCCAAACGGGCGACTGTAAGTCCGGCGGTGTATTACCCCCGTATTTTCCACTGTTCCAGTTATCGGTTAATCGTCGAGTCCGACTTCTCAGGTATCCTCTATCACGAAGAGTTCGTGGTGGAGCTGGGAGGCGGGTTTCGGCGTTTAACTGGTAGCTGGAGGAATGTTAAATGCGGGTTTTTTGCACTTTTTCGCAGTAAAATTTTATATCTGCTCAATTTTTGATTAACTGCATAATTAAGTGAAATGAACCAATTTGTTTCACCAATTTTTACTATACCATATTTTCAATAAAAGTGTATATTCCCAAAGCCGATTAAATATAAAAGGTTTTTCGACATTTCGTTTTTACAAAGTAAAAGAAATAAAAAATGTATTTTCAATATTTATAAATTGAAACCTTTTTCATTTTTTAATATTTTTTAAATATAATAAGGTTTTAAATATTTTGAAGAATTTTTTCGTTGTTAAGAATATAATTTTTAGCTTTTGTTCGAGCGTAACTTTCTGTCTTTTATTCTCCGAATACTTGCTCTCTTTAACAATCGTGTGGTTGAACGCTCGACCGACAGAACAAGACATTTTGGCTCGTTTTGGTATAAATAGCCATTAAAAATGTATTTTGAAAATTAATGCGTTTTTCTTTGTGTATATTAAACCTTTTTAAACTTGCATTACAAAGAGAGTGTCTTAGTATTCTATTTAATAATATGTGGTGGTAATTTTGGTGACTAACGAACCAAAGTTAAAAGCTCTTTTATGGTTTGGAATCTAAACCATTATCGAGGTGGTTGTAGCATACCTTTAATGAATTTTAAATACTTTAAAGCATGTTATGTTGTTAAGAATTTATTTTATAGCTTTTCTTGGAACGTAACTTTCTGTTCTTGATTCGCCGAATACTTGCTCTCTTTAACAGTTGTGTGCTTGAACGGTCGACCGAGAGAACAAGACATTTTCGGTCATTTTAGTATAAATTGCCATTAAAAATGTGTTTTGAAAATTAATGCGTTTTCTTTGTATATATTGAACCTTTTTAAACTTGCATTACAAACGGAATGTCTTAGTTTGTCTATTTAATGATATGCGGGGGGTCAATTTCGCAAACTTACGAACCAAAGCTAAAAGCTCTCTCATTGTTTGAAATCTATACCATTATCGAGGTGGTTGTAGCTTATTTTTAATGTTTTTTAAATATTTGCAAGTATTTTTTTGTTGTTAACAATATATTTTTTCGCTTTTGTTCGAACGTAACTTTCCGTCTTTCATTCTCCGAATACTTTCTCTCTTTAACAGTCGTATGCTTGAACGCTCGACTGACAGAACAAGACATTTTGGCTTGTTTTGGTATAAATAGCCATAAAAAAATGTGTTTCGAATATTAATGCCTTATCTTTGTGTAAATTAAATGTTTTTAAACTTGTATTACAAAGGGAATGTCTTAGTTTGCCTATTTAATGACCTGTGGGGGTTAATTTTGAATATTAACGAACCGAATTTAAAAGCTCTTTCATGGTTTGAAAGCTAAACCATTATCGAGGTAGTTGTAGCATACCTTTAATGCATTTTAAATATTTTAGAGCATGTTTTCTTGTTAAGAATATATTTTATAGCTTTTGATCGAACGTAACTTTCTGTCTTTTATTCTCCGAATACTTGCTCTCTTTAACAGTCGTGTGCTTGAACGGTCGACCGAGAGAACAAGACATTTTGGCTCGTTTTAGTATAAATTGCCATTAAAAATGTATTTTGAAAATTAATGCGTTTTCTTTGTGTATATTAAACCTTTTTAAACTTGCATTACAAAGGGAGTGTCTTAGTATTCTATTTAAAAATATGTGGGGGTTAATTTTGGTAACTAACGAACCAAAGTTAAAAGCTCTTTCATGGTTTGGAATCTAAACCATTATCGAGGTGGTTGTAGCTTACCTTTAATGCATTTTAAATATTTTAAAGCATGTTTTGTTGTTAAGAATATATTTTATAGCTTTTGATCGAACGTAACTTTCTGTCTTTTATTCTCCGAATACTTGCTCTCTTTAGCAGTCGTGTGCTTGAACGCTCAACCAAAAGAACAAGACATTTCCAACCATGATGTCTTAATGCATAAATTTTCTCCTGATGCGTATCACTTCTTAGAATGCAATTAGAGAATCCTCTTGCATTATAACCTAACGTACATTAATGGAGCATAACACTTCACTTCATTTTTGACGATTCATTATCCATTCCACAATGTTTAGTTCGAATAAATCGGCATTTTCAATCTCGCATAGGCAGTTTTAAAGACATTGCAGATTGTAAAGTGTAAATTTTTATTTATTAATCAGAGGTTTTATTGTTAACTTTTGTGTTTTAGTAATCCTAGGCCTGTATAAAGTGCGAAGGTATATTTAAACCAGGGTGACGAATCACGAATTTATTCTTACCTGCAAATGGGTTTTAAATGATCAAATATTATTAAGTGACTAATCACGAAGTGATGAAACAAGTGTAAACCGGTTGTAATAAACTAAAGATTCAACCAGTTTGTAACATATTTCATAAGGAATAGGGTGGTTAACGCCTATATAATTCCTCCAAGCATGATATTTGCCGGTACAAAAAAATATATTGTATAAACTTACTTATTACAGCATAGCAAAAAAAATGTTTGGCTTTTGGAAATTTTCGTTAATATTTTAATTTTAGGACTGAAGAAAACGTGTCCTGATTTTTGAATTTAATAATTGATCGACTTGAACATCTTATTAATACACCGTACCTCGCCTATTTCAAACTCAATTTATTATTTGCCCGAACCATAAAAAGTGCCAACATTATTTGATTTCCTTCTCGATTTTTCAAAAGCACTTTTCAGTGTACACATTTACGTATTATTTCACTAGACAATTAGATTAGTTTTGTACAAGCTAGTTTGAATTCTCTCCGTACTCAGGCTCATCGGTGGCGCCAGCAGTCATTTGGTTCTGCCTCTGTTGACCGTGGGCTAACGCGTTACAAACAGTGGAAATTTCCTCATTAGTATTTATTAATATTTTCAGGCGTTAATGTGTTTACGTTTACGGTAATCGTTTTCGAAAAAATTGTAATGTTTAGCGTTCGAACAGCAAAATATACCGTGAAATCAGTAATCGTATGATTTTCAAAGTTTAATCTACTCAAACAAATGCTAATAACGGAAATATCTGTTGTTAACATCAAGTGAGAATGTGTTATCTAAGGATAAAGCCAGCACAATGATTTAATGTGGAGCTTTTATGTTGGAATCGTAGTAACGAATAAAAATTAGTTTCCGGTAAGTTTTTTCACATTTCATCTTCATCTAGAAATTTCGATAGTTAGGATACAATTTTAAGGTTTTTTCTTCATTAGGTATGTAGTTTTTACATTTGTTATATCCATTAGAAATTTATAAAAAGAAAACTTCGAAAATTATTTGAAAATCTCAAAAACTAATTCATCCTTCCATTGTTGGAAAGAAATGCTGCATTTCATATGAACTATGAGAATTTTTGATAATTAGCCACAACATAATTTCGCCACAAAAAGAGAATTTTTATGATGGTACGACTAGGGAAGCGTATTTGTGATCCTTTTCTTTCCGAATACTCGCTCTTTTTAATACAATGATCAAGCGTGCGTTGTTTAAATTGTATTAATGTAACAATTAACCATTTGTTTTAAAAATTATGAAACTAAGAAATTAATTTTTTGTCATATACTTATAGTTTTTATTTATTATGCGTACCTACCGATATAGTGCTTTTAATTTCAATTTCTTTCTTATAATTATGAATAACGTATTTTAGCGGTTTCTAACTATATTATAAAAAATTCCTTCTACAAATCTCTCAAGATAAGTGTCAGTAAGTGATACATAGGAGTATTATTTTAGTTTTTGTTATACATCATATTAAAAAACTACGTAAGAGCGAAACTGATTACCGCTATTTTCCGCAATTAAACGGTATATAAGGCAAGCTCGTTTGCTTACCTAGCGGTAATACGGTCGCAGATCGTAGGTTGACTGCCTAGACGCTGAGTGAGGGTACCTATAGCAAAGCGTTATTAGGTGGAATAGGCCAAACGGGCGACTGTAAGTCCGGCGTTGTATTACCCCCGTATGTTCCACTGTTCCAGTTATCGGTTAATCGTCGAGTCCGACTTCTCAGGTATCCTCTATCACGAAGAGTTCGTGGTAGAGCTGGGAGGCGGGTTTCGGCGTTTAACTGGTAGCTGGAGGAATGTTAAATGCGGGTTTTTTGCACTTTTTCGCAGTAAAATTTTATATCTGCTCAATTTTTGCTGCATAATTAAGTGAAATGAACCAAATTGTTTCATTCATTTTTACTATACCATAGTTTCAATAAAAGTGTATACTCCCAAAGCCGATTACAGATAAAAAATTGTTTAATTAGGAAAACAAGCACCGACATTTCGTTTTTACAAAGTAAAATTGAGAAGAAAATAAGGAATAACGTATTTTCAATATTTATAAATTGAATTGAAACTCTTTTCATTTTTTGGAAGCTCTACCACTATCGAGGTGATTGCAGCCAATTGTTAACATTTTTCACGTATAACAAAGTTATTTACTATTAGTTTTTTATCTTTTACTGAATACATTCTCTCTTTGAACGATCGAACGAAAGATGAAGATATTTTGCTCATTTTAATATTTTGCATAAATTAAACTTTTCAAACTTTTATTACATAGAGTGTTTTAACTTCCCTATTATGTTGTATGTTGGGACTAATTTTGGAAACCAACGAATCCAAGTTAATAGCTCTTTCATTGTTTGAAATATATACCATTATAGAGGTGGTAGTAGCATACCTTTAACGTTTTTTAAATATCCTGAAGCATTTTTTTTTGTTGAGAAGAATATATTTTTCGGCTTTTGTTCGAGCGTAACTTTCTGTCTTTCGTTCACCGAATAGATGCTCTCTTTAACAGCCGTGTGCTTGAACGGTCGACCGAGACAACAAGACATTTTGGCTCGTTTTAGAATAAATATCCATTACAAATGTTGAAAATTAATGCGTTATCTTCGTCTAAATTAAACCTTTTTAAACTTGTATTACAAAGGCAATGCCCTTAGTATGTCTAGTTAATAATATGTGGGGTTTAATTTCGGAAACTAACGAACCAAAGCTAGGGAATTCTCTATCATCACAACCTAACATACTTTAATGAGGCATAACAGTTCACTTCATTTTTGACAATTCATTATCTATTCCACAGAATTATACGTCAATGTTTAACGTGAACAATTCGGATAAATTGGCATTTTCAATTCCGCATAAGCAGTTTTAAAGTGTAAATTTAATTTATAATCAGAGCTTTTATTGATAACTTTTGTGTTTTACTAATCCTAAGCCTGGATAAAGTATTAAGGTAAATTTTAAACCAGGTTGACGAACCACGAATTTATTCTTACCTGCAAATCAGTTTTAAATGACTAAATCGTGACTAATCACGAAGTGACGAAACAAGTATAAACCGGTTGTAATAAACTGAAGACTCAGTAGATATGTAAAATGTTTCATTAGGAATAGGGTGGTTAACGCCTATATATATTTTCTACAATCATGATATTTGCCTGTACAAAAAATATATTGTATATACTTACTTATTGCAGCATTGCAAAGGCTAACGTTTGGCTTTTGGAAATTTTCGTTAGTATTCTAATTTTAGGACTTTCAAAAAAACGTGTTCTGCCGTTTGAATTCAATAATTAATCGACTTGCGCAATTTATGACTTGCTTGAACCATAAAAGGTGCCAAAAATTCCTTCGAATATTTGATTTTCTTCTCAATTTTTCGAAAGNATTTTTTGGCTTTTGTTCGAGCGTAACTTTCTGTCTTTTATTCTCCGAATACTTGCTCTCTTTAACAGTCGTGTGCTTGAACGCTCGAGCGACAGAGTAAGACATTTTGGCTTGTTTTAGTTATAAATAGTTATAAAAATGTATTTTAAAAATTAAGGCGTTATCTTTGTGTAAATTAAACCTTTTTAAACTTGTATTACAAAGGGAATGTCTTAGTATGTCTATTTAATAATATGTGGGGGTTAATTTTGGTAACTAACGAACCAAAGTTAAAAGCTCGTTCATTGCTTGAAATGTACACCATTCTCGAGGTGGTTGTAGCACACCTTTATGGTTTTTCAAATATTTTGAAGCATTTTTTTGTTGTTAAGAATACAATTTTTGGTTTTTGTTCGAGCGTAACTTTCTGTCTTTCCTTCTCCGAATACTTGCTCTCTTTAACAGTCGTGTGGTTGAACGCTCGAGCGACAGAGTAAGACATTTTGGCTTGTTTTAGTTATAAATAGTCATAAAAATGTGTTTTGAAAATTAAGGCGTTACCTTTGTGTAAATTAAACCTTTTTAAACTTGTACGAACTCTTCGTGGTGGAGCTAGGATTCGGGTGTCTTTTTGCCCCTCGTTGCAGTAAAATAACAAAAAAAGGAAAAACCGCAGAAAATGATCATCTTTTGGCATTTAATTACAGGGGTCGTAACTGCCGCCGACACTTGGTTCTGGGCTTAAATCATAGCTATTTTTGGTTTTATCAAAATTATGAAGGAATTTGGAAGTTTAAATTCTACTTTTCATTTTTTAAATTCGGAATGTTCGTCTGTTTTGCAAAAAAAAATAAACTAATTAAGCAACACACGAAACAATAGGATGTTTCAAGATTTTTAAAATGATAAAAATATGAGAAAACACTTTTGAACGTTGAAAAGACGTTTTATGCACTGTAACGTCCTTTTTTCAAAAATACAGAACAATCGGACTTGGAGAGGCGAGGTAACTTTAACCAAATTAAATTTAGGAAAAAACTTTTAGCTACACATCATATGCACTGAGTCCCTTCTTTTTTATTTAAGTTAATAACAACTTTTAACCCCACTAGAATTTACTACTACTGTTAAATCTTACAAAATTTGTTCGTTCTTGAGAGTTTGCATCGTTTCGAGGTTAATTTTTATGATTTTTCTAGGAGAACCTAGAAATTTTTACAAGAACTAATTTAAGTTAATTTTGTTACAGCTATTTTTGGTTTTCTTTCTCTATATGGTGGTGAAATTTGCTAGAAGTCCAGTGTTAACTAATTGCTACTGCAATTGTGAGTATTGCAATTAATCATTATTTACATTCTTCGTAATTGGTTTTATGTTTTAAAAACAAAAGGACTGAATTTATCATCTTCAATTTCTTTGTAATTTTAAATTTCAAAAGTTCAAATAAATAAAATTAATGATAGTTAAACATCGATTCTATGGAACGGCGTAAGACATAGTGTAGGTGATAGTTTCCAAAAATTTTTTTACATATTCTAGTCAAAATTTTGGTATCTGAACTGTCGAAATAAACGAATGCAAGTATTTTGCAAACGTTTGTGAAAATCTTCTAATTTTGTCTTCTCTTTTCACAATGAATTTGTTGTGTTATATAATATGTACCTATTTATTAATTATTAATTTTACGATTACTTACCAATTCCAATACTTATGAAATTTGTAAAAGAACTAATTGGATAATAGCCAGTTATTTTATAAGTTTGGAAGATACATTGATCGTTTCATAATTTCCCCTTATTGAACCCTTTGAAACTATAGAATCGAATATTTCAAGGTTTTATCTTACTCTAGATATTTCTCCTTCATGTATGTCAAAATAATCACTATTATTGAAGTTTTTTAGACAATTTTAGTATAATAACATAGCGAATATTATTATTATTAAATAATTGTTTTCATTTTACAGCTTCACGTTGCTTAACCAAATATTTACGTATATTATTTCACCTAGTGATAATATAAAATCAATTACTCAATACCCATTTTTACAAATCCTTGTTAAATTAATTAAACATTTTGTGAAAATCTCTCAATTTCGTGATTTAATTTTTTCAATGGCTTTTAATGAAGTAAAGTTAAAAAGTGTTCAATGTGGTTTTATAATTCTGAAATCCAGTTTAACTTATTTTCTATTTAGTATTAATTGATTATTATATCAGTCCAAAAGCGTATGAAGTTAGTGAAAGATGTGATTGGAATTCATAACTATATGTACTTATATAGTTTATAGGTATCGAAAATTTATACTTTTATTTGGTCTAGATAATTTTGGTTTTCCTTACCGAAGGAATGAAGGGGTTCATGGAAATGGTCGCGCTGATACAGAGAAGGAACGACCACAACGGTGAGTTTCTTCAGTTGAATATTCACTTTACATTAATCGTATCATAAGTATCTTTACTTGTACATATTCAAAATGTAGAATAGAATTTTTCAAGGATTTCTATTTCTCTTAAGATATTTGTCCATCAAGGATGTCATTTTTTTATGTTTTTAAATGGTTCAATGGTTTTTATATGCATTGTCCTTAAACTAGTTACGTCAGTGGATTCTAACCATTTTGTACCTGCGGCTCCCTTTAAAAAAAGATTGTTGCGCCCCCTTAATTTTTCTAACAATCTAATTTCATAAATACTCAACTGATATTATAATTTATTTAATGGGCTACAAAATAATATAGGATATTATGTAAAAATGTACATAAAATGGATGGATGTTTTAGCATTTGTACCCGAGAAATTCGCGGCGAGGATTGTGGATTAAGTATACCTATTTTGCTGATTCATTTTTTTGACACCTATTCGACTTTTTGGTTTGTATTCGAAAATGATATTTTGGAAACAGCTGCATGCCCCCTTTGTAACAGTCCCGCGCTCTCCTAGGGGGGCGCGCCCCACAGGTGGGAAACCACTGGAATAAGGACTTGTTTAAAATTGTGGTTAATCTTTTCCCTGAATATGTAGAATACATACTATTTATGATGGAATATTTTGAAAATCAGTCACTTCTTCTAATTTTTCGTCTCCTATCGTTATATTCGCTCTTTCTCTAGTTTTTATTCCCTTGCAAACCAGTGACTGATTTTACGTATGTAGGAAGTCAGATAAGTCAGAAAGGAAGCAGTAGTAGGGATATAAAGCAGAGGATAGCACAGGGTCCAGTCGCCTTCAATAAAAAGAAGTCACTTCGATGCTCGCGAACGGTTAATTTAGAAATTCGAAAAGATTGTTAAAGGTGTATGTGTGGAGCGCGTCGTTGTACGGGTGCGAAACATGGACAGTGGGCGCGGCGGAAAAGAAAAGGTTAGAAGCATTCGAAATGTGGTGTTACAGCCGTACGATGGGGATACCGTGGATAGANATTTTCACTTTCAAATTGAAAGTATCTGAAAATAGTGAGAAATAAGAAAAAAAAATATTAATTATTATTTGATTCCATGCTAGATGGCAGATTTGGTCAATATTCAGAACTTGGTATGTTTGCATACCAAGACAGCAGTGGCTTGGTACATGGTACAAATCTTGAAAAATCAGTACATATACCAAGAAATTCGTATATCTAACATCGCTGACATATACTTAGACATCACCTCACACAATTATCTCTCTTGTCTGTCTTCCCTATCTTCTTGTTTTCCCTATCTTACGAACTATCTTATCTCCTCTTTTTGTACCCCCAACTGCTTCCTTAACAACAAAATAGGTGGGCCAGTGTCTCCTCTCTAGATTCACATAGTCTATATCTCAAATCCTTTTTTATTAGTCCTTTCTATATTACCGCATCTAATTCTAGCCCAAATCTCCTTATAATCTTTATTTTTGCTAATGGTGTTTAAATCCTCAGGCATGGAACATGCAATCGCTTGTCACTCCCTGTATAGCTCTCGCGTCCTTCACCTGTTCAATCCATTCCTGATTATGCTCACAATTTCTCCTTCCACTTTTTTTGCAACGTCATTCTCCAAACTTCCGTAATCCCTCCCACAGCTTTTCCCCCATTTTGACGCTTTATTGTTTAAAATTGTTCTCATCTCGTCCTCTAGCCTGTCTCTCCTCCATTCACTTACAAATTATCTTACCTTCTCTCTTTGTATTTTGTAACCCCAGCTGCTTCCTCACAACAAAATAGGTGGGCCAGTGTTTCTTCTCCAGTCTTCTTCACAGATAGTCTACATCTCAAATCTTCTTTTATTAGTCCTTACCGCACTTATTCTAACCCAAATCTCCTTATAATGTTTATTTTGGCTAATGCTGTTTAGATCTTCTATACATATAAACTACTGCAATCGCTTATCACTCCCTGTCTAGCCCTCTCGTCCTCCACCTGTCCATCTCCTGTTATCTCTCCAATACATTTTGCCTCCATTTTGACGATTTATTTGCTCCCATTTCTTTCTAACAGGCATATTTTTGACAATCTATCATTCTTCATACATATAACATCTATAAAGTATTTTGAAGCTCTTCCTAAAAAAAAAGTGTATTCTATACTAGTTACCCCCAATTCCTTACTCCAGATGTATCTTGAAGTGCATCTCGCCACCCCTAATACCATTTTGAAATACATTAATTGCACTTTGTCTAGACCACGTACGCTACTCCAGCTCCACGTTTCTACGCTTTACCATGCTATAGCTCTGAAGATAGACTTCATAAGAAAAACGCGGTCTTCTTCTTTGTCTCTACTGGCTCTCTTCATTACCCCCCAATATGAATATGAAGTTTGCGGAAGAACTAATTGTTTAACTCTTAATTAGATTATGGCTATCGAAAATTTATATTTAAGTTTGTTCTAGATCCTTATGGGTTTTCTTGTCAAAGGGATGAAGGAGGTCCATTGGAGTAATGGTCGCGCTGGGAGGGAAGGCACTTTTTAAAGTCACAACGGTAAGTTTTTTGATGTTTACTCCGTATAATTTCTCTCATAGTTTACGGTTTTCTAATAACTAGCTGGTATTATCTTCATTATAAATAAAATTATTTGCAGTTTAGGCCTTTACTTTGCTAATATGAATATTTATTCTTTTGCCTGATCATAAAGCCAAACACGAAACAACAAAAACTGAAATTTGGCGTTTTTTTACAAATTTTTGCTGAAATAATTAAACATTTGTGAAAATCTTCTATTTTATATGTTACTTTTTACAGTGGATTTTCATAAAATAAGTGAATACCAAGATTGTTAAGAAATAGTCTAATTTTGAAGAAATGTTTGGCTAACCTTAATTGAAAATCCAATTTAGCATAAATATTATCTCGTTACATGTATTACCTAAATGTAGAGGTGTGCAAAATGTTTTTTTAAATGTGTTTAAACATAAAATGCCAATACTTTTTTGATTTGTTATTTCAAATGTATAGTACAAAATAGACTTCACTTTTGTATTTTAAACGCTAAATGCTAAATATGTATTTTCAAAATACTTTTTTCAAATAAATACCTTTTTATAGTACCTACACCTACTTAACTTTCTACATTTACTTAAGTATAAAACATTTTTTCAGAAAACCTTCCAGCCATTTCCTCATTTTTTAAATATTGCAGTTTTTTCTAGACCAATAGTGGTGTTTCCACTATATCACCAGCTGGGAAGATTGAGTATGATTTATATTCTTCTGTTTGAAGTGATTGAGATATAGTTTTTCTAACTTTATATTATAGTTTCTTCAGTTTAGCAACAAATAATTCCTCTATATGCTGGCTTATTTGCCTTTGTCACCCGTTTTAATTCGAAAGAAGTCACATGCCAAAATAGTTTGTTCACCGTGAAAAATCAGAGCCAAAATAGGGTTGCAAATAA